>NC_025695.1:38846798-38880417 GCF_000633955.1 Camelina sativa
GGTAGTTTCCTGTTTGGCTTTATTGTTTGAACCCTCGTGCTTTGTCTACGACTTAGGCCTCAAAAATGTTAACCTACATCCTGCGGAAACTCTAGCGATTATTTTCAAACCTCAGAGCACTCTAACCCATGCTCGACCTAGTGTCAAGCCTCTACTTTGTGTAGACCTTCTCAATCCCGCGAGAAGCTTAGCTTTGACCACTTCTTTAACGCCAACTCGTCTAATGACTATGGCTATTTCCGATTAATCTTCTATTGATCTGACCATTGAAGAGCTTGTCGACAATCTTGATCTCACAGGTACCAAGTTTCTTCAAGAAATTGGCTCAAAGCTCTCAAGAACCTATTGCCGATTAATCCTATTTTTGCTTTATCTTCTTCTTGTTTTGGCATTGGGGAATGCCCTCTTATCTTGTATTTTAAGTAATGCTTGTATGAACCTTAACTCTCTTGAGTAATGAAATGCAAGTGTTTTGACAAAAAAAAAAAAGTAAAAACGCAGCATATTTCGTAAAATGCTTTGTTTTGACCTAAAACATCAATAGTATAAATCTATCACAAATTAAATAACTCTATCAGGTCTATATATATATAAATCTGTCAAACACATTAGCTCTATCACGCCTAAATGTATAACTCTACCTAACTTTTGTTATTTCAATAAGAAATATGTCTACCACTACATGAACTCATAAATCTATCGCTTTTAATTATACCTACCCGTTTGGAAAGATCTACCATCGCGTAAAACTATATCTTTCATATAAATCTATCTTAGTGTATATGTCTGCCATAATAACTATATAAATCTGTCAAACAAAACTGCTACTCGACATAAACCTATTAAATCTGTAACTATTGTAGTAATATCTCTATCAAAAATCATAATTCTATCATCATTACCATATATCTATCCAATTTATCTACCACCCACCATAAATCTGCCAACGTTTTTAATGTCTACCATCACTAATCTTTGTTTGCTAATTTAATCTACTAAATTCTAAAACTCTATCAAATAAGTCTGCCAATATTTATATTACTTTGTCGGAATATATTTGTCTGTCGTTAAATAGATTATATGAGCGGGAGTTTTTCCCTCCAAAATTTTTGAACGGTTATGTAAAAGACAAATATGTGGCATTGCTTTTTAATGGCACACTTGTGATTCTTTTTTTCCTCACTCACCATTCAAAGGATTTATATGTCATTAAAATTTTCAAAAAAAAAAAAGACATTCTAGTCATTTTTGACCTTTTCTAAGCCATTACAGTAAAGCTCCCTTAAAAATATCTTTACGTATAAAATTTTAATAACAGTTCTCAACTTTCATCTGATTTTCATTTTACTTCCAAACACCTAGTACATTATATAATACTCTATTAATACAAATAAAAGATTAAGAAATATGAAATAAACAAAATATCACAGATTTTTAAAATAAAAAACGTAAAAACATTTTCAAACTAAATACATAATCTAACTAAAAAAATATGTGGCCTTACAATTTTTTTCTATTTTGTGGCCTTGGGCAAATGCCCTTGTCAATACACATGAGGCACGGCACTGGAGCTTCTGTTCTTGTACCGCTATATAGCAGTAGCTGGAATGTATGCCTTCATGCTGAAGAAGAGAGCAGCCAGGGCAACTAATCAAAACAACCCTTTTGGTAAGACATGGTTATGTGTTTCCAAAATTTTCTCTCTTACTAACCGTTTCTCCTCCATTGCAACCATGTGGGATATGAATATGAGAACTATTGATGCTCCGCGCCTTATGGGAGCAAGAGCTTTCAGTTTCCAAGAGCTGAAGAGTTTTACAAAGAACTTCTCAGAGGAAAATTGTGTTGGGGGTGGAGGCTATGGGAAGCTATGGATCTTTGCCACTCAATGGCCTTTAAACGTTGCATTATGATCCTAAACTGTTGGTGACGCAGGTATACAAAGGACTTCTTCCTACTGGGGAGGTAATAGCGATCAAAAGAGCTAACCAAGACTCTAAGCAAGGAGACTTGGAGTTCAAAACAGAGGTAGAATTCCTTTCAAAACTTCATCACAAAAACGTCCTCAAGCTCTTGGGATTTTGTTTCGATCAAAAGGAGCAGTTTCTAGTATATAAGTATATCCCCAATGGCTCTCTTCGTGATAGTCTATCAGGTAAGTGTAAGATTTCTCTTCCTCATGATTTCTGATAGTTCTCCAATAACGAATTTGGTATTAATGNCTTCTTTTTTGTTGATAGGGTTTCGACATCGAGGATATCACTGCACCACCAGGTACTATGGGTGGATTGATGCGCTTCAGCTGTCTAGGTTTTCACTCCTCCTTGTATCCTTATCGTCCCTTGGTCAACCGTTATGCTAGACTGGGTCTTCATCCTTACAATATGAAGGAGGTATAAACTAGTTTCCTACGTCTTTCACGTTATCATACCACAGTCAACAATAATTTCTCTTTTTTTTTTTTTAGGTTACCAACTTCAAGCTCCATCATCTGATCAAATTCAACTTCCGGTCCAGTGGTGCTTCTTCT
Source organism: Camelina sativa (assembly GCF_000633955.1). NCBI lineage: Eukaryota > Viridiplantae > Streptophyta > Magnoliopsida > Brassicales > Brassicaceae > Camelina > Camelina sativa. The sequence goes on from NC_025695.1 coordinate 38,849,329, forward strand.
TTCCTCATGACTTTGGCTGCAGTTGATCCAGTTGCCAATAGTCTAGTGCAAACCTTTCAGGTTCAAGTTGATGAAGCGAACTGTGGCTTTTTGGATGTGATTTGTTCTATCTCTAGAATTAGAGGTAACTACTTTGAATAAATCTCATAATTGTTCATTTTTTTATATACAAGTAAAGAGTATAAATCTCACTTTGAATAATTATGTTGCATAGGAGATACCACCAGTGAGCGCTTCTCGTCTAGTTATGACAATGCTCGATTGCCTGATTGGCCCTCACATAATTTCATTGATAGCCAACGGTTTTACCTGGTAAGTATGTTTTAGTCTCCACAGATTTTTTTTTTTTTTTTTTTTTTTNTGATTTTTTTTTAGCTCATGATCATTTAAGAATCAAGGTGATATTAGGTGCAGGGATCAGAGTTGCCATACCCACACTGGATTTATTTGTACCTGGAGCTTGCAGTTCTTAAATATGATATTAGGATTTCAGATGTAAATCTATCGTTTTCTTTGTTTTTGCATATCAATGCACATACCACCGAGGGTGACTGTTGGTTGTTGTTGCAGGATTTTTTTTGGTCCAACTTGGAGATTGTTCAAGTGGCTATAGAAACTACTGAGGAGGCGCCGCTCCAGGCCAAAAATTCAATCCTCTACATAACTTTTAAAGGATTGGCCACTGGTGGTATTGGCCAGCATGTCGAACGCAAAGCTATCATTAAAAGCTTCTTCAGTGAGCCTTCAGGATTCTTGTCTCTCAAGGGTCACTTGTGCAAGGAAGAAGAAGAAGATTTGAGTCATACAGCCACGATTAACCGTTTGAGAGAAATCTCTAGGCGAAATCGGGAACTGTACTTACGGTCACGCACAACCGTTTAGGAAACTATGTATGGTGGATCAGGTTAAGATATGCAGAAGTTTGCTAACGATTTTTATTTAAACGGTACTCACTGATGATTGGATTTTTCAATTATAGTTTTGTCATTCCATTTAATTTTCTCAAAAAAAGTAATAATAATAAAACGAAACAAACGTTAGAAGCAAACGCAATTCATGAGTCATATGACCCATGACACTGCATCCTCTTGGTTGGTGAGGTGATGTGATGTGCGTGTTCGCTGTGTGTGTGTCCGCGTTCATCTTTTTTATTTGCTTTTCCCCCAATATCAGTTAAATCACTACACACACTTCCCAGCACACTCCTAACTTTCTATTTCTGAAATTTAGCATTCATAATCCTCTTTTGACAACATACTCATATTTCTAAAATTTAACATCGCTTTAAAAGTCTTTGGACAACAGTTATTGTAATGTCTTTTAGTTGAATGACATAAGTTAGGGAGTAAAAATTGTTGAGTTCAAAGTTCAAAGCTTTGTTAAAAGTTAAAACCCAATGACTAAAGATGAATTCTATTTAATCGGCTTCAGAAAACCATAATCTGAAAATATGACATACCAAACAACTTTGTTCTCTTATTGAAAAGGAAAGAAAAAAGAAAAATAATGTAAATAGTTAGTCACATACGGCTTTTCCAAATTATCATATGCATACATATTTGTAGAAGTAGAAAAAAATACATAATCACTATAATTAATCATAGTTAGGTTACATCAATAACAGAGTTCCTATTAAAGATAAATCGTTGCGTACAAGTTGTGCTTTGATCAATTATCAGTACACATACGTTGTTCATATGAAAATGTCATTTTACACTTATAATTGAGTCCTTTCATCACCGAATGTTTCCAGAAATAAAATGAAAGAGCTTGCTTGCACCACTACATCAACATAAAGTTCAATTATTATAAGTTTGATCTTTATATCTCAATTAATTAATGTAACCTTGTCACTAACCTGAAATCTTTGTTGAATCCCACAAGTAATCCTCTAACACCTTTTTGGTATTTTGAATTACATAACGTCATCACAATACTCTCTCTCATCAACATTTACATTCCCTATATATTAACAGTTTCTCTTTAGTCATTACCATCCACAAAACTCATTCTAAATCAAAAGAACATACGAAAAAGCACCATACAGACGAAAAGATGAAGCGATTCATTGTTCTTGCGCTTTGCATGCTTATGATCCTTGAAACCACAAAAGGTTTAGATTTCCATGACAAAGATGTGGAATCAGAGGACAGCTTGTGGGAGCTATACGAACGGTGGAGGAGTCACCACACGGTTGCTGCTAGGAGCCTTGAAGAGAAGGCTAAGAGGTTCAACGTGTTCAAGCACAACGTGAAGCACATCCACGAGACTAACAAGAAGGACAAATCTTACAAGCTCAAGCTCAACAAGTTTGGTGACATGACTAGTGAGGAATTTAGGAGAACATACGCTGGTTCAAACATCAAACATCATAGGATGCTTCAAGGCGAAAGACAGGCCGCAAAAAGCTTCATGTATGCAAATGTAGATACTCTCCCAACCTCCGTTGATTGGAGAAAGAATGGAGCCGTCACTCCTGTCAAAAACCAAGGCCAATGCGGTAAAACTCTTCTTTTCATCGATGCTTCAATCTAAAAGAAATATGTAAAATTAGTAGTTAGTACCGACACAAGATTAGGTTTGTGCTTATTACAGGGAGTTGTTGGGCGTTTTCAACAGTTGTGGCGGTGGAAGGGATCAACCAAATAAGAACACAAAAGCTGACATCACTGTCAGAGCAAGAGCTTGTGGACTGCGATACAAACGAGAACCAAGGGTGCAACGGAGGTCTGATGGACCTTGCTTTTGATTTCATCAAGGAGAAAGGAGGTCTCACGAGCGAGCTAGTGTACCCTTACCAAGCTTCTGATGAAACTTGTGACACAAAGAAAGAAAATGCTCCGGTGGTTTCAATCGACGGACACGAAGATGTTCCGAAGAACAGCGAGGATGATCTAATGAAAGCTGTTGCTAATCAACCTGTCTCTGTTGCTATTGATGCTGGAGGCTCAGACTTTCAATTCTACTCCGAGGTAAGATAACTCACAACACACAAACTATAATTTCATTTAAAAACGTATTAATCTTTCTTTGTCTGAACACATGCAACTGTTTCATTAGGGAGTGTTTACGGGACGATGTGGAACAGAGCTAAACCATGGAGTTGCGGTCGTAGGCTATGGAACAACTATAGACGGAACAAAGTATTGGATCGTGAAGAACTCATGGGGAGAGGAATGGGGAGAGAAAGGATACATAAGAATGCAAAGAGGTATCCGTAATAAAAAAGGACTTTGTGGTATTACAATGGAGGCTTCTTACCCTCTCAAGAACTCCAACACTAATCCTACTAGACTTTCCTCGGACTCGCTTAAAGATGAACTCTAAAGCTCTTTAATCTTTATATTATAAAAGAAAATAATAAGTTTGATCATCATTTCTTTATGATATGCTTGTTTGTTTTTTTTTAGATTTCTTTATTTATAGGATATTATGTTTTTTCAATGTACGTATGAAGTTGATGGGAACCTTTTGAATTCATCAATGATTAAATATATGGTTTTTATGTTAGTCTCTAAAACCAAAAGAACACACAAGCTAAGGCTTTTTGGCAGAAAATAAGTAAGTCGGTGATAATATGAAGTTTCTTTTGATAAAGCAAAGTGAAACAAACCTTTTTTATCTTTATGCCAACTCATATTATATTAAAGAGAAAGATAGATTACCAAGCTACTCAGATACAACAAAATCATAGAAGGAAGAAGATACTGCACCACACAAACAACAGGATTAGTTTTGCTAAGTTATCTAAGTATCTTCTATTGTTTACACGTTTTTATGAAGACTATTTCGTTATTCACTTATATGTGTGTGCCTATTGTTTTTATTGCAGTTTCTGTTCATGTTCTAACCAATATAATTCATAAATGAGTAACACAAGCCTAACCAATATAATGATACTAATCAAGCTTCATTTACGTTATGAAGAAAATGTGAAGATGATTTGTAAAGCTATGAAATTTCAGAACAGATGAATAAAATTTTCAGGACAAATGGCTAATTTGTATATAATGTTGTAAAATGTTTTAGAAACTTTGCACACAATCTTAGACTTTGTGTGAGTAAAAGTAAAAAAGAAAAATTACTAGAGCTAAACCAAAAGTCCAAAACAGAGTAATAGTAGTAAAACCCTTTCTTTTGCAAAATATTATTACTTGGCTTGAAGGTTGAAGCTGCTGAGCCATGTCCATGGCGTATTCTTCTCTTACGACCCAATCCTTTTATTCTTCAATTCCGTTATCTCACCGAGTTCACCTCCCTGAACCTTATCTTCTTCTTCGCTCCTCACTCTATCGAAAACCCCTTTCTCTCTCTGCTACTTCCCCTTCGTCTTCATCTTCTTCTTCCATTTTCCTCTCCTGCTTCGATGAACCCTCACCAGATAGTGTTCAAGAACCAGACAATTCGACAAATATTATCAGAGAAGATGAAGTTGATGAGGAAGAAGAAGAAGAAGAAGAAGGAGATGAGTTCACAGACCCAATTCTTAAATTCTTCAAGTCACGAACTTTAACATCAGAACCAACCGAAGACCCAGCTCGTGAATCCAAATTCTCCCTCCAGAAGAATCGTCGAACGTCCTGGCACTTGGCTTCAGACTTCGCTGACTCTGGAACTGAAATAGAGTCCGAGCCTGAGGAATCAGTCTCTGTGGCAAATCAACAAACACCTGGTGTGCTGCTTACTCCGTTTGAAAATGGCATCGTCGCTGGGGAAATCTTGGAACTTGCTAAGAATTTGAAAGAGAATCAAACTCTAGGAGAGATGTTATCAGGTTTTGAGAAAAGGGTTAGTGATACAGAGTGTGTAGATGCATTGGTGATGATGGGTGAATCTGGTTTTGTCAAGAGTTGTTTGTATTTCTATGAATGGATGAGTTTGCAAGAACCTTCTCTTGCTTCGCCTCGTGCTTGCTCTGTGTTGTTTACATTGCTAGGTAGACAAGGAATGGCTGATAAGATTCTGCTTCTGCTAAGTAATTTACCAGACAAGGACGAGTTTAGAGATGTTCGTCTCTATAATGCCGCCATTTCTGGCCTATCAGCTTCTCAAAGGTAACATCTTTTTGTCCTCTTTGCACCATGGAGAATGTAAAGTTGCAGTCTTTGTTCAAGCTTTAGTCAAATGTTGTAGTTGGTGATCTTTGTTAGGTATGATGATGCTTGGGAAGTGTATGAAGCTATGGATAAGATCAATGTGTATCCGGACAATGTTACTTGTGCTATAATGATAACTACCATGAGGAAAGCAGGACGAAGTGCGAAAGAAGTTTGGGAGATATTCGAGAAGATGAGCGAGAAAGGTGTGAAGTGGAGTCAGGATGTTTTTGGTGGCCTTGTGAAATCGTTTTGTGATGAAGGGCTAAAAGAAGAAGCTCTTGTGATCCAAACGGAGATGGAGAAGAAAGGTATTCGTTCGAATACGATTGTGTATAATACTCTGATGGATGCTTACAACAAATCCAACCACATAGAAGAAGTGGAAGGACTTTTTGCTGAAATGAAAGCTAAAGGCTTGAAGCCAACAGCTGCAACTTATAACATTCTCATGGATGCTTATTCTAGAAGGATGCAGCCTGATATCGTTGAGACACTGCTGAGGGAGATGGAGGATTTAGGTTTAGGTCCAAATGTGAAAGCGTACACGTGTTTGATTAGTGCGTATGGGAGGACAAAGAAGATGAGTGATATGGCTGCTGATGCTTTCCTGCGGTTTGAGACCTTCGTCACATTCTTACACAGCTCTTATTCATGCTTACTCGGTCAGTGGTTGGCACGAAAAAGCTTATGCTTCCTTTGAAGAGATGTGTAAAGAGGGGATTAAACCGTCTGTTGAAACATACACATCACTTCTCGATGCATTCAGACGATCTGGTGACACTGCAAAGCTGATGGAAATTTGGAAACTAATGCTGAGAGAAAAAATTAAAGGGACACGGATAACGTATAACACTCTTCTTGATGGGTTTGCCAAGCAAGGTCACTACATCGAAGCAAGGGATGTTGTTTCTGAGTTTGGTAAAATGGGTTTGCAGCCAAGTGTTTTGACTTACAATATGCTGATGAATGCGTACGCACGGGGTGGACAAGATGCGAAATTGCCACAGCTGTTAAAGGAAATGGCTGCTCTTAACTTAAAACCTGATTCCATCACATATTCAACCATGATCTACGCGTTTGTTCGTGTTCGAGACTTCAAAAGGGCTTTCTTTTACCACAAGATGATGGTTAAAAGCGGGCAAGTACCAGACCCGAGGTCCTATGAGAAACTTAGAGCGATTCTCGAAGACAAGGCAAAGACAAAGAACAGAAAGGATAAAACTGCCATACTTGGTATAATTAATAGTAAATTTGGTCGGGTTAAAGCTAGGACGAAAGGGAAGAAGGATGAGTTCTGGAAATACAAAAAGAACAGAACTACTTCTCCTGATCCTCGCCGATCTTGAGCCTGAAAGCTATATAAATGCTTTAGTGGTATATAGTGAGGAGGCTCAAGCTATACAAATGTAGCTGTATGCAATATATTCTGTTATTTGTATCTTATTTTATTTTGTTCCTAGGAGACACTTTGGTCATATGTAGTAAAAAGTGCAGAAGTTTAGCTTTATTGTTCGGACAAGCAAAGAATCTCTTAAGCTGCAAGCAATCTTCAGATATAACTCTATACTCTCTCTGCATCAAAGATCACACACATCACTCTCTTGTAAACAGACCCAATAAAGAAAATGAAAATCTTGATCTTGATTCTATCCTCTCTGGCACTCATGGAGCTTTGCATTGTGGATGCATGCCGATCATACTGTGGAAACATAACCATTGACTATCCGTTTGGAATCCGAAATGGATGTGGGCATCCAGGGTATAGAGATCTCTTGTTTTGTATGAACGATGTCTTGATGTTTCACATAAGTTCAGGTTCTTATAGAGTGTTGGACATCGATTACGCATATCAGTCCATAACACTGCATGATCCTCACATGTCGACCTGCCAAACCATCGTGCTCGGCGGCAAAGGCAATGGCTTTGAAGCTGAGGATTGGAGAGCTCCTTATTTCAATCCTACCTCTGATAATGTCTTTATGTTGATTGGATGTTCTCCTAAATCTCCTATATTTCAAGGTTAGTAAGTTACTACAACAAACACTTCAAGAAAAAAAAACAACTAAGATATTGAATTTTAATTTATTTAAGTTTCAACTTAGGCTAGACAACTTTTGAAAATTAGTTTGGATTCTTCATAAAAACAACTTAACATTAGATTTTGATTTCTTTGTAATCTTATAATCCGATTTAGAATTTGAGTTCGTTTTATTTGTTGGATTTTCGGTTAATCAGTTTGATTTATTATTATTATTATTATTATTATTATGATTATGATTATTATTATTATTATTATTATTTAATTATGAGGAATATTATTATTACATTAATTAATATGATTACATATACCTTTCATACATAGGTAACTGAAAAATTATTATATCTTTTTCCATATACCAAAATTCAGTTTGGATGATGATTTTTTTTTTAAAACTTAAACCAATCCGATTATTAACACTCGGAGTCCGGTTTAATTTGGTTCTTTCTCCGGTTAAATGCTGGTTTATAGGCTTCCCGGAAAAGAAAGTGCCATGCCGCAACATCTCAGGAATGAGCTGCGAAGAATACATGTCATGTCCAGCTTGGGACATGGTCGGATACAGACAACCGGGTATACATTCCGGGTCAGGTCCACCCATGTGTTGTGCGGTCGGGTTTGAGTCCGTAAAAGCGATTAATCTAAGTAAGTTAGAGTGTGAAGGATACAGTAGTGCGTATAATCTCGCACCCTTGAAGCTTAGAGGACCGTCTGATTGGGCTTACGGTATACGTGTCAAGTACGAGCTACAAGGAAGTGATGCGTTTTGTCGTGCATGTGTTGCAACTTCTGGGACTTGTGGTTACGAATCTGCTGATGGTGGAGGGCTTAGGCATGTTTGTATGTGTGACAACCACAATTCCACTACAAACTGTGATTCAGGTCAGTATCGTATCATCAGTTCTTTTGTACTAAAAAGTTAAATGGTTTTATACTTTATACAGATTAGGTCCAATGAACCGGTTTAGCGTTTAGACCAAATTTTCTAAACAATTGGTTCACTAATTTAATTAAAAAGTTGATGATTTTCTTTGTTTATGTATGTGTATAGTTATAACACCATCCGGTACATCATTACATTTTCAACCAAAAACTTTTGGATGTAAGTTTCAAAATGCATTTACGTGTACTTTTAATTATTACAAATTTATTTCATCTTAGTTTAAATTTTTTTTTTTCTTTTTGCAGCACTGATCATCTACTTCATAACTATGAGCATAGGCTTTCAAAGAAGACAATGAGTACCCATCATTTATAAAAATCGTACTAAGCTTCCATTTTACTTTTACTTTTACTTTATTCTTCACGTTTGCTAGTTTCATTACATGAAATTATTATTATGTAACATTTTGTGTATACTTCCACAAAATTTTGACATTGTATACCAAATTTGCAGCCTCGATAAAATGTTGCTTCAGAAGTAGATCTTTGGTATTGGTTGTAAAAGAGAATCAATACTCTATTCGTGTTACACAACTTTATTCATGTTTCTCGTAAATTTCATAAACTAATTACAATCTTTGGGATGATTAGAAAATCCATTAATTATTGCAAAACAACTACAATGACTCAAATTAAGAGTTTAGTTACTAAACTATCTTGTAAAATGTGAGGGTTAGATGAGTTATTTTTTGCCTAAAATATATTTTTTCTTTTGTTAGAAAAAAGTTAAATTTACCCTCCTAGCAATTTTTAAAAAAAAATCAAAATATTTTCAAAAGTTTGTCAGACTAATTGTGACAGATTTGTTTGTAAACAACAAATTTGTTTTTGCATGACAAATATTTTATAACAGTCTCAGTTTGGACTACAGATTTTTTTAACGATAGTTACGACATATTTATAATTAATAGCAGATTATTTTTCACGACAAAATTATTTATAAGACAACACATACTTTCATAATATATGACAGATTTGATATAATGTCTGGCAGTTTTATATTTTACAGTTATTTTCTTCATCAAAAATCTGTCGTAACGTGACAAATTATTTTACAAAAAAAATTACTAGTTTTAACATCTAGTGATAGCATATTTGTTTTAGGCTATGACAGATTTTTTTATTTAAACAAAAATCTTTTCTTTGATAAAAGATTTATTAACGTTTTATAAAAATTGCTAAAGTGACCTACGTGAAGACCATATGTTATGACATATTTATTTATGTTATGACTGACTTTTTTTTTGTTTCAAAAAATCAAGTGTTTGATTACAAATTTATTAAATGTACAATGTAAATATAGTGACAACAGATTTGTTTTAAGTTATAGTTTTCAAATCTTATTTTTGTGCATTATATTTTTTACAATTCATATTTTAAATAATATTTTTAAATATCATATATCTAAAGCATATTTTTATACATTTAAATTTTCTAAATCATATTTTTCAAAAAAAATAAAATCATATTTTCATACATAATGCTATATTTTAATAAATTATATTTTAATATTATTTTTATTTTTTAGTTATATTTTCATACATTATTTTTTTATAAAAATTATTTAAAATATATTTTTAAATAATATTTTTATAACAATTTTTTGAATATTATTTTGTACATTATATTCTTAATCCTATTTTTATTTTGGTAAATCATATTTTGAAAAATATTTTTTAAACATATTTTTTAAACATTATATTTTCATTAATCATATTTTTATTTTTAAACATTAATCATATTTTTATTTTTTAAACATATATATATATATATATATATAAATATTTAAATTGAGATATAAATTTTGTGGGTTTTTAGTTTTTCTACATACAAATTATGTCATTCTAATTAGTAGGTCTGGGCATAAAATCCGAATCCGAAAATCCGAACCGTATCCGAACCGAAATAAGCGGATTAAAACCGAACCGATATTAAGGAAATAACCGATTGGTTCTTGGCTTTCATTATTTTGGATATCGGATATTATCTGATCCGAACCGATATCCAATAGATATCCGAATATAACCGAACATATAAGAAATAGTATGATATTCCTATAGATATGGCTCATATCTTTTATATATTTGTATGGTTCTATGGGAACCTTGTCATTTACTAAATTTCTATCTTTTTCTTTGTTTTAATACCCCATTAGTATGGTTATCTGGGTACAACAAGATTAAAAAATATTAGAATAAAACATTTTCCAATAACTTTTGATTTAGTTTTGGTTATCGACAATCATAACCGAAATGATCCGAAATCCAAATTATCCGAACCGAAACCGAACCGAATTTTATAAATACCGGAATGGATGTTAGAGTCAATATCCAAAAAAACCGAAATCCGAAAAAATCCGAACCGAATTCAATCCGATATCCGAACGCACAGGCCTACTAATAAGTGGATAAGATGGAACTGGTGTATTTTCACTTAATTATTAACAAATGTTAGCTGGATTAAACTTACAACATTTTGTTAAACGGTGCATTACGTTGAGAATTTTTATTAGATGAGTTATTCGGGAAATGAAAAACAATTCATGTTTTTTTCTTCTAAAGAAAACATATTGACATAATTTTTGGTACTTTTCCCGTAACAAAAAAAAAAACACAAACTGTCCGAGTTTTCTCTGCGCTTACAAGTTAGGTAAAATGGTAATGAATAATGTATTTAATTTCACCCGGCAAAGTTCAAGGACGGCCTGTGAACATATAGATGCTCGACCAACGATTTAGATGGTCCTCGTTGTTCTCGGAGGAGCTTGACTAACGAGAAATTTGGTTCAAAAAATAACATTACATTCAAAAGAAAAGAAAGTATTGCAATTCATAACCAAAGTTTGACATTGGTCCGATAAGTCATAATCTATACGGCTCGTAGATTGTGTGAATTGAAGGACATTTAGCTTAATTAGTTAGATTCTTGATTCATTAAGGTTGAATGCCGAAAGCAAGATATATTGGAGAACTTCTCTCACGACTCTTTTTATAAAAATCAAACGGACTCTTGCAAACCCAAGTTTATAATTAACTAGAAAGTTACCCACGCGATGCGTGGGTTATAAAATCAAATATTTTGTATGTAACATAAAATTTCATTAAATTATATATGAAATGTTCGTAATATTATTTATATGTGTCTTGAAAAGAATTTAAATACATACATTTATAAGTTTATAATTATGAAGTGTGTTAAAAGAAGGACAATTTTCACATATTGCATAAAAATAAGTTTTGGTTTTAAATTTAGCAAATTATTTCTAAATTCTGAAAATACTAAAATAGCTTTACTTTCACGTACTTTTAATCTTATACTCTAAATACTAAACTATATCTCTTCAAAATTATACCCTAAATGTAAAATATAAAAATATAGATAACCATTGGAAATGGTGTAAGCTTTACTCGGCATAATGACGGATGGAGTAAGAGTTACAGGAAAGTAGACATGAAGTATGATTGGTAACTTAAACAATACCAATGCGATATAAAAGTAGTTTTGCTTTTGTACAGGTTAATCTACTAAAATTTAGACCAATTTTAATGATTGACATATGTCAAGTATTGAGGTTACAATATGTATATATATATTAAATATTTTACAATAGGTCTATGTAATGTTTTACAAAAGGATGTTGTAAAGTTTGGGAAGTGATTCCAAAAAGGCATAAAGAAAATGTGATCTTTTGATCATTTATATATTCATTACACGGTAAAATTAGGCTCAATTTTTTTATCAATATGCAAAGTTAAATATTTTTTTGTAATGGGGATAAAGAACTTTTAAAAATGAAAAACAAAGCAAATTTACAAAACATAAACTCAGAAATATATTGTAGTTGAAGATCAGATGACTTAAGAGGAAAAATCTAAGGGACTTACAACTATAATATTATGAGTGAATATTCAAAGCCAAAGAGATTGTGCTTTAGGAGTCAAGCATTAGGCTCATCTTCATCGCTTAAGACTTCCAACTATAGTTTGAAAGTTAAAAAAATCACATTACAAAACAATGCAAAAACTTTAAATCATGACTATCATAAAACATAATCCTTTGAAAGAAGCTAATAAATATTGACAAGACTCTGATACCAACAAAAAAAAACATTGACATGGCTTTGTAAACAATTTCTTCAAATATTCATAGAGAAATTAATTTGTTAATCATCATACTGCAAGACATCATGTTTTTAAAAAAAAACTTCATAAGAAATAAAAAGAAAGACATATAGCTAAACACTGTTTGAAGTTTGTAAGGAATTTCATTAACACATTATTCTGAGTAATCACATTTATGGTAATAAATACAATTATAAAGCATATTAATTATAATTAATTTGGTCATATGCATTACTGCAACATGAACAGTTTGAACAAAAGAAAACGTTCACCCATAATGTCATAAAGGTAACTGATTGAGAGAATAAAATGTAAATCTAAAGAAACTGAACAAATAAAATGTCCCAAATTAAAAAAATGTGTGTAGACAATTTAGTTTTAGATTAGCAATAATGTGTCTTTTTATTTCATTAAAATTGATAAAATGACACATGTTTTAAAAAATAGAGGGGTGCCAAATGACAATTTCTCATAACTCTACTTTATTATAGTTTTATATATAGTAAATATTGACATGTGAAACCGATCAAAATAGTTAAGTAATAAAGTTCCGATTACGATAAAAAAATAAGTGAAAATTTTATAAATCGTAAAAACAAAATAGAATAAAATATATTTTTGTAAAATAGATCACTTTTTCTTTAACAAAAGTAAACTATAGAGTTTTTTTGCTATGAAATAATATTAAATTAAAAAACTAAAAATAATTAAAGATTTGGTAGAGGAAGATAAGTCAGAGTAGTTCTATATAATAAATAATGTGATTTTTAACCGATTACGTCATCAAAGAAGAATAAAGCAGGTTATAGAATTGATGATGATATGAGAAATGAGGGACAACCAACCATAAGTAAAACATTAATACCTTCTCAGATTATGTAGTTGATCCCATGAAATGATGTCAAGTTCGTAGAAGCAGAGAGGCGTGGAGAAGAAAGAAAATACATTTAACTTTTTTAATTAGTCATGTTAGCTAGGGTACGGGCCTATTTTTTTGGTTTTTTTGGTTTCTTTGCTCCATAGTTTTGAATTTAAATTGAAATGAGTTTATGACTTATTGGCTAGAGAACTGAGATGGATATATTTAAGTTTCTTTAACCCATAGTTTTGAATTAAATTGAGAATAAGGACATGTGTCAGCTATATAAGAAGCCATGTGTCATGTTATTAGAAAAAGTTGAGAAAAACCTTCTATATATATATATATATATATAAGATATAAGATAAGATATACTAAAAGCCACACAGGGCTTTGAATCATAAACAAAAGTTACAAAAACCATTCCCAATTACCAGACGTGAATTAAGAAAAGTACTTGAAAACAAATGGAAAACCACAAGAAACATACCCATCGAATCATACACGTAATAGTCCATACACAAGCTAGTCAAGATGCGCTGCACGTAGCACACACACAACAATTAAACAACATGACACTAAAATCCAAGAACATTAATCAACCTTGTTTGTTGCCGCTTTTTAAAGCAATAGCTGCCAAGACCACTTGAGCTATTGTAAGCAGAAGAATAGCTAAAGCGGCTAACTTTGATAGAGCAATCCATAGAGAACCAACGTAAGTTTGCTTGAAACTTGCCCACCACACAGTACAACCATTCGAAGAATACTCGTCTACATCCTTGATTACAGCTGCCAAGTAGCTATTTTCGTCATCAAACACGTAATCATTCAAGATTCTCTTGAAAAATCGAGACACCTCATCTTGATCTGTTCCGAGATAGTTCTGTATGATCCCTTTCTCAGCAAGATATATGCATCTCTCTCACTGTTAATAAGGCAGCCCATGAACATAGCGTAGCTTGTTATCTCGGTTTATGAATTTGCATGGAACTGCTCAAATGCAATGCAATTTAACAAAAAAACACTCATAAAATCATCCAGGATTATTTCTGGAATTTGAAGCACTCCATTCTTGAAACTTATATCCAATAATGTCCGCGCACCCTTCTTGACCTCAAATTTAACGCCACGGCTACGAAGCTTGTTCACTGGCAATGTTAACCTAGTCTGACGTGCAATGGCACCATTGTTGTCTCCTTCAGCTGGAATTGTAGCACTAGTAGTTTGAGGAGGTTGATTGAGATTGGCAGCATTGTTGTCTCCTTCATCTGGAATTGTAACACTAGTAGTTTGAGGAGGTTGATTGAGATTGACAGCATTGTTGTCTCCTTCAGCTGGTATTGTAGCACTAGTAGTTTGAGGAGGTTGAATGAAAATGAAAGTCTGACGGATCAGATCAAGAAGATGCTTTGCTTCAAATTTGGGGTGTTTCTTTACCAAAGATCGCTCTCCAACTTTAAAGGAACCGTTGAAGAACTTAAGAGCGATTTCTTGTAAATCACTTGGCTGCAAAAATTTTGCTGTGTCTAGTAGAGTGTGTAGAACAACCAGTGGAATCTGATTTCCTAGAAGGAGAAGATCTCTCCTAATAGATGGAAGAGCCCACGGCATACTAAAAATTGCATTTTGCTTGGAGATTTTTTCTGCATTAGTTAGGAACAATACGAGAAGAAAACAACCATCAAGAACCATCATGTTGATTAGAGCTTTATTATCATGAGCATCTTGATCATATGAAGATCCAGAGGGATCATTTTTCTTCTTTCTTTTTTCTGACACCGCTCCAGAAAGATCTAAATATGAATTTCTAATCTCACTTACCTTGAGTGCCAATGCTTTATATAGTGCATCTTCGTTCACACCACTTCCTGTATTCTTTATAAACAATTCCTTAAATTCTTTTTTTTGCCCTTCAATCCAATTTAGTTGTTGATTTCCGCGATAGTAAGGGCCTATGGCCACTACTGTGGGTTGATAGCCATATGCATTGTGGTTGTTGTGAGTGAGACACTTAGGGATCTTGAAGATGCAATAAAGTGAATCCCCAGAAGTACGCTTCTGATGAATTAGGAAGAGAATCAAGCATCAGATTTATTAAAAACCTTTTTTAATAAGATGAATGAATATATATATATATATATATATATACCCCATGGATGGCGCCTGATGAGGGCCCTAGAATATACTTCTCTTGTTTAGCGTTGTTGGGCAGACGATCCATCTTTTCCTTACCTGCATATATAAGAAAATATGAAAAATCATGGCCTCCAAAATGTGAAAAAGAATTGAAAACACACAAGCATATTTGTGGCCAAATGCAAAATTGGCTCACTAACGAATAACAATCCCAAATCAATATGTTGTGTTTATTAATGTTTCAAATATTAATTTACAAAAGTTACTATTTAAACCATACCTGTTTATTAGTATAAAGATTCTCTGTGTGAAGAACACATCAATCGTTGGAATATTTCAGCTTGAAAACAAGGGATCGAGAGAAGACTAGGTTCAAACAAGATCTAAGCAGTTTGGTTTAATTATATATAGATATAGATGCTCTCCACCCTCGATCTTTCACGTTATCACATACTAGCACTTGTTTAATACTATTTAAGAGTCTTTGCGAATTGCTATTATTTTTCTTTTTGTCATCAATGAATTGACAAATCCAGATCCATAGCTACTTCCTACTACGTCTTAGCACTCTATGTCTTCGCACGAACCTCCAATATTCATCTTTCCAAATTGTTTTTAAAATGTGTAATTCTTTCTTGCCTATATCTATATAACTGTAAATTTTCTAAAAACATGCCTATTAATATAGGCATATATTGGTTTATTAATGATTTAGTTATGATTTAGCCTCAAATTTTATTTGATTATCATTTTTATTAGATTTCGGTTTATGTTTATTTGATATTTTAAGGCACATATTTTTTTTAATCAATATGCAGATTTTGAATTTTGGTGTTGATCTAATAACGACTCTTACACAAATAATTAGGTTCTAAATTAAAAAAAAAGTAACATTAGACCTGCATATGCATTTTGATATCTTTAAATTTAAATAAGTTTTCATATAGGACATCGTGAGTCGTGCAACATTTTGTGTATTATCAAGAACAAGTGTGTTAAAAAAAAGCGATTTGATCAAATAAAAATGAGTCGACTACCAATCAAAAAAATTAAAAATTAATGCATGTTCTCACAATTTTTAGTATATTTGTTTTCTTTTTCTTGTCAACTAGGGTTGATCTCTTCGTAATACGTGAATTAGGTATCTTCGTAGTACATGATATAGGTAAGAACTCGTCTCATAGATATTTCNAAAAAAAAAAAAAAAAAAAAAAAAAAAAAAAAAAAAAAAAAAAAAAAAAAAATTTCTCTACAAAATAGGAGATTTACAAAGTACTTTGGCCTTCAAACACAAAAAGAAAAAAAAACTAGATTGACATTTCTAATATTCATAGAAAAATATAGAAAATTTAGCATTAGAGAAAATGTAGAATAACAATTTGTGAAACAGAGGAGTATTTTCCTAAACAGAAACAAAAGTTATTTTTATAACCCACGCTCTAGCTGTCTAGCCCGAAAGAATTTGTCTTGTTTCGTATCCGGTTATAAAAACTTATGCAGCAAGTAAATGAATTATTTAATAAAACAGACGTTCATTTTATATTATCCAGAACTTTTTATTGGTTAAAGTATATTACGGTCTTTTCGGTTAATATACGTAGGAAATAGGATAAACTGAGACTTAGCTCGCCTTGCTTTCTACAAGCTGTTTGTCAAAGAAAAAGTATTCCTCATAGCAACTATCTTAACCTATATAAATACATATTTTATATCATTTACTGAAAAACTATCACCTGTAAATCTTTTACTAACAATGAATCAGAAGATGAAAAGACTTTTCTTGATCATTTTCTCTTTGCTTCTCATTTTCAATTTTGCTCTGGGATTCAACTTCGAAGAGTTGGATTTGGTGAGCGAAGAGAGCTTATCTAAGTTATACGAGAAGTGGATGGGGCACTACTCTATCGTAAGGGGAACCGATGAGATGGATCGTAGATTGGAAATTTTTAAAGATAATGTGAAGTACGTCCACGATACCATGACCGTACCCTACAACCTTAAGCTGAATAACTTCGCTGACTTGACCTTCGAAGAGTTTTTTGACATGTACGGTAATTGTTACACTTGCGATGGCGAGGAAACGTATGAAAATGTTTCAGGACGGTTCATGCATGAGAACACGGTAGAAGTAGAACTGCCGACGTCTGTTGATTGGAGAAGGGAGGGAGCCGTCACTGGTGTCAAGTCTCAAGGGGAATATTGTCGTAAGTCTCAAAACATAAAATTCTCTCAAGAATCTCTCTGTTTTGCTTTCAGTGAAAGAAAAAAATAATGTTTTCACTTTCTGGAAACTTGAAGAACAATTCAACAGCTTGAGTGCTTAAGAAAAACAACATATTTTAAGATTTAACAGCTTTGGATTGTTCAATAATATCATCGAAATTAGTACGCCACCTCTAACATGTAATGTATAATAAGAAAAATTGTAGATTAAGCTTAATGTGTCGTCAGACTAGTTAAGTCTTTGTTGATCGTAAAGATATGTTATTGCAATCTAACTAATTGAGACTACGGGAGCATTACCAGACAGTTGCTGGGCGTTCTCTGTAGTTGCAGCCGTCGAGGGAATCAACAAGATCATTAATAAAAAAGAACTTGTCTCACTGTCGGAACAAGAACTTGTGGACTGTGACAGTAACAATGACGGTTGTAAGCCAGGTGACATAAAAATTTTTACCATCCAACAAGTCAATTAAGTTTTGGATAGTGAAGAATTCTTATGGAAAAGATTGGGGAGACGAAGGCTTCATAAGGATCGAGAAAGATATAGACAATCCACAAGGGCGTTGTGGTATCGCAATGAACCCCTGGTATCCAATCATGAACTCACCTCTTCATCCCTCTGCCCCAGAAGATAAAGGCAGCAAAAACGATGAGCTTTAAATTCATTGTATAATTGTATACTCTAATAATAAACTCATGTTTGTTAAGCTAAAAGATTTCAGCTTGGTATTTGTTGTGATTTTGGTGAATTTGATGTACAGTATTTGTGAAGCTTAAAAAAAGAGAGTAAAGTTTGAAGGAATCGCCTTTTTAAATGTTTTCCTATACCAAATTTGGAAATAAGTGTATATAAACCTTTCTTTTTAATTTTTGGTGCAAAAGTGTGTATAATCCTTTGTTTTTTTTTTGTTGACAAACGCGTATAATCCTATGTTTAAATTTTTATAAGCCCAAATCCAATACAAATGACAAAACTATACATTTATATAAATAAATAAATAAAAATAACCCGTAATGCATTTTGAATGCTATTAGAGCAATATCAAATTCAAATCTATAAATCATGAAATTACGTGTGTTTCTTAAACATTTCAAAGTGTGATTTGATTTGTTGAATTTCGAAAATGTTTGTTTTCTAGTTTTTTTTTCTTAAATATAATATGCTAAGAATCATATTTTTTCTCAACAACATATATTTTTTATATATATCCTATCAGCTGGTTCGGTCAGCTCTGATAAAAAAGCATTGAAATGTATAAGATGTAGTTCTTTCCGAAAAACGTATCATACTGTTTAATCCGAGTCGGCCCGACCCGGAGCTAAAGCTGGTGCTTATTTAATTTTGAGGGGCATTATTTCTAATAAAATCGTCTATGGTTTAGGTGTTGACGTACCACTTCTATATTCTTTGAGGTGCACAGTAAACTTTACTATGTTTTTATATAAGAAGCCTTTATTTTAGTAACCAAAGGGTGATCTGAACTTTTATCACACGATTAATCCTCTCAAAATGGATTTAGTTTATCCCACTTAATTATCGGATTTTTCATGGATCTTAAGTCCTCTCACCATATTTTCTAATGAATCTAATGATGACACCCGTTTCGACTGACTTAATGAGAGTGGTAGATAACTATGCATTTGATATGGCTAATGGTTTGATCCATGACCTAGATCGAACATGGCAACTTTTACTCAAGTAAAAACGGACAATTCCTCCTTAAATGAAAACCATTAAACTACTACCATTTGGTTAAGATTTCTTGCATCTATTTTATATATGCATAATTGCTTGCCTTCTAATGGTTTATAGCACTGGAACAATTGCATTGTTAAATGATTATGAAGTTGTTTATCTCTTAAAACTTTTTTCCAAATCTACAAAATGTACTAGGCCAAATTTAGCTGAACCAAACCAAATTAAACTATTTTGTTTTGAGGTAGCTAATTTTTTCGTAAAAGCAAACTAAGCAAAATAAACTAAATCCGATTCCAAAGCAAACCTGAACCAAAACCAAAATAAAAATGAAAATGCACATTATTAATATTTTGTTAAAATCTTTTGTGTAGGTGAGAAGGCATCGTAAGTTAATAAGTATGAAGAAGCCAATCCAAAAGAGCAAAGGAGGGTGCCCAGGCCCATGAACATGCCCATGCCTAATGACATTTGCAAACAGCCAATTGTAACAATAAAGCCCCAAAAAAGTTTTTAGCCAAGGGTTGAATCCTCTTAATTTATAGCTAAACCCAGTTTATAAACGAAGTAGATTCAAAATTGAATCCTATTAACTTAAATTATCATAATACCAAATTCAGAAGAAACCAGAATGCGATTTAGGATCCAAACGTCTTTGATTGAAATATTTGCTACAAACAAAAGATGCCATTTAGTTGAAACATTAAACCCTACAAAGTACAAACAATGCATGCACAAGCAGCCATGAATTATCGAACACACGTTCATGGCAGCTGATGCATCCGATGTTACTTCACTACTCTCGCCTACGCAAACTAAACCAAAAAAAAAAAAAGAAAAACAGAGAAAAAAAAAACCACCGAGCAATCATGACGGGTCTTTGCATGGTCATCCAACGACCGACCATGTGAAAAGCTCCACCACTCCCGGTGTACACTCACACACCACTAAAACCGGTTTTGTGATATCGTCAATAATCAAACAATCTCAACGGTAGCAACGGATGAAACTTGATTATGCTCTCTCATAACCCGTTTCCTAACCCCATTAAGCCAATTCACAACTCCCAAAACGACATCGTACATGCTTAGAGCAAGATATATACCAATACCAGCAATAATCCCATTAGCAATGGAATAAGTCAACGGCATAAGCAAGATCGTCACAAAGGCCGTAACAGCTTCCTTAGTCTCTCCCCATCTGATATCTTTCACAACTCCCATCATCATCACACCAACCATCACCAACGACGGCCCAACCGCCCACCTCGGCACGTTAGTAACTAACGGCGTCAGAAACATCGACGCCAAGAAATAAACTCCGACGATAACGGCCGTTAGCCCTGTCCTCCCTCCTTCTTTCAACCCCGCCGATGACTCCACGAACGTCGCCGTTGTAGTGACCCCTAACGCCGATCCCACCACGGAGGACCCTGCGTCGACTAGGTAAGCCATGTACTCTCCTTCGAACTTCCCGTCTTCCACGAAGCCTCCGATCTCAGCCATCGTGTAGAGTACTCCGGTCGTGCCGAGGAGGTCAACGTAGAAGAGTGTAACGAACGCAACCCAAACCTCGCTGTTTTTAAACTCCGTGAAGCTTATAGCTCCTAACGTTGACTGGATCTTGTGAAAGTCAACGATTTTTGTGAAGTATTTGTAGTTTGAGTCTCCGAGAGGAGTGTGTGGAAAGATTGTGACTTCAGTGCCTCTAATCCAAGAAACAGCCGTAACGAACACGATTCCGTAAATCATACTACCTTTGACGTTCTTCATTAGACCATAGCTCGTTATGAGAAACCCAACAGCTGCTAACCAAAACGTAGAACTCTTCATTTTCCCTCCTAGACAAGCTCCCGTAACGGGGTCCATCTTCGCACACGCGGTTAACGTTACTAACGTTGACTTATCCGGTCCAACGAGCCCAATGCCTTGGTTCATTTGCAAACCAACAAAAGCGATGAACATTCCTATACCAACGGCGCATGCTAGTCTCACCGTTTGAGGGATGAGACGGGCTAGCTTCCCGCGGAGTCCTAGAGCGGACACAGCGAGAAACGCGCATCCTTCAAGAAGCACGATGGCCATAGCTGTATGGTAAGAGATTGAACCGGAGCCACGAAAGCCAACTACGTTGTACGCGATGTAAGCGTTGGCTCCCATACCGGGAGCAAGTCCAAAAGGGAGATTAGCTAACAAACCCATTGCTAATGAACCAACCATGGCTGATAAAGAAGTAGCCACAACAAGGTCCTTTTTAACCCTGGAAATACATTCTTCGTAGCCAGGGTTAGAACCAAGTACGCAGTCTGGCCCCGGTGGTGAAGAACCGGCCACTGTAGAACAGTCGTTGAAGGAGCATGTGGCACCGGAGTCGGCTAAGATATTGGCGTTGACGGTAATGATGTAAGCCATGGTGAGGAATGTGGCGGTTGCAGCTCGGAGTTCAGTCGTGAAAGTTGTTTTTCTTGCTTCTAGCTTGAAGAAACGACCGGCGAAGCTCTTGGAAACGGTGTCGTTTAAGTGTTTCTTCATGTCGCTCCACGACTTGCAAAACTTCTTCTCTCCCCCCATGACTAATAATAATGAGGAATATAGGGAGCAAATGCAGGAAGAGGATGTCATACATATATATACTACTGATATAAATATGTGAACACGAACTTAAATATACAAAGTTGACAAAAAAGAAACTCAAATGTAATCAAATTGCAAAGAAAACAAGTATATATTTCTCTTCAACTAATGAGAAAATAATACAAAAAGCTAACACGACCACGTGATACTCTCTTGTATCTATGGAAGAAAATCTAAATATCTAAGCCTATTTTGACCGAAATTTTGATTAGAAAATTGTTACTTTTTTGGGTTACAATAGATAAAAGAACTGGGAAAGTCATTGTCTAAGAAGTTATAGGCATTGGCTCCGGTCCAAGGACCAAGAATCAAATCAATTTTTCTTTTCTTTGTTGGTGAACTTGGCAAATCAGAATTAGAAGAGAATAATTAGCATTGACAGCATTTTCAAATTATTTTGCAAACTATATATTTATGAGAATAAATCTTCTTATAAGATAAAGTCAGAATAATCTATCTTTGATATGTAGATACTTTTTCTTCGCCAAAAAGACATCTAAATAATTTTATCTGTTAAATATATATCGATATAACATAACCTTGGTTTGTAAAGTATTTTAGTACATATTTTATTTTCTAAACATTTACAAAGGTGCAGGGATATAACGAACTCTATATCCACATCGTTTCTTTTGTATGTGAAATCCTCATGTAAGTTAAGAGTTGATTTCACACGGTATTTAAGCTTATATTATGTTATTTTCTTAATAACACATTTTATGTTAGCGTCTTATTATATTTCGATGGCACGTTATTTAACACGCTATTTTAATTTATTTTATACCATCCTCCCATATATATTGATCACTCTTCGAAAGGTATATGTCTATCTCTTATTATCCACTCTTCCTTTTTTTCCACAAGATATATATGATGTTACATGTCTTTATGACATTTTGATCACCTTCCGTTATCCATATTTCAAGTCAAAGCTCATTTTAACCGTTTTTTTTTTCTATGAAAAGATTATGATTTTAGCAAAAAAATCTCGGGATAACGGCAAAAATTAATTTATCTTCGTTACATATTTTCATACTCCATACAACATTGTCTGGTCTCAAAGAAAGTACGCATTGGATATTACATTTTTAATTCAAGAGTTCTTGGGGTGACACCATCCACTTTTCCGATGAAGGAGAGCCAAAAGCTAGGAAAGTGAACTAGTATTATTCTCCTTGACCTCACCTAGTTGGACATCCCATTTATCTACCTTGTGACTCGACCTAATGTTGCATATTTAGTTCACAGGTTTTTTTTTCTTTTAGTTCACATGTTTGTCTTAGTTTATGCAAGAGTCCGTTTTTGTTCCACAAGAGCTTACATGATTCTTAGCAACATTCTATATTTTAGTCCTAAAACAACTAAATGATGTTTGATCCTTCACTGAAGTGCAATATTACGTATAGCATTAGAGGATATATAGTTTTCTTCTCTACTCTTAATGTTCATGCATAAAAAATTGATACCGTACATAAGCTTCATGTTTTTCTTTTCCGACTGGCACTCGATTTTATCCGTGGTGTGTTTTACATCTTATCTTTGCTACGTTAATTTAACATTTTATCGAAAATAATTCTTATCTCTGTGAATGAGTTATAGATGAGTTTCGACTAGTCTTTTCATTTTATCAAGATTTGTCTTCCGTTGCGTATTCAAAAGACATGTTAAACAACATAGAGTATATATATCGTATCTAGCTAGTTCATCATAACACTGTTGTTTTTTAGCTTTATAATATATATTTAGTTTATCTGACTAAGAAGTTATTTTTACAACTTACCACAGTCGAACGTTTTTTATGCTATTTTCTTGTACGATATAGATAGCTGGCTAAAACACTCGTAGATATATATATATGACAAGTTGTGATACAAAAAGTAAAACCATAACGGAGTATATAATTAGCACTTAGTTGACTACGGGAATCGATTATTGTCTTATTGATGTAACATAATTGGTAAGACTTTTTTCATAAATGTTAGTTTTTCGTGTATATATAGATACTAATGGAATAATTGAAATAATTAAGTATACCTGTTAATAGATAAAACCGTAGAAATACAGAAATTTTTAAAAACTTTTTCGAATACAATATTGATTTCCTAGGAACTGAAATGTATTATATACATGCACAAAAGCTAGATTAATCATTAAGCCACTATACTTCACATGCACTTGGTTTTTGTCCCCAAAACTTTTTTCGTCCTCGCAGCTCGTGAAGATTCCATCGGTCGAATTTTAACTTCTCTAAATTATTGTTTATCAAAAGAGAAATAAACGTAGATCTTTTGTCTCCTTCTATATTAACTTACAGAAATAAACTGCTATGGCACCTATATATGTTCTTTTCGAAAAAAAGATAAAGTGGCATATAGGCCTGCTCTTATCTTATGCAGTTTAACGTAAAGAAGTTTGTGCCATAGCATTCTAGTTATAATTGTCGAATAACACTTAAATTTGAGTCGGAGATCATGACGATTTCTTTTATATACTGTAATTAAAATGGAGTTTAATATTCTAGATGATTAATTTTCAAAAATAAAATAAAAATGTTCTAGATGATTACTAAATAAGAATTTAACATCTGAAGTTAGCGAAACAAATATTTTTAAACTGCAGGTTAGGTTAATTTTGCTTGGATATGACAAACACGAAAAACGAATATTCTTTGTAATGAAACAAGAATGTTCTCACACATTAAACCAAAAAGAACGTCAGACGTATATTTGTTTTGTCAAAACTCAAAAGCATCTTAATAACCATTTAAATACCTTCGTAATCTACTATGACGTATGTCGAGATCATCGATGCAATCGATATATCATATCACATTTAAGGATACGAATCAAAACGTTAGTGGATCTGGATCATCATATTTGTCTATATGTAGATTAATAAGGTGGAGAGGAATTAAATAGCAATAATACTAATATATATATATATATTTTTGGCAAGTAGCTAAACATATATATATATATATATATATATATAACTTTTTTTTTCTTTTTTGATCAAAGCCAAGTAGCAATAATACTAATCATCCGTATAAATTTATTAGAAAACTGCATATTGTTCCAATTAATATAAACTTTACCATTTTTAGAGATAGTACGTATTATTATTCCATGAGAATAATTAATAAATGTATAGATGCTGCTATATATAATTAAAATTATTGGCATGCGTATGTGCTATGTTAAATTAATATCAGTGTATACTCTAAGCTTTTTCCAGATATTGAGAAGAGGGTTACCCTTTTAAGAATAAAGTGATTTGGAAAAAAAAATAATATATAAAATTTAACGAAAGCAATACCCTTTGTGCAGAAAGGATATCAAAGAATATTATAAATGAGATTTTTTTCTTTTTTGTGGAGAATTTTGAAAAGATATTAACTAATTAATCATAAATCATAAGTATTCAAGTTGTAATAGATAAAGATAATCATGATATAGACTAATCCACCATGGATTAATCATAGTTCGGTCCATATATCGGACTATCGACTATGCGAAATATCACGTATTTTTAAATTATTTGAATTTTATACCTAAACTTATGATTTTGTATCTAAATATACAAAAACGTGATTAATTATTAATTATGTTAATCTCTTAGTTAAGCCAATATGACGTGGATTCCACGTGTGCAGAGATAGCAAATCAATGTTGTTTTCCTTTATATGAGAGTGTGAAATTTTTTCCAAAACGACGTCATTTTTCGTTTGTCCCCAAATCTCTCTCTCTCTCTCTCTCTCTCTCTCTCTCTCTCTCTCTCTCTCTCTCTCTCTCTCTCTCTCTCTCTCTCTCTCTCTCTCTCTCTCTCTCTCTCTCTCTCTCTCTCTCTCTCTCTCTCTCTCTCTCTCTCTCTCTCTCTCTCTCTCTCTCTCTCTCTCTCTCTCTCTCTCTCTCTCTCTCTCTCTCTCTCTCTCTCTCTCTCTCTCTCTCTCTCTCTCTCTCTCTCTCTCTCTCTCTCTCTCTCTCTCTCTCTCTCTCTCTCTCTCTCTCTCTCTCTCTCTCTCTCTCTCTCTCTCTCTCTCTCTCTCTCTCTCTCTCTCTCTCTCTCTCTCTCTCTCTCTCTCTCTCTCTCTCTCTCTCTCTCTCTCTCTCTCTCTCTCTCTCTNTATATATATATATATATAACTTTTTTTTCCTTTTTGATCAAAGCCAAGTAGCAATAATACTAATCGTCCGTATAAATTTATTAGAAAACTGCATATTGTTCCAATTAATATAAACGTTACCATTTTTAGAGATAGTACGTATTATTATTCCATGAGAATAATTAATAAATGTATAGATGCTGCTATATATAATTAAAATTATTGGCATGCGTATGTGCTATGTTAAATTAATATCAGTGTATACTCTAAGCTTTATCCAGATATTGAGAAGAGGGCTACCCTTTTAAGAATAAAGTGATTTGGAAAAGAAATTAACATATAAAATTTAACGAAAGCAATACCCTTTTTGCAGAAAGGATACCAAAGAATATTATAAATGAGATTTTTTTTTATTTTTATTATTTTTTTTTTTGTGTGGAGAATTTTGAAAAGATATTAACTAATTAATCATAAATCATAACTATTCAAGTTGTAATAGATAAAGATAATCATGTGTCACTGATATGGACTAATCCACTATGGATTAATCGTAGTTCCATCCATACATCGGAATATCGACTACGCAAAATTTAATGTATTTTTAAATTATTTAAATTTTATACCTATATTTATGATTTTGTATCTCAATATACAAAAACGTGATTAATTATTAATTATGTTAATCTTTTAGTTAAACTTACATGACGTGGATTCCACGTGTGCACAGATAGCAAATCAACGTTGTTCTCCTTTAACTAAGAGTGTTAAATTTTGTCCAAAATAATGTCATTTTTTATTTGGAAAACGACTTCATTTTTCGTTTGTCCCCAAATCTCTCACTCGATTTGTGGCTCTCTCGTAAAAGAAGAAACCTAGATTTAGGGCTTGGTGAATCAGAATAGCTTATTGCGTCGAAAGTTAGTAGTGATTAATCCATGTGTTGACGATGAGATGGGAGTCGACGAGCCAATTCCTAGAAGGTAAATTTTAGATTAACATTTCTGATTTTTTCATTGTTTATCCGTTCTTACGTTTTTATGGTAGATGTTGATAGATGGTTTGAGTATCTAATATTTTGGGTTTAATATTTGCATTGGTGATAGATGCAGCAGGCTCGAAGACCCCTTGGTTCTCGAAGGCACATGAGTCTGAACTCTATATAGATAATTGCGAAATAGATAATTGTGTTAGGAAGTAAAAAAATTCTCAATTGTATAGATTGTCAAATTCTGAAATTCACACAATTTTCTTTTGTTTTTCAGCTCTGATAATGCTACTTTCCAGATCTACCATGATGAAAAGTTTGTCAACTCAGAAGGTAATGTGATTACATATCAAGGAGGTGAGACTCACACTCTTGAACGCAAGCCTGAAACAGTTTTCACAAACATGATAGAGTTTATTGGGGTGTATTTGTTTGGGCATAGGATCTGGTACAAACTTCCATATGTGATATTTACAGACTTGAAGCTGTTGTATAATGTATCTAAAAAAATTCAGAGAATGTGTCTAGCTGCGATTTGGACAAAATCAGTTGAGCTCTATGTGGAAAAGAACAAGATTTCTGAAACAGGTAATGATGCTAGAGCTCGTGAAGCAAATAATGAGGATAAAGGTCGTGAAGCAAATAATGAGGATAAATGTCGTGATAGAGCTTGTGATGGTAAAGAAGGAAACAAAGATGAAAGGTATGTAAACTTACTAAGTTATACATTAGTAATTCACTAATTACAATACATTACAAGTCCTTATACTCCTCAATAAATTTGGCTTCAAATTCCTCTCAATAGGTAGGATTCGAGAGAGATTACTTGAGATGAAAAAATTTAGGGAAAACAAACCATAAGATGAGTGTGAAATAGCTTACCAGATAAAGTGCTCTCGTAGCCAATTTTCTCCTTTGTTTCCTGCTTTGTGGATGACAAATGTTTAACACGATGAAGTTTTGGTAGCGAAGAAGATGCACCATCTTATACCTCATCTTCTTTCTCAGACTTGTCCTCTTTCACTTCTTCTTCGTTCTTTCCCTCATGAGATTTGTAACATCCGCGAACCAAATTGTGGGTTTGAGGAGTGGGTGTCGATAGTACTAAGGGAGTGTCGATCGACACCATCAATTTCTGGTTCGACCAGATTGATTTAATTGTCGAATTGGAGTGATTTGGTTTAAGTGAAACCTCTAAACCAAGGTATTTAAAGGGAAAGTCGACCTAGGGTCGTGGGTTTTAGATTTTGTGCCGTTCTAGAGAGAAAAATAGAGAGGAAAAGAGAGAGAGGAGCGCTTGAGAGTGTGGGGCTTTTGGGGGAGATTCTTGGCTTGTTTGGGAAGATCTATTCCTGTGGAGGAGAGTGTAACGACCCATTTCCATGGTACGTACGCGGTACATGGGATGGTACGTACGCGGTACATGGGATGGTATTTACGCATTACATGAGATGATACATACACGGTACATGGGATGGTATGTACGCGGTACATGAGATGGTACGTATGTGGTACATGAGAAGGTACGATAGCGGTACGGCAACCAGTGCTGATAGGTGCCGATAGCGGTACGAAAACCAGTACCGATAAGTGCCGATAGCGGTACGGCAACCAGTGCTGATAAGTGCCGATAGCGGTACGGTAACCAGTGCCGATAAGTGCCGGTAGCGGTACGATAACCAGTGCAGATAAGTGTCGATAGCGGTACACGAATGGGACTTCGTCAGGACGAATTTGGTACAAACCTCCGTATCAAATAAGACACTGACCGTGAGTCTGAAGAAGAGGAGTTTGAGACTACCGAAGTAGTGAACAGATGTTTGAACTGAAGAAAAAGGGATCCTTAGCTTACATTGTAGATGATGCAAGCATGTAAGTTTCTGGATGAAAATGGGAGATTTCTGGTACTTAGTCTAAGTGATAGTCCGAGTGGAAATGGGAATGAAAGTCCTAGTGATAGTGATAGTGAGAGTGATAGTGAAGTAGGACTATCCGGAAATGGTTGCATCGGTGAACGATGGATCGGGCCGATGGACAAGGATGGGTCGATTAGACTATGGGCCGATGGGTGGCCCGGGAACTCGGTAATCTTGCGGAGATTAAGCCGACTCACGGAAAAGGAAACCCGAGAGAAATAGAAACTCGCGGAAAAAGCAAAATTGGTCGGATAAGGATTGATGCGAAAAATAAGGGAAGGTAGGGGACGATAAGGCTTATTGTTTTGAGGAAACTCGAGGCGGTTTGGTCACCCCTATATAAGAGATAGAAACCCTTAGAAAATTCTCTAGAGTTCGCATACACATCCGAGAGCCGCCGCGAGAAAGAGAAAGAGTTTCCATCGAAGCTTAAACCGAGAGATCCTAAGTCTAAGTCAAGAAAGGAACGGTAAGTATCCTTCCACCTTGATCCGTCGATGGTATATGGGGTATACATCGGTTATTAACGGTATTGATCTGTCCGTGTAGAAGCGGGGATCAGATTTGGGCATAGGAATTGAGAGATTAAACCTTAGGTCGATACCGAAGGTGAGTGCGTGACTGTGGCCGAGTTCTATGGTTGATTCTCTTGACCCGTGGTTTATTTATTCTCGTTAATTGCTTGTCTTGGTTAATGGTTAATGTGTTCTATTGCAATATGAATGGTGGTTGGTCTAAATGACTTAGACAACTATCCTATTGAATTGTTTGACTTGCGTGACTTGATTGGAATATACCCTGTGTCGGATTGAGATTGTTGAGCTGAGCCTAGTGAGACGGGATGACCGCTAGTTTGCTTAAGCCTCCTTTTATGGACGCAGGAAAGGAAAGGTCCGATGACCAAGAATTTAGTAGCTGACCAGCTCGTGTCACAGAGGCAAGGGAGGAAGAGGATGGTGGCTTGGGTAGTTTTTAGATTATGGTCTTTATTGCTAAGGATTGTATTGGTACCATGCATCGTGTTAAGAATGATTTGTTAAGGATAATTTGAATCTCTAAATTAATGAATGCGTATATTTAAGTTGTATCACCTGTTTTACATATCCGTTGTTGCATATTGTTGAACGAATGAGTAGAATTTACATAGGCCCTAAGAAATTTTTATTGGCCTGTGCGGCCATGTACGGGATTTTAGGGTTGGGGTCTTACAGAGAGATCTGGTGCTAGAGAAGAAGGAGAAGCTTCCGAAGGTTTCGTTGTTTAGGGTCTGAAATTTCTACAAAAGAGGTGAATGCATGACCATGGCTGATCTAAGTCTGAGAATCCTTTGTTTTTCTTTTCTTGTGGCTGTTTGTGTTGTTTTCTTGTATGTTTGTGGTTGGTTGTTGGTTCCCTTGAGTTTCCAGGACCTTTGGGTGAGTTTTGGATGATTTGGAGGTTTTGGGAAGCGGATCTACGACTTTCGGCTTCATGCAGAACGTGTTGCAGATTCGGTGTTGATCGACACGAGAGGGGTGTCGGTTGACACCAAGGCGTTGGAGGAGAGGTGTCGGTCGACACCAACTTGTCCAGCAGACGGCTGATGCTTGTTTTTTCCTGGTTTGTCGTGTTTTGTTTGTTGTTTGTTAAAGATTTTTTTCTCAGTTGCTTGTGTGTATAGCCCAGTAGATGGGAGGATTGCCTCACTAAGTATTTGTGATATACTTACGCATCTCAATTATTGTTTGTGGTGTGCAGGAATATGACGTGGAATCATGGCGATGAGGAGGAGGATGATCTAGGGTCTCGGTTGTTGTGTTATGGTTATGTAATTGATGTTGGAACCTTGGATAGAATTATGCTACATTGTTGGATAGATTGGTTAATAAAGTTATTGTAATGATGTTGTGTGTTTGAGTTGATTCATGTTATAAGTTTCTGCTGGGCATGTTATTGGTTGTTGCTGGTTTAATGATGAATTGTGGTTTGGTTGGTTAGTTAAGTAATATGTAATGCTTAATTATATATTGTTATTATTAAAAAAAAAACGGCTCGGGTTGTTTCAAGATTTCACTTTATTCGCTGCTTCACCATCACTAGGCTGAATCTAAGTATCCTGCATCATGGTCTCTACGACCACCACCACTGTCTCATCGTTCTCACTCACCTACGACGAAGAATAAGAATCACTTTTGCAGCCTGCTTTCACTTCCCTCTAATCTCCAGTTCTGGGTGTAAATAAACCACGATAAAGATAAGTGCCCAAAGATACAGACTAAAAGAATCTTTAGATTTTGCTTGAAGAAGAGAACATTTGAGAGAAAACAAACAAACCTAAAAGAAAAAAAAAAATCTAGGGT
>NC_025695.1:38880424-38883672 GCF_000633955.1 Camelina sativa
GGGGGGGGGGGTTTGGTGAAAAGTTCGCTAAAGAAAGAGTTTTTTGTACTGTAGTTTACTTTATCATACATACTGAAACAACCCTTCCCGTTTTTTTATATATAATAATAATAGTTTTCTAGTGGTCCCATACCCACTAGCAACCTAGCAACAATCAGCAACAGCTGATAATCAAATAATTCTAATAATCCAGTAAAAATTCCAACAATAATAACCAAATGAACCAACAAGTCAATAACCAGATTCCAACATCCTACAATGTTCCATCAACTTAATTCTAGCAACCTAACAATAGCTAGACCACAATCCATCAAGACTCTAGAACATCCTCCTCCTCATCGCCTTGATTCCACGATCACACTTTGCCTTTACCTGCACCACAAACACATATTGAGATGCATGAGTATTGTTATAAACACTCAGTGATGCAATCCTCCCATCTACTGAACTATACACACAAGCAATTGAGAATCCAAAGTCAAACAATCATCAAACAAATACAAACAAACCAGGAAGCAAGCAATCATCAACCGACGAGGGTTGGTGTCGACCGACACCATACCAGTGTCGACCGACACTGACAACCTGGTGTCCACCGACACCTGTTTGACACCTTCCGAAAACCCTAGTTGTATCTACCGACACCTCTACATGGTGTCGATCGACACTCCACAGATTCTCGAGCCATCCTCGCACTAGTGTCGACTGACACACCAAATGTGTCGATCGACACTAATATCGAACATCGTCTTCCCCGAAGCTTCATCGTAGATTTCCGCATCCAAACGATTCCCAAGCGTCCCAAACTCTTCCACATGCCACATAAGGCCATGGAACCCCAAATCGACCACAAGCAAGCAAGGAATCAATCAAACAACTCAAAGAACACAAAAACATAGAATTCTCAAGCTTAGATAAGCCATGGTCATGCACTCACTTCTTTTGCAGGAAGATTTGATTGAGAAACGGTGGAAACAACAACTCAAGAAGCTTCTCCTTTGTTCCCAGCAACCACACTCCTTCCCACAACAACAGATCTCACCAAAAATCACCAAGAACAAGCCAAAATCTCTCAAGAACACCAACTCTCACTTCTTTTCTCCTTTCTCACTAAACGGCGACAAAAACAACAAAACCCTCGACCTGGGTCGCTTCTCCCCTTAAATACTCAGTGTAGACAAACCAATTAATCCAAAGCATCCCAAAATCGCGAATTAAAGCAATCTGGTCGAACCAGAAAATGCTGGTGTCGATCGACACACCCCATGGTGTCGATCGACACCCATCCCCAAATTTCACTATTTGGTTCACGGATGTTACACATACTTCGTTAATGTACGGTTTAGCTATCGATCATCCCTGGTTCACGTAGAAAAAGGTTCGTTAATCATCCCCAAATAAAAAGAAAAATCTGAGAAAACAAACCAGAATCAAAGTTAAAATCCTGCAGCTGAATTTATTGAATAATATGATGACTTGACTGTAATTAGTGAATTACTTTATGTATACAAAGATGAAAGATATGTAAATTTACTAAGCTATGCATTAGTAATTCACAAATTACATTACAAGTCCTTATACTCCTAAATACTATTTATACTAATTGATTTCACAGCTTCTCTTTCAAATTTTGTTTCCTCCATAACAGAAGCAATAATATCTTATTTAATATTTCAAAATTTATAAATATGGCAAAACCTTAATTCTATATTAACATATTCCATAAACTTCTAACATAAATTTACTCATACCATCCAAAATTGTGAGATCTCCAAATATATTACCTACTTGTTCACCAAGCTTATTTGTAAGCAATCACATAACACCCTAATCTCTCATTGACACTATAAATAGTTCTCTTTCACCGCAGCTCCTTACAACACAAAAACCAAAGCGATAAACATATGCGCAAAAGCTTAATTATTGTCTAAATGTTGTGTTTCTTATACAGTCTGTGCTAATTTATTTTTGTTTATAACTACAGAAAATCCAAGATCCAAAAGCATTGTCTCATGGTCATGTCACAACAATGTAAGCATCTAGACTAAAAATTTGAAGTAATCTATTATAAGTCTCTTGATTTACATTTACAGGCTTCTAAGCAAAAGACTCTCAAGAAGACGACATAAGACTGAAGAAGCTTGATTTAAAATACATTTTGATATGTGTTGGATGTAAACTTCTAATTTAAGACGATATAAGATTCTTTTTAATGGCTTATTATGGTTTTTATAAAGGATGTTTTTGGTTAACTCTCATCCTCAATAATAATGTTTATTTAAAATACAAAGGAAAGATGGCAGAAAAGTTTATTTACTGTGCATATTCCATATGTTTAAGAACATAAGCAAAGTATATGGATTAAAGTAGTTTATAACCTTTGAATTGTTCATGTTAAAAGTATGATACAGTGAAGTGCATTTTTATCAAACAAAAGATTATTAGCTTTATAAAGCATACTGTTTCGATTTCGAAAGTGATTATGGACCTCTTGTAATTTCCCGGGGGAAAACAAATCACACTAAGATTAAAAAGGAGGAAACTTATCATGGTCTTGAAAAACTCAAAACCACAAAGTGAAAGGAGATTCAAAGTTGCTTATTTCTTTAACGACTCCCAAGATGAATCTTCAAAATTTGGATGAAGAAATTCTTGGTTCTATACAAACTGATGAAATTGTGCATGAGGTAAGCGATTTGGAAATAGAACAAATTCCTCTCAATAGTTAGGATTCGAGAGAGATTACTTTAGATGAAAAAATTAGGGAAAACAAACGAGAAGATGAGTGTGAAATAGCTTACCAGATAAGGTGCTCCCGTAGCCGATTTTTGTGCTCCGTTTCCATCTTTGTGGATGACAAATTCTTACCACGACGAAGTTCTGACTGCGACGAAGATGCACCACCTTGTAACT
Source organism: Camelina sativa (assembly GCF_000633955.1). Lineage (NCBI taxonomy): Eukaryota > Viridiplantae > Streptophyta > Magnoliopsida > Brassicales > Brassicaceae > Camelina > Camelina sativa. Next base: position 38,883,338 of record NC_025695.1, read on the forward strand.
CATCTTCTTTATTAGATTTGTCCTCTTTCACCTCTTCTATGTTCTTTCCCTCCTGAGATTTCACCTTAGTCGCAGCTTCCCCTTCATAAGGCTGAATCTAAGTATCATGTGTCTTGGTCTCTATGACCACCACCACCGTCTTATCGTTCTCACTTGTCGACGACAAAGAAAAATAATCACTTTTCTGGTCTGCTTTCTCTTCCCTTTTTCTCTTCCCTCTATTCTCCATTTCTGGGTGTAAATAAACCAAGGAAAATATAATAGCCCGAATAAACAGAGTCAGATAATGTTTATATTTCGTTAAAAAAGGAGAAAATTTTAGAGAAAACACATAA
>NC_025695.1:38886262-38897923 GCF_000633955.1 Camelina sativa
TAAGATGAAAGATATGTAAATTTATTTAGCTATACATTAGTATTTTACTAATTACATTACAAGTAGTTATACTCCTCATTAGATTCAGCTTCAAATTCCTCTATATAGGTAGGATTCGAGAGAGATTACTAGAGATGGACAATTTAGGAAAAACAAATCAGAAGATGAGTGTGAAATAGCTTACCAGATAAGGTGCTTCTGTAGCCGATTTTTCTGCTTTGTTTCCTGCTTTGTGGATGAAAAATGCTTACGATGATGAAGTTCTGGTTGCGATGAAGATGCACCACCTTGTATTTCTCAGACTTGTCCTCTTTCACCTCTTCTTCGTTCTTTCACTCCTGAGATTTCACCTTAGTCGCCGCTTCCCATGCACTAGGTTGAATATGAGTATCCTGCGTCGTGGTCTCTACGACTACCACCACAGTCTCATTGTTCTCACTCGCCAACAAAGAAGAAGAATCACTTTTCTGGTCTGCTTTCTCTTCCCTTTTTCTCTTCCCTCTATTCTCCATTTCTGGGTGTAAATAAACCAAGGAAAATATAATAGCCCGAATAAACAGAGTCAGATAATGTTTATATTTCGTTAAAAAAGGAGAAACTTTGAGAGAAAACACATAAACCCAAAAGAAAAATACAGTCTAGGGTTTAGGGTTTGGGGAAAAGTTGGCAAAAGAAAGAGTTTTTGGACTGTAGTTTGTTGCGTCGTACATACTTCGTTACTGTACGGTTTAGCCATTAATTATCTCCGGTTCACCCTAATCATCTCCGGTTCACCCACAAAAAAAAGGTTATCATCAATCATTCCCAAATATAAAGAAAAATCTGAAGCCAAGAGAATTTGAGATTTCTGGATGAAGGGGAAAACAAATCAGAATCAAACTTAAAAATTAGAAGCCGAATTTATTTAGAAATATAAGGACTTGAATGTAATCAGTAATTACTTAATGTATACTAAGATGAAAGATATGTAAATTTATTTAGCTATACATTAGTATTTTACTAATTACATTACAAGTACTTATACTCCTCAATAGATTCAGCTTCAAATTCCTCTATATAGGTAGGATTCGAGAGAGATTACTTGAGATGGACAATTTAGGAAAAACAAATCAGAAGATGAGTGTGAAATAGCTTACCAGATAAGGTGCTTCTGTAGCCGATTTTTCTGCTTTGTTTCCTGCTTTGTGGATGAAAAATGCTTACGATGATGAAGTTCTGGTTGCGATGAAGATGCACCACCTTGTATTTCTCAGACTTGTCCTCTTTCACCTCTTCTTCGTTCTTTCACTCATGAGATTTCACCTTAGTCGCCGCTTCCCATGCACTAGGCTGAATATGAGTATCCTGCGTCGTGGTCTCTACGACTACCACCACAGTCTCATTGTTCTCACTCGCCAACAAAGAAGAAAAATCACTTTTCTGGCCTGCTTTCTCTTACCTTTTTCTCTTCACTTTATTCTCTATTTCTGGGTGTAAATAAACCAAGGCAAAGATAATAGGTTGAACATACAAAGTTAGAGAATCTTCATATTGCGCTTGAAGAAGAGAAAATTTTAGAGAAAACATACAAACTCAAAAGAAAAAAACAATCAAGGATTTTATGGGCGGTTTTGGGAAAAGTTGGCAAATGATAAAAAAAATTTGGACAGTAGTTTGCTGTGTCGTACATACTTCGTTATTGTACGGTTTAGCTATCAATCTTCCACGGTTCACCCAAAAAAAAATGCTATCAATCATCTCAAATAAAAACAAATTCGGAAGCCAAGAGAATTTGAGATTTCTGGATGAAGCGGAAAATAAACCAGAATTAAACTTAAAAATGTGAAGCTGAATTTATTGAAGAATTAGGTTTGAATCCGCGGTACACCGCGAAACTAATTTTTATTATTATATTTTGGATATTTATTTTTAAATTATTAGGTTTAATTATTTTTTTTTAAATTGTGTATAATGAATTTATCATTTTGTTTGGACGTGAACTACAACAAGAAAAAATGTTTTTTTCTTCTTATGTTTTACATAGTTTATAACTTAAAATATTTTTTTTTAAATAAAATTTATTATTGGATAATATATAAATTTTTAGTTTTTTTGTTGTTGTTTTGTAGTATAATATAGAGATATATGGTAGGATACTGTATTTTTATTTGTTTGATGTATATATTTTTATCCGCAAAAATAATCATACAAAACCCACAGAAGTATATAGTAGTCATCTATTATATCCCCTATATAATAAAACGAAAGTACACAACTTTTATTTGTAAATTATACAATTTTTATAAATTGGTTACAAAATATGTTATACATTAAATATAGATTGGTTACAAAAACGTTATAGATTAATTGGTGAATCTGTGGGCTATATGAATATAAGAATATCCCAAAAAAATTTCTTAGATAGAATATTTCAATGATTTATATAATTTCCTTAATAAAATCTTTAGTATTCCATTATTGTTACAAAATATATCATGTTAGGCATAAAAATATATTTTAAAGCGTAAACAGAAATAAAATCTTATCATACTTAATCGTGATTTCCGAGATCTTATTGTGCAACTGAAAATAAAATCTTACATAAGCACGGGTCATATTAAAAAACTTTCACCAAACTCCAAACATGTTCAAAAATTAAAATAAAAACAAAACAACAAACATAACCATTTCTCATACATAAAATTACAAAATTAACAATATAAAACTTACAAAATAGGTATTTTTTCAAGTCATTATATTTACCATATCATTTTATTGCATAATGTTTTATCCAAAAAAACTTTTAAAAATAATCAGATAAATTATATTTTATTCTAAAATTAAAATATAAATAAAAGGAAATTTGTTGTCAAAAAAAATAAAAATAAAAGGAATTTCAACCCGTGCTCTAGCAGGGGTCCTAATCTAGTTTGTTTGCTATTTTGTGGTTCTTTTATTAATTTTTAGTTTTTATAGATATAAAATAGTTATTGGATTTATCACATAGTATACTATGAGACAATTTTATTTTTTATATCTAATTTGTATGATATTAAATTAAATGATCAAGTTTTTTAATTTTTTAATATATATGTTAAAATGATATTTTGGTTTTGACCCGCAGTACACTGCATGATTTTTTTATATGGAACAGTATAGAGATATGTGGGAAGTAAAATTAATTAAGTATTATATGTATAGAATAATATATATATTTTATTATCAAGTCAATAGCAAAAAATATTTTGAGAATCATGTTTCGTATATTAAAAAATCATATCTAAAAATGTCTGAATATGCTTTCGGAGTGTTGAAGTAGGAAGTGCCTTTGTAAATAGATCTGTTGCATTGTCACTTGAGCGGATATATTGGATATCAACTTCCTTCTTTTGCTCGAGTTCTTGAGTGTAGGAGAAAAATCTTGGAGGTATATGCTTTATTATGTCGCTCTTGATGTAACCTTCTTTGCTTTTGGGCGATACAAGCAACATTGTCTTCAAATAATGTTGTTGGCTCTTTACTGGTGACTATTCTACTTGATTCTTGTATGTGGTTAGTAATTGATCTGAGTCATACACATTCCCTCGATGCTTCATGAAGAGCAATTATTTCTGCATGATTTGAGGAAGTGGTGACCAAAGTCTGTTTTTGTGAGCGCCATGAGATTGCAGTTCCTCCAATTGTGAAAACATATCTAGTTTGGGATCGGGATTTATGTGGATCTGATAAATATCCTGCATCTGCAAAACCAACTAGACCAACCGAAGAGTTTCTAGGATAGAATAATCCCAAGTCAATCGTACCTTGAAGATAACAGAGAATATGTTTTATCCCATTCCAATGCCTGCGGGTAGGGGATAAGTTGTATCTTGCAAGTAGATTCGTAGCGAATGCAATATCTGGTGTAGTGCATTTTGCTAGATACATGAGTCCACCGATTGCACTCATATAAGGTACTACGGGACCAAGTATTTTCTCGTTGTTTTCACAAGGTCTGAATGGATCATTATCGACATTCAGAGATCTATTGACCATTGGAGTACTCAAAGGATTCGCTTTATCCATATTGAATCGCTTTAAAATCTTTTTCGTATAATTTGATTGATGCACAAATATTCCATCTTGGAAATGCTCTATTTGAAGCCTGAGACAGAATTTAGTCTTTCCAAGATCTTTCATTTCAAACTCTTCTTTCATATGGATTCTTGCATCATCAATCTCCTTTTAGGTTCCAATTATATTCAGATCATCAACTTATACAGCAATGATCACAAATCCCGATGGAGATTTCTATATAAAGACGCATAGGCATATTTCATTATTAACATACCATTTCTTCAATAGGTATTCGCTTAAGTGATTATACCACATGCGCCCGGATTATTTTAATCCGTAAAGTCATCGCTGTAATTTGATCGCACAAATTTCATTAGACTTAGAGTCTAATGCCTTAGGAATCTTAAATTCTTCTAGGATTTTCATGTATATATCATTATCCATGATCCATATAAATATGCTGTCACTAGATCCATAAGGTACATTTCTAAATTCTTAGAAGTCGTTAGCCTCATTAAGTACCTGAATGTAATTGCATCTATGACCGAAGAATATGTTTCTTCATAATCAACTCCAGGCCTTTGAGAAAAACCTTGTGCAACAAGTCGGGCTTTATATCGTGTGATTTCATCTTTCTCATTTCTTTTTTGCACAAATACCCACTTGCAACCAACATGTTTTACACCTTTAGATGCAGTGACAAGAGGTTCAAAGACATTTCTTTTATTGAGGAAGAGCAACTCAAGTTGCATTGCCTTTTTCCATTTCTCCCAATCAGGCCTATGTTGGCATTCTGATACAGACCTTGGATTTGGATCATCTTTTTCATGATCAATGTCTTTAGATACAGAAAAAGAGAATATTCCATTATCATCATCAATTTCATCTCTATACCATAATATTCTATTCTAGGCATAGTTAATATAAATTTCATATTTTCTGTATCATCCTGAGGACATTTTTCTTTATTTGGTTCTTCTTGAACATTTTCATCTCCCATTTTCTTTTTCTTTCGGGGATTTTTATCTTTAGAGCCCATTGGCCTCCCCCGTTTCAATTGTACCTTAGGTTCATTAGCTTTGCTTCCATCGAGTTCCTCTCTAGAAAATTCAACTCTTGATGGTGCATTTGCAGCGGGAATATATGACTTTGTCACCCTTTTTGTATCTACGAACGCATCTGGTAATTGATTTGCCAAACTTTGTAAATGTACAATTTTCTGAACTTCCAGTTCATGTTGATTTTTAGGGGGATCAAGATATATCAAAGATGGTGTATAGCATGTAATATCTTTTGGTAATTGTTTAATTCCTCCCCCTAATGCTGGAAATTCATCTTCATTAAAATGGCAATCGGCAAATTGTGTTGTAAACATATCACCAGTTTGTGGTTCAAGATATCAAATTATACTTGGTGATGCATTATCAACATATATACCCAATCTCCTTTGTGGCCCCATTTTTGTTCTTTGCGGTGGGGCTATGGGAACATAAACTGCACATCCAAAAATCTGGAGATAGGATATGTTTGGCTCTTGGCTAGATGCTGATTGTAAAGGGGAATATTTATTATATGCGCTTAGTCATATTTGGATCAATGCCGCAATATGCAATATAACATGACCCCATATAGAAATTGGGAGCTTTGTTCTCAATATTAACGGTCTAGCAATGAGTTGTAGCCGTTTAATCAAAGATTCAGCCATGCCATTTTGTGTATGAACGTGAGGTACCGGATGCTCAACATCGATTCCTATTGACATACAATAGTCATTGAAAGCTTGTGAAGTGAATTCACCAGCGTTATCAAGTCTGACTTTCTTTATGGCATAATCAGGGAAATGAGCTTTCAACTTGATTATTTGGGCAATGAATTTTGCAAAGGTCGTGTTTCGTGTTGTCAATAGACACACATTTGACCATCTACTAGATGCGTCAATCATTATCATAAAATAACGAAACAGCCCGCATAAAGGGTGGATAGATCCACATATATCACCATGTATTCTCTCTAAGAACAATGGTGATTCATTCCCAATTTTGGCTGGCGATGGGTCAATTATGAGTTTTCCTAGAGAACATGCATCACATGTGTGACACCCCGATTTCAGATGCTTGCGGAGAGGTTTAAAAGAATTGATTTGACTCCCTATGTCACCAAAGTGCACTTATCTTTTCGGTCATGGGTCCTGAGAGAACTCCAGAGTTAAACTTGCTTGAGCTGGAGTAGTCTTAAGATGGGTGACCTTCCGTGAAGTGACTGTCGGAACTGTGCGAGTGAGGACAAAACAACACTGGAAAAGATCATGTGGTGATTTGTAGGGACGGTAACAAGTCTTTAAAGCCTCTCGGACGTAGCAAACCGGCCGTCGGATATAGATGGGCTCACGAGCCTATTGAGAGGACGTGAGGCCCATTAAGGAAGGTGGCTCCATGGAATGAGATTGGACATGGAGCCCACTGAGAGGTTGGCGGTCGGGGAGTTACAAGTGGTATCAGAGCCGAACCCAGACGAGTGTGGAGTTGAGTGGACTCACACTGTCAGGGGCTGACGGTCTTGGTGCGCAACGAGGACGTTGCGATCTGTTATTGGAGGTGAATTGTGACACCCCGGTTTCAGATGCTTGCGAAGAGGTTTAAAAGAATTGATTTGGCCACCTATGTCACCAAAGTGCACTTATCTTTTCGATCAAGGTTCCTGAGAGAACATCAGAGTTAAGCGTACTTGAGATGGAGTAGTCTTAGGAGGGGAGACCTTCCGGGAAGTGACTGTCGGAATTGTGCCAGTGAGGACAAAACACAGGAAAAAATCATGTGGTGATTTGTAGGGACAGTAACAAGTCTTTAAAGTCTCCCGGACGTAGCAAACCGACCGTCGGATATAGATGGGCTCACGGGTCTAGTGAGAGGACGTGAGGCCCCTTAAGGAAGGTGGGTCCATGGACTGGGATTGTACATGGAGCCCACTTAGAGATTGGCGGTCAGGGCGTTACAACATGAAAACTCATCAGATCTAAAAATATTTTGCTTCTTTAATGGATGACCATTAGAATTTTGCAAAAACATTTGCATCATGACTGAACCAGGATGTCTGAGTCTTTCATTTCATATCTTAAATGTACTAGTAAATGTAACATAAGATGCAAACTTATTTATTTTTGTGTACTAAAATCCAGAGGATAACATTGGCACTTCTTCCAATATATGTTTCTCCTCAGATGTTATGCAAAGATATTCAATGCCATTTTTATTCAGAGTCTCTATATGATATCCATTTCTTCGGATATCTCTGAAACTAATCAAGTTTCTCTGAGACTTAGGGCGGTATAATGCATCAATTTCAAAATTTGTCCCCCTTGGCATTGGAAAATTGACTTTTCCAGAGCCTATAATAATCTTTGCATTACCACATATATTGCTTACGCTTCTAGTGAAGTCTTTTATTTTGAGAGAGGAGAAATATTTTTTCTCTTTAAGTATTGAGTGCGTTGTAGCACTGTCTGCTAGACACATATCTCCATCCTCAATCTCAAAATTTGACATTTTCTGAGATAAAATATTTATAAAATAAACATTAATAAAATAACATAAAGTCTTACAAAAAGGTTTATTATATATTACAATAAAACTACTATTCAAAAAGACATTTTATAAAACATAAAGTACATATCAAACTATGACAAAACATATTATGGATATGGCATATCGGTCTTATTCACATGATTTTCTGTTTTCATGATAAACGAGAAAATCTGCTATATCGAGATGGGGTTCATTGTTTAGACCATGGAAAGAAGGTCCAACTTCATCATAGATGAGGTTAGTCTCAACATCCCTTTCTTTTGCCTTTTGGGATGCTTGGTACAGATCTGCCAAATGTTTTGGAATACGACAGGTCTGATACCAATGTCCTTTCATGCTGCATCTATAACAAGTACTTTCACCTTGTTTCTTTAAAACGCGACCAACATTATTGATTTGAAAATTTTTGTTGGTTTTTCTTGCGTTGAAGTCATTAGGAGAGAGACCCCTTCCTTTTCCTCTTCCACGACTTTCTCCACGACCATGACCACAGCCTCGATCACAACCACTTTCTCATCCTTGTCCTTGCCAATTATTATAACTGGATGTAGCAACATTCACTTCTAATTTGATGATTTATCATCACGAGCTCATTATTTTGTTCAGCAACATGAAGAACTTGCATTAATTAAGAATATCGAGTATACCCTCTTTCTCGATATTGTTGCTGCAGGAGTACATTTGAAGGATGGAAAGTTTGAAATGTTTTCTCGATCATATCATAATCGGAAACTTCTTCTCCGTAGAGAGCCATCCTTGAAGTAATTCTGAACAAAGCGGAATTGTACTCACTTACACTTTTGAGAGCGATCCAGAGATCTGCAGGATTTTCTCTCGTGATGTATTCATTTTTTAAACCATCATGGAGATGGTGACGCAAGAACATCATGGTTCTTGCTTTTTTCTCTTCTAACCCCGTTTCTGACGGATCGAAGGTTTTGAGAAGCCCATTCCCTTTCAGATAGAATTTTACATCTAACGCCCATGTAACGCCCATGGAAATAGCTTACCAGATAAGGTGCTCTCGTAGCCAATTTTTCTGCTTTTCCTGCTTTGTGGATGACAAATGCTTACCATGACGAAGTTAAGGTTGCGAAGAAGATGCACCACCTTGTACCTCTTCTTCTTTCTCAAACTTGTCCTTTTTCACCACTTCTTCGTTCTTTTCCTCCTGACATTTCACCTTAGTCGCCGCTTCTCCTGCACTAGTCTGAATCTGAGTATCCTGCATTGTGGTCTCTATGACTACCACCACTGTGTCGACGTTCTCACTCGCCGACGACGAAGAAGAAGAATCACTTTTCCAGTCTACTTTCTTTTCCCTTTTTCTCTTCCCTCTATTCTCCATTTCTGGGTACCAAGAAAAAGATAATAGTCCACAGAGTCAAAGAATCTTCATATTGCACTTGAAGAAGAGAAAATTTGAGAGAAAACAAACAAACCCAAAAGAAAAACAAACAGTCTAGGGTTTAATGGGGGGGGGGTTTAGGGAAAAGTTCACTAAAGAAAAAGTTTTGCATACTGTAGTGTGTTGCGTCGTACATACTTTGTTACTGTACGGTTTAGCTATCAATAATTCCTGGTTCACCAAAAAAACACCTTGTACCTCATCTTCTTTCTCAGATTTGTCCTTCTCAATGTTCTCACTCGTCGACAACAAAGAAGAAGAATCATGTTTCCAGTCTGCTTTCTCTTCCCTTTTTCTCTTCCTTGTATTCTCCATTTATGGGTGTAAATAAACTAAGGAAAAGACATAGTCGAAAGATACAGAGTCAAAGAATCTTTATATTGCGTTTGAAGAAGAGAGAATTTGAAAAAAAAATAAACAAACCCAAAAGAAAAAAAAAAACAATCTAGGGTTTAATGGGGGGGGTTAGGGAAAAGTTAGTAATCTACTAATTAAATTACTAGTCATCCCCTAATATACATTAGTAATCCACTAATTACATTACAAGTCCTTATACTCCTCAATAAATTCGGCTTCAAATTCCTCTCAATAAGTAGGATTTGAGAGAGTTTACTTAAGATGAACAAATTAGGAAAACAAACCAGAAGATGAGTGTGAAATAGCTTACCATATAAGGTACTCCAATAGCCGATTTATCTGCTCTGTTTCCTGCTTTGTGGATGACAAAGGCTTACATGACGAAGTTCTGGTTGCAAAGAAGATGCACCACCTTGTACGTCATCTTCTTTCTCAGACTTGTTCTCTTTCACATCTTCTTTGTTCTTTCCCTTCTAAGATTTCAGCTTAGTCGATGTTTCCCCTTCACAAGGCTTAATCTAAGTATCATTTGTCATGGTCTCTACGACCACCACCACTGTCTCATCATTCTCACACGCCGACAACGAAAAAGAAGAATCACTTTTTTGGCCTGCTTTCTCTTCCCTCTATTCTCCATTTCTGGGTGTAAATAAACCACGACAACGATAACACCCCGAGGATACAGAATCAGAGTATCTTCAGATTTCGCTTGAAAAAGGGAAAATTTGAGAGAAAACAAACAAACCCAAAAGAAGAAAAAACAATCTAGGGTTGAATGGGGGGTTTGAGGAAAAGTTCCCAAAGAAATAGTTTTTCTGGACTGTATTTTGCTGCGTCATACATATTTAGCTATTGTACGGTTTAGCTATCAATCATTCCTGGTTCACCCAAAAAAAGGTTTTCATCAATCATCACCCAAATAAATAGAAAAATCTGAAGACGAGAGAATTTGAGATTTTTGGATGAAAGGGAAAAAAAACCAGAATCAAACTTATAAATTCTAAGCCGAATTTATTGAGGAATATAAAGACTAGAATGTAATTAGTGAATTACTTAATTATCATATATGTAAAGGTAAGGTTTTCTCTTTATTGGTCAATTTAACATTTAATTTCTAAAAATAATATATTTAAAAAATATAATAATATACATTAATCTATACTTTAAATTTACACTTTACTACTAAATTGTAACTGAAATTACATAAATTCATAGTAACTGAAATTACATAAATTATGAATTGACTACTTTTTCTCCATTCATGTTCATTCAAACACACTATAAATTGTAATTGTAACTCTTCTAGTTAATTTATTTTAGAAATGTAACTTCCATCCCTTGAAATCCCTTTATAACCATTCTCATATCATCATCCACCATATCTCAAATTCTAAATATTTTCTTTGTTTTGTTTATGTTCTTGCATAGGTTTAAAACTCATGATAAAAGTGTGATTATATAGTTTGTTAGATATATTTTATATTGTATTCAATTTTATTTCTTGTTATATATTTTTTTCATCGTTCTTTGTCTTCTTATTATTTTGAATTTTCAGTTACATATGTATAATAAAATTTTGGTGGCTGTAAAAAACAATTATCGGTGTAGACTCAGAGAATCTTTAGATTTCGCTTGAAGAAGAAAAAATCGAGAGAAAACAAACAAACCCAAAAGAAAAAGAAAAAAAACAATCTAGTGTTTAATGGGGAGGGGGTTTGATGAAAAGATCTTATAATACTTGTTGTATATCAAAAAAACCAAACCCCCGACTCTCCTAGTCTCCTTAATTGGCCCCTCCCCATCCAAGACGTTATGATTGTGTAAATTATGTTAGAGCTAGCAATGCTGGATCCTTAACAAAGTTTCTTAGGAATAGTTTAATTGATATAATTTTTAACAAATTGTTAAGCGAAGAAGAAACTGTTAAAATATTTGAGTCTAATGGGAGATCATAAACTTGAAAAAAATAAGACAAGAAAGAGAGATACTCACATGTTGCGGTTGTGATTTAAAGTCTTGTACGCAAACTTCACTCAAGGACACAAAGTGAAACACAAATCAATCAATAAGTGAAGAACAGAAACCGAAAGAAATCTTAAACTTAAACAAAAATGAAGTGAGCTCACCCGTTTATTGCTAGTAACAAGCTCATATGAGTGATTGGCAGCTATGATGTATTTTAAGTTTGGGAATAAATCTTTCATCTATATCTTTCTGACTTTGTCTGGTTTGGGACTAAATTTTCTATCAAGTTCCAATGGTCATTTATGTAACCAAATA
>NC_025695.1:38904704-38925864 GCF_000633955.1 Camelina sativa
GTTTGGGACTAAATTTTCTATCAAGTTCCAATGGTCATTTATGTAACCAAATACTGTATTGAACAAATTGACTGCTCCAGATCACTTCACCTAATAACCATTACCATCGGTTTCCTGACATTACTTGGTTTAATAACAGCAAATTAAAATTAGCTGATTTCGTTAAAATAAATCAGTTTTTATTACTAAGAAACTCTTAAGAAAATTACTAAGGACCATGTTTAAATTTTAAAAGTTTAATGAACAATCCAAACGTAGAAGAAAGGACGACGACCTATTCGTTATTACTTATTTATATTACCCATCAGCCTATGTTCCTTTTGAATATACATAATTAAATAACATTTTAAGTAATGAAAGAATACTTTAGACAATGCATAATTAATTTTACTTTATTTTAAGCCTTTACCACACGCTAAATCGGCGTTAAGACCGGGAGATAAAATTAGTGATAGTGAAAAATACACTACAGATTCTCTTGCGGTATAGATTATTGGTCAGTTTTGGACATTTGAACACAACGTCTCATGACACGTCGTGGTCACGCACATTTGAAAGATATGTTTAAGGTTTTTTTTTTGCTCAACATCAATTTTTCATTAACCAAAATGATAAAAACCAAATCAAATGCACATTACATTCACCTCTAAAAATTTGGACCAAAACAAATGCAGTGGTTGATCAAGTACAACCCTGAAACACTAGGCGGATCCAACACTATCTAATCGAGAACCATTGCATTTTTTAACTACAGCGAGATAGATAACACACCACGATTCGGAGTGAAATAATATCTTAAACCACCTAATTAACTTAATGACACGAAAAAAAATACTAACACAGAGGAGGCTAAAACTAATACTGAAAAAAGATCAATCCCAGCTATGAGAACCTCTTGATCGACATGTAGAACTTATCCCAATAGCTTCAACACCCAAAGGCGCATCATCAGAAGAGCTTGCTCTCTTCAGTTTTCATTGTTCCGGTCCTAAACCTAAAACGGACAATATATCCGACTGAACCCAATCAAGAGTCGTGAAGTAGAACCGGCGAAATAGATGCTTCTCCTAACTAGCCATATAATAACCAGAATGCTAATCATCTAAAGATTAAAAATTAAAGCACAGATTAGCATATCATCACCTCACAGTGCAAATTCTAAGAGCTACAACACGTCCGCCATGTTTCGAGGCACACACCACACCTTGGTCGGACTGAAACCAAACGACATCGCGCCTTGCTGCAATACACCGTCGTGGTTGGAATGAGGGTTAAAATCTGAAGAAGAACCCCAAACCCGACCGCTGAAGCTCGTCAAACAGAAGCTTCATCCCTCATTACTCACCGGAGCCAACAAACCGCTGGAGACAAAAACGGCAAGCGAAGTCACCAACCCAGATCCACCGAATCTGGCCATAGATTTGACGCTGTCCTCACCAGCAACCACCACCCGGCGGAGCTTCGCTTCAAGCGCCGAGATATCGCCGGAACCACCACCTTCGAGATACACCCAACCGACGGCGAAAGGATAGCAAGGAGCGGGAGAAGACAGGAAAGAAACTACAAAAAAAAACTAACGGACGGAGCCCTTTTCGGCGCCGGAAAGGCAACCGGAGAGGCGGAGCGAACGGCGGCGACTCTCTCTCTCTATAACGCACTACCTCAATATGTTTAAAGTTTTTTAAAAACAGATTATGGTCAGTTTTGCAAATAACTCAAATTAGCCTTATTAATTATATATATTTATTTATCATTCTTGTAGTAAAAGCTAGAAAGAAAATAAAATATCAAATTATTTTTTATATAGAAAATCCTTAAAGTACATATTTGAATTAATTTGTAAAAAATTATGATTTTATATAGTTATATGTTTTTTTTTGTTAAAGGAGGGATGCAACACAAACTAATTATATAATTATATGTTGAATCACAAACTAAATATAATGATAAGTATTCTAAAATAAATGTATTAGGATGTTGTTGGAGGTAAGAGAGAGTTAAAAAAAATTGATTTGATAATTATATCACAAAAATTTCCTTTTTATATATTCCCCTTAATTTAAGTTACATTGCTAGGTTTAGTTATATTTTTTTATCCTTATAGTAAAAGCTAAATAGAAAATAAAATATTAAATTGTTTTTTATATTGACAAATCCTTAAAAGTACATATTTAAAATAAATTTAAAAAAGTTTTTTATATAATTATATGTTGAATCAAAAACTAAATATAATGATAATGGTTCTAAATTTAAACTCAAAATTTAACAAGTCCTTATATATATAAATTGATTTTATTTTGAGTAACCGATAAAATAGACATTGGGCCAAAGGCCCAAAAGCATCACAAACGATAAACCTAAGTTTTTTATGTATGATCATCATAAAACCAAACCTTCGACCTAACGCTAACGAATCGAGAGAAGAGAAAAGCATCGACGTCAACCTAAGTCTGAGAGAAGAAAAACAAAAAGAAAACGAAAAGCATTCGCAAATCGTCGATCGGAGAAGATGACGTCTCCGTTTCCTTTAGAATCTCCGACTGCCGAGTCTGTCCGTGGGCAGATGGACTCTTGGTGTCGGGGGCAGATGGACTATCGGGATCAAGTGAGAGAAGCTGGGTTTTTCGATTTGGAGAAAATCTCAGTATCACAAGGTACAACTGGATTGATGCCTTTCTATTGTGATCTTAATTATCCTCATCCTGTCTTGGTTAAGCGTTATGCTAGATTGGGGATTGATCGTTACAACATGTCCCATGGGACAAACTTGCAGCTTCACCACCTAAAGAAGTTCAACAAGACAATGAATTGTCAGGCCAGTTACTACATTACTTTGGCTGCTTGCGATCCAGCAAACATTGATCCTGCTTCACTCGTTACACTTCAGGTTGGAGTTGCTGAAGGATCTAGTACTGCCCGTTGCAGTTTGAATTTGTCGTGCTTTATTGCTAAGCCTCAAGGTACCCCGACTGACCTCCTTCGTAGTTCTGGAATGGTGGATGATAAAGTCCAATTGCCTTGTTGGCCGTCAGATTTCAGTGATACTCAACGATTTTACGAGGTACGTACACACTAGTATTTTTCACTTTTGCAATTACCTTAAGTAGCGTCTGATCTATGTTTTATTATTTTTTCGTCTGATCTATGTTTTATTATTTTTTGTAGTTCAAGGAATCAGAGTTGCAGTCGAATGATTGGATTCGCCTATATTTGGAACTTGCCCTTTGTGCAAACGACAGGAGGATTGAAGAGAGCGAGCTGTCCCAGTTGCAGATTATCAAAGTTGTAATGGAAACACTTGATGAGCCACTCCAAGCCTCAGCTGCAAATGTCTATGTCTACATCACGTTTAAGGGCTTTGCGTTGGCTCGTGTTGGTGAGATTGGTGAGCATGTTGTACGTAAGGTTATAGTTAGAAGAGCCTTCAATGACCGTACTGGATGCTTGACTGCCCATGGTGGGTATGGCTTTTCCATTGGAGAAGTAGCTGAGGAGCATCATGTATCCCGCCCACGCCATTATACTGAACCAGGTGCTCTCATCCCTGACCAGGATCCTAGTAGCTAGTCCACCACCACTGAGGAGTACTGTTTTCTCGAGGAAGGTGTCTTGTCTTGATTGACTATCGACAAGATCCTGATAGAATCTAGATGGAACCTTATCAGATCCATTGGGAAGATATCTAATCATCAAATAAATATCCCAAGTTACTTTTGCCTTGTGTGGATTTGGTTTCGTTGTTTGTTTTTTTCTCTCTCTTTTCAAGTGTCTATTGTTTTTGAATACAATTTAAGTTAATCATTATTGATGTCTTGTGCCCATTAATATAAACTGATGTCTTGTGCCCATTAATATAAACTGATGTCTTGTGCCCACTAATATAATTGAATGATGGAATACACTCTTCTTGTCTTTACTAGAACGCTTTAGTTGTCCTTTTTTTTTTTCCAGGCAATTTGAAGACTTGATCTTGGTTTTGTAAAATTCAGATCAATTTTGTTGATGTTGAAATGGGTTTTGTTGTTGTGATGAATTGCTAAGTGTTTGAAGTTTTGCTAACTGCTTCTGTTTCATTCCTTACAAATTAGCTTTAAAAACTCAAAAAGCTTGGTTTAGTACCTTTGAGTTTGCTTCAAAGGTTTTGCTTCGGCCTTCAATTTTTTTTGTTAGAAAGGCGATTTTAGAAATCTGAGAAGGTTCCTTTAGGATTTTTGTTGTTATGATCATTATATTATTTCCGCCATATAAGCTAACATGGAGCGTTTTTCTTCGGATAAGAAGCAATTCTTTTTTTCTTTAGGATACAAATTTAAATTAGCTTATGTATTTTTTCATGGAAAATGGGTTTGCTTTTCTTGTTTTCTTGGTTGACTGAAGTTATTTAGTATTTACATATGTTTGTTTCATATCTAGTTTATCACTATGAAGGGAATCTTATAAAGGTTGCTTAGAGCATTTGGCTCAATCCTCTCGTAAACCAATCTGCAAAGCACAGTCATCAAGTCATTAGATGTAAGTGATCCTCGTACAGTCGTACTTGGCCGGAATCTTAGGGCATTGCAATTTCGTAAGCAGTGTGAGTGTGTAGCCCGCAACCATTTTTCCATATTACAATGCAACAGACATCACTCCTTACCTCATCAGGAAAATCAAGGTTCCTCTTGTTCTTCTCTTTCTCAGTGCTCAGTTAGATTTTGTTAGAAGCAAAAGCTTCTTCCTCTTTTACAGAACAGAACAAGCGTTTACTTTGTTGTTCTGTTTTAGTGAGACACTCGGTTTGTAAAGAACAAAATCAGAGTAACAGAAACTGACTTTTTATTGATGAAAAACTTTTGTCTTTATTAGATAGAAAAAGAAAAACAATGACCTGTGTTACGACAATACAACAATGAGTTTAAATAGACTTCCAACAGATTCGAAAGTTAAGAGCTGTGACTCTTATTTCTTGTGACCCTTAACTAACAGACACGACTCTAACACCCACTCCCCTTAACAGACACGACTCCCACTTGACTTGTATAATTTTTATTAAAAAACAAAAAACTCAATTACAACTAAAAAATTTGTCTTATCTGCGATCTTAGTTTGCGTTTTTGATCTGATATGCAGTCCATCCAACTAGCTTACCATGTCACAAGCGATTGAAAGGTAAAACACCCGAGCCTTCTTCTTATTACCATGATTCTTCTGTTACTGATCCATAAACATTCTCTATACAGAAAGTGACGACAGTAAAGCCGTTTATGTGGAAAGGAGAGCAACGTCCGTGTTATCTATTTGCTCGGAAGTTTAATCCTGAAACTCCTAATCGGCTGATGTACCTCTTCCCTAACTACACCTCGCTGGTTTGAAAGGCTTATCGGATTTTCTCTAATCTCCTGTTTGGTCATTGTTAAGCTCCTAACCAAAGCATCCGCCTTGTGATAAATACTCGGACCGTTCATATTGCTGTGATTTAAAGATGGGTTTGACTTGAAAAATAAAAAAGTCCATTAGTAATGACTTTCAAAACAATCAGTAATGCTTTTCAAATCCACTAATGACATCCAAATCCATGTCCAATGCATTTATAAAACCATAGGACTCTGAAATCTACTAATACTTTAAATCCATTAAAAACCTTTGTTGAATAACACTCCCTAAGGTAACCCACAATTCTTTTCAAAATTTAGAAATGAAACAGAATGGGCCTTTTCGGTAATATAGGGAGATGGGCCTGGTCCAGGATGTTACTCGTCTTCGTCTTCCTTTTAGTAGAAGTGTAGAAGAGAAGAAAGGGCTACTTCCATTGGTAAATTTTTTGTAATCATCGCTCTTCTTCTTCGTTTCTCTCAGCCTCCTCCTCCATCCATTCCGAAAGCTCACAATTATGGGAAAGAAGACGAAGAAGCCTGGTAAAGGAAAGGAGAAAACCGAGAGAAAAACCGCCAAAGCAGAGGAGAAGAAAGCTCGTCGAGAGGGCAAAAAGCTCTCTCCTGAAGACGACATCGACGCCATTCTCGTAATTTTTTACTCTCTCTCTCCCTTCAGATTCTTATTGGGTTTTGTGTATTGGTTTAAGCTTAGGAATCATGAGTGTGTTGGGTTCTACTCTGTTCTTAGTTTTATGGAGTATGTATTGATTAAAAGATACTTCTTTTACTAGTATAGATTGCAAACCAACAAGAAAAAGGTAACATTTTTGTATTATGTTGTTGTTTACCAGTTGAGCATACAAAAGGAGGAGGCTAAGAAGAAAGAGGTCCATGTTGAGGAAAATGTGCCAGCACCATCTCCTAGGTCAAACTGCTCGGTTAGGCTCTCTTACTCTGTTTATTTTTTTATAAAGATTGAAACTTTTTTGATCTAAAGCTTTTGAACCTTTTTCCAAATCTGTGCTGATTGATGAGATTATTTATGCAGCTTACTATAAATCCTTTGAAAGAGACTGAGTTGATACTCTATGGTGGTGAATTTTATAATGGCCAGAAGGTTAGCTTTCAAAATTTGGTTGCACAATCTTTTTTCTTTCAAGTTTTCGTTCCCCTTGTAAAGAGAGCGTTTTGTTATGTAACCACCATATGATACAAACTGGTTTTCATGTGATTGCAGACGTATGTGTATGGTGATCTCTACCGATATGATGTCGATAAGCAGGAGTGGAAGTTAGTTTCTAGCCCCAATAGTCCACCTCCTCGTAGCTCTCATCAGGCAGTTGCTTGGAAGAATTATCTCTACATATTTGGTAGATGAATGACATTGAATGATTCTTTTTGCATCTTCATTCCTTTCAGTCCATATGTGTAAGTTCCTTTTTTATTGATTAGGTGGTGAGTTTACATCTCCAAATCAAGAGCGGTTCCACCACTACAAGGTGAGTAATATATTGCTGTGTTTTGCCAGTCTATTACTATCTCTTTTTTCTCATCATTTAACCTTGGGTTTTAATTTATAGGACTTTTGGATGCTGGATGTGAAAACTAACCAATGGGAACAGTTAAATTTGAAGGGATGTCCTAGTCCACGTTCTGGTCATCGGATGGTAAGTCTTTGATGCATCCTGACCAATGTGCCTTAAAACTAAACAATGTTTGTTGCTAACATACTGCTGGAATAAGTATATAGAGTCGGACTTTGAATAAACTACTCTCCTTCTAGCTGAAACAACAGTTTTCAGACTTTGGCAGTACGTCGAATTAACAAGCACTGAGGCTAGTATTAGATATTTAAGACTGTAGAGACTGTTCTTGTAGTTTATACATCAATGGTGGGAATCTGGAAAGGTTGTCTCCTGTTTTCTGCTTAATTTTCGAACTTATCTTCTGTGATGTATAGATAGCATTTTGCGTTCTTATCTTCTGCTTAATTTTCAAACTTATCTTCTGTGTTGAGTTGTCTGCTTAGTGGAATTGTAATTTCATAGTTAATCAATTCTTGCCTCCCTTCTAGTAACCAGCCCATTAAGTTCTTATCTTGCTTTTCTTACATCTTACTTTATTTTTCCAGGTATTATACAAACACAAGATTATAATTTTTGGTGGCTTCTATGACACTCTACGTGAAGTAAGGTAGTAATTTACTCATTCCGTTAGAACTATGTCAGGATCTTAATGTCATTTCTTAATAAGAGAGAATAGACCATGTAAACCTCTTCTAGTAGCTCCAACTGAATTAGGAGATTAATGTGATTGAACATATGGTTTCTCTAAGCTTTTATTTGATGTAACATATTGATAAGTTGATCTCTGCTATCCACTTCTCGTTGGCAGGTATCACAATGATCTCTTTGTGTTTGACCTGGACCAATACAAGGTAAACCTACCTTCCGTTGCAGAAGTTTCCATCCCATTTCAATTCTTAGCTCTGTGGAACTTTCTACACCTTTTAGTGAATATATTTGGTGTCTCTTTGATAGTGGCAAGAAATCAAACCTAAGCCTGGTGCCATGTGGCCTACAGCTAGAAGCGGCTTCCAGTTTTTTGTTTATCAAGATGAGGTCAGTTTACAGTTCACATGTCTATATCATATTCTTCAAGTCCAAGCATAACCATTTATTTATAGGAAATCCTTTCATGCTGCAGATATACTTATATGGTGGTTATTCAAAAGAAGTCTCATCCGAGAAGAGCTCTGAGAAAGGAATTGTTCATGCAGATTTGTGGTCTCTTGATCCCAGGACTTGGGAATGGAACAAAGTATGTAATTCTAGATGGCATCACTTTTAGAGTTACTTCTTATACTCTTTACATGATAAAACTAGTATCACCGGGAGAGTGATACCCACAGTTAGTTCATTTATGTGTTGTAATTTCTATCAGTTAGAAGTATTAACATCCCAGTAGTTTTAAATTTTATCTTTCGTTGTCATGTAATGATTCTTGCTGTACTTAGGTGAAGAAAATTGGGATGCCTCCTAGCTCCCGTGCTGGATTTTCGGTATGTGTCCACAAAAAGCGTGCTTTGCTGTTTGGGGGTGTCGTGGACATGGAAATGGAAGGTCAGGAAATGGTTTTCTAGTGTCATTTTTCTATATCAGAATCTATAACTTAAACTCTTGACCTCTTAATTTTTTTGGCAGGTGATGTGATGATGAGTTTATTCTTAAATGAACTCTATGGCTTCCAGTTAGATAATCGTCGGTGGTAAGAATCCAATTGATGTTGTTATTATGAGCACTGAAAACTATGAAGTTTCTCTCAAATGTACTTTTTACTATTTAAATTTACCCCTGCAGGTTGTAAAAATTTTAGCTATTTTGAGATTCTTAGTTCTTAAAAATATTTTAAGGTTCGTTAGTTTTTCATTTTGTATCACTGACTCTCAGTTTCTGTGGAGTTCAGGTACCCAATAGAGTTACGAAAAGAAAAATCATCAAAAGATAAGGTACGACTGCATCTACTCTAGCTAGATTTTTATTCCGTGGGAGCCTTATGGTTAAGACGTTTCAAATAAGTAGAATACTTATCTTTGTTTTTTACAGGCAAAGAAGAATATAGAGGCAAAACCTGTGGCATCTAATAATGATGATGAGATGGATTCAGCAGAAGAAGATGAATCATCGGCCATGATTGAGCAAAGCGATGGAGTAGGCTCCTCGGATGGGATATCTGAACGTATGGCAGCAGGTCTAACTGTTCATGGAAATAGATCTAATGCTGAGTCTGATAAAAGTAAGAGTCTACAGAAAGCAAAAGCTAGACTAGATCCTCAAGTTTCAGTCTCAGAGGAGGTTTGTTTTGGCAAAATTCATTAACATTGTGTACCTTCAGTTACGAGCATTGGTGTCATCTTGTAAATCGTTGCATTTATTCCCTTGCAGGTTGTAAAACCATGTGGGCGTATCAATTCTTGTATGGTCGTTGGGAAGGATACCTTATACATATATGGTGGCATGATGGAGATAAAAGATAAAGAAGTTACTCTTGATGATTTGTATTCGCTCAATCTTAGCAAACTTGACGAGTGGAAGTGTATCATACCGGTTTGTTTGACACCAATCTTCATTTTTCTGTCTTTTGATATCAATTGATAAGATATTGTGCAGACAATAAGTTTCTTTGGTATGTCTTTACTACAGGCGACTGAAACTGAGTGGGTGGAAGTCTCAGATGACGAAGAAGGGGACGAAGACGAGGATGAAGATGATAGTGAAGATGAAGGAAACAGTGAAGAGTCTGATGATGAAGATGAAGATGACGATGAAGAAGTAGAGGTACTATATGGTTTTGCTACTTTATCCCTCTTTGAACCTGGAGTGAGTCTACTCTGTGGCTATAATTGACTTTGTTTGGTTATGTTAAATCTTAGGCGATGGATGTTGATGGATCAGTGAAAGTGGGAGAAGTTGTTGCAATGATAAAAGGAGAAGGAAAGTCCCTTCGAAGAAAAGAGAAACGAGCTCGGATAGAACAGATTAGAGCTAATCTTGGACTCTCAGATTCACAGAGAACCCCAGTGGTAAAATTGGCTTCGGCGTTTCCTTTTTTTTTTTCTGTTTACTAAGAAGGAGATTCTTTTTGAAGCTCAAAATTTGGTCATGTTGTTTGTCTTTGAAAAGCCTGGAGAAACTTTGAAGGATTTCTATAAGCGCACAAATATGTACTGGCAAATGGCTACCTATGATCATACCCAACATACCGGCAAGGTATATTCTTCCATCTTGTAGCAACATTGTTCTGTTCTTGTCATAAGTCATGACATTATATGATTCACATGTAATTGGCATTGTAGGAGCTGCGGAAGGATGGTTTTGATCTCGCGGAATCTCGTTATCTGGAACTGAAACCAATTCTAGATGAGGTGAGAGTTTTATCACATGACATCAGTCTCTCACTGTTTCTTCTCTTTAAATCGTGTAAAGCCTGGCCAGAGTTATGGTGATGTGTGATAATAATGGTTGAATGTACAATTTGCAGTTGGCAATACTTGAGGCAGAGCAAAAAGCTGAAGAAGCAGAAGGACCTGAGGCTAGTAGTAGCTCTAGAAAGGGAGGCGGCATTGCAAAGAAGAAGAGATGAGGTTATTAACAGCCTCAGCAGTTATCGTTATTTTACAGTCAAACATCAGTTTTGAATAGACTCATCTTGATGAGGCCACAAGTGTGTAACATTTGTTAAAATTTTGAGGAGAACTGCAAATTCCTACATGTACTATGGCGATATCTGTTATCATTACAATTACTACACAAACGAACGACTAATTTAGCCACAAATAAGTTTTTTACGATCAAACGACTTCGTATTGAGTATTTGCAAAGGAGACTGACTGCCCATGGAGAATTTATTGTTCTTTCGACTTTTCTAGGAACCGGTTGGAAAGTGGATGATATAGCAAGCTGTTGAATCAAGCGGTAATTGCTAGGCTATTTCCAAACGAGATCAGGAGTAATCCTATGTTCAAACCAAAAGTTATTCAAGAACAAATCCAGCAACGTTGGAATTTAACTGCTTCGCACAAGTTCTTGCTGCTCATTCTCACACTTGGCCACTGTATTTTAACCCATTTCCCTGAACATCCACAACCGCAATAACTTTAGGAATTCAATGCTACACTAAGCCAAACCGTTGACAGCGCAAGAACAACATCAATCACTTTCTTATCACTTCCAATCATAATAATCCCCCACATCCTAGCTTCAAAACAGTTCCCACATACCAAACTAGCCAGTTTAAAATGTGAAAACCCTATTTTTTGAGGCAGGCATGATGAACCCACAAATAAAGTGAAATAATGGTTTTTCACGAATATTAGTGAATTAAAAAATAAAGTGAAATATTCAATTTGACAATTTTTTTTAATCTGTTTTTCACGAAAACTCATTATTTTATAACTTATGAAAAATTAATGAAGTAATTATTGTCTTTAAAAAGACACATTTAAAAATTAAATTATATGTGAGAAGTATTAGCAATTCAAAAAAGTATGTTGATTACTAACTCATTATTAAAATTAAAATAAACAGAAAAAATTATTTTCTCCCGTAAGTAGCTTGGAAACAAAACCCCTGGCTAATTGGTGAATAATAACACAAATGCGGTCCATGAGTTAAATTTCTTCTTTAATTTCATTAATTGGCAAACAGATTTTTTTGTTTCTCTTAAAAATTGCAAATTATGTTCATTTTTTGTGAATGGTGTAAAAATCAGTTTTTTGAAAACCACATTTAGAAATCCGCACTTGTAATGTCACCATTCATGACCTTACATGTTTTGGTGAATAATAACACAACCGCAGTCAATGAGTTTAAAAATTTTCTTTGAGAAGTGCAAACAGATTTTTTTATCTTTCTTAAAAAACTAAATTTACGTTAAATTTTTATGAATGGTGTAAAAATCAGTTTTTTGAAAACTACACTTATGAAAACTACTCCTATGGAGATGGAGACTGATGATGCTACTCCTATGGAGACAACTCCTAGTGTTCTACCTAAAGAAGAGCGGCTGAAGCAACTATGGGAAAATATAAGGCAAGAGGGCCCGAGCCGGATAGAAGAGACAGATATTGAAGTCCTTATTGGCAAAGAGATACTTCGACAAGTAAAAAGTCGCCCTCGTCCAATAGGAGGTCCTATTTTCGCGTGTTCAGACGGATACGTTCATAATCTTGCTTGGCATCCCAAGGAAACTCCTCCTATTGTGACTGAACACAGTTGGCGCGGAAATTTTGGTCCCATCAAAGACCAGAAGAACCATCTACTCTGCTGGAACTACTCATCAACAGATTTGGTGAGCGCAGAGTTGATACAATCTGGATGGGAAACTGAATATAAACCGTTGAGTACCTGGCACTTGTGTACTGTATGCCAAACTAATCTGCTGGGCAGAGACAAAAGAGCACCTAAGGATCATGTCTGTTATGGATGTGAACCGTATTTTATGTTACAATATATGAAATATTTCGGTATCCCGCCACCAGAAGAAAAAGGTCAAGCTGAGTTTAGTTGCCGTCAAGAACCATTCCCTCCCGCCAGCTTCGGTGAATCAAGGATCGAAAACGTGAAGGAAGTTGGTCTCGAGGCTGCTTTGTTTGGACTTTCCTTTCACCCATTTGTGGCTGATGTCATTGTAAATCGCACATATTTGACAAAGGAGACGACATCTACTATGGTCTTCTAGAGAAAAATGCTTCGTTCTAAGGATATCACTCAGTTGTCAGTGGAGTCGGTTAAACGCTATTGTGGTGATGTGGTTGCTGTTTGCAGAATGTCCAATGGTGACGAAGTTGCTAATCATGGATATTTGTATGTTTCCCTTACAACGATGTACTAGGTAGCAATTGACTATGTGCAGAGTAAATCGATTTAAAGAAAATTATTATAAGTAAAATTATTATCTAAAACCAATATCTGTTTGTGTCACACATAAATACATAATATGTAATTAAAGATTTTTATTTATTTATTCAAAACTTTAGTTTTTTATCTTTGAATGTGTAAGAGGTTTTATGGTAGAGAAAATATTGATAAAATGTTAATATTTATTGCAACATGTCTTTTGTGGTTTAAAAATCAAATTCATATCTTCTTATGTTTTATTTTGTAATCATAACAATTTTACATATTTCTTATTTAACCATAACAACATATACTAAATTACTCGGTAGTTTAGTTATTTAATTTTATTATATGTTAGTAACAATCATATTCTAAACTAAATTTCTGAAGATAATCTAATTTATTGATTTAAGTTTTTTGATTTGGCTATTTAAATCTTTTAAGTTAGTCGGTTTGTTAATATTTTCTATAAATGACAGATTATTACCAAAAAAACCATTATGAAAAAATTAATAAAATTCCAAAATCAACGTATTCGTGTAAGAATACATTTCACCCGTGAAATATGTGAACGTGGTAAAAAAATATTTATAAAATGTTACAATTTATAGCAATATATATTTTTGTGTGTTTTAAAAATCAAATTTCTATTTATGGTTTATCGAGTAACTATAATAATTTTGCATAATCTAATAGTCACTCATTTTAAATATATTATGATTTTTTTTTGGTACTAAGTTTATTTATAATGATAAAGATTATTTTCTCATTCCTTTTTAATAGCACACGAATATACAATTAGAACGTATTTTTCTATTCGATTATCAATATTTCCATTTTTTAATGAATAATGATACTAAATGTTGAGAATAAATAGTTTACATACTTAGATATATATAAATAATCACACATCATAATATCCCCTAATTTGTTGACATTTTTATATTTATTTATGAATATATATATAAATCTATATTTATTGGGAATTAAGTTTCTTTTAATATTGGAGATAAATCAGGTGTAATATACTTATTTCTATAAATAATAACTATTGAAAGCTTGTTATTTAAATTATTATGGTAATAATACTAACATAAAAGATAACATTTTGTTTTTATATGATTATGTTAATAAGTTATATGTTTAATAAGTTATATGTTCTTTATTTTTATTAACTTTATATTAATTGATATGTTTTTATAGCCATTTTAGAATATTTTACTTATATTGATTTGTATGTTTGTAAGTAAATTTTAGTGAAATTTTGCCTTAAAATAGTATGTAATTATTTAATTAGTTTTAATATGTGATATTTAAATTTATGTGAGAAATGATGACATATATAATTATGTAAAAATTAACTAGTGGGAACAGTTAAATTTGAAGGGATGTCCTAGTCCACGTTCTGGTCATCGTATGGTAAGTCTTTGATGTATCCTGACCAATGTGCCTTAAAACTAAACAATGTTTGTTGCTAACATACTGCTGGAATAAGTATATATAGTCGGACTTTGAATACACTACTCTCCTTCAGCTGAAACAGCAATATCCAGACTTTGGCAGTACCCAGTACGTCGAATTAACAAGCACTGAGAGTAGTATTAGATATTTAAGACTGTAGATATTTTTCACATTTTGTCTTGTAGTTTATACATCAAGGGTGGGAATCTGGAAAAGTTGTCACATGTGTGCTGCTTAATTTCCAAACTTATATTCTGTGATGAATAGATAGCAGTTTGTGTTCTGCTGTGTTGAGTTGTCTGCTTAGTAGAATTGTAATTTCATAGTCAATCAATTCTTGCCTCCCTTCTAGTAACCAGCCCATTAAGTTCTTATCTTGCTTTTCTTACATCTTACTTTATTTTTCCAGGTATTATACAAACACAAGATTATAATTTTTGGTGGCTTCTATGACACTCTACGTGAAGTAAGGTAGTAATTTACTCATTCCGTTAGAACAATATCAGGATCTTAATGCCATCTCTTAATAATAGAGAAGACCATGTAAACCTCCTCTAGTAGCTCCAACTGAATTAGGACATTAATGTGATTGAACATAAGTTTTCTCTAAGCTTTCATTTGATATAACATTTTGATAAGTTGATCTCTGCTATCCACTTGTCGTTGGCAGGTATTACAATGATCTTTATGTGTTTGACCTGGACCAATACAAGGTAAACCTACCTTCCGTTTCCATCCCATTCAACTCTTAGCTCTCTGGAACTCTCTACACCTTTTAAGTGAATATTTTTGGTGTCTCTTTGATAGTGGCAAGAAATAAAACCTAAGCCTGGTGCCATGTGGCCTACAGCTAGAAGCGGCTTCCAGTTTTTTTTTTTATCTAGATGAGGTCAGTTTACAATTCACATATCTATATCATATTCTTCAAGTCCAAGCATAACCATTTATTTATAGGAAATCCTTTCATGC
Source organism: Camelina sativa (assembly GCF_000633955.1). NCBI lineage: Eukaryota > Viridiplantae > Streptophyta > Magnoliopsida > Brassicales > Brassicaceae > Camelina > Camelina sativa. The sequence goes on from NC_025695.1 coordinate 38,919,886, forward strand.
TGCAGATATACATACTTATATGGTGGTTATTCAAAAGAAGTCTCATCCGAGAAGAGCTCTGAGAAAGGAATTGTTCATGCAGATTTGTGGTCTCTTGATCCCAGGACTTGGGAATGGAACAAAGTATGTAATTCTAGATGGCATCATCACTTTTAGAGTTACTTCTTATACTCTTTACATGATAAAACTAGTATCACCGGGAGAGTGATACCCACAGTTAGTTCATTTATGTTTTGTAATTTCTATCAGTTAGAAGTATTAACAACCCAGTAGTTTTAAATTTTATCTTTCGTTGTCATGTAATGATTCTTGCTGTACCCCAGTGGTAAAAATTGGCTTTGGCATTTTTTTTCTTTTCGTTTTCTGAGAAGGAGATTATGTTTGAAGCTCAACTAATTTGATCATATTCATGTTGTTTGTCTTTGAAGCCTGGAGAAACTTTGAAGGATTTCTATAAGCGCACAAATATGTACTGGCAAATGGCTGCCTACGAGAGCATTCCCAACATACCGGCAAGGTACAGTCTTCCATCAAGCATATAATGATGACTCATATTGTAACAACATTGATCTGTCCTTGGCATAAGTCATGACATGTAATTGGCATTGTAGGAGCTGCGGAAGGATGGTTTTGATCTCGCGGAATCTCGGTATCTGGAACTCAAACCAATTCTAGACGAGGTGAGAGTTTATCACTGTTTCCTCTCTTTATATCGTGTAAAAAAAACTGGCCAGAGTTATGGTGATGTGTGATAATAATGGTTGAATGGACAATTTGCAGTTGGCAATACTTGAAGCAGAGCAAAAAGCTGAAGAAGCAGAAGGACCTGAGGCTAGTAGTAGCTCTAGAAAGGGAGGCGGCATTGCAAAGAAGAAGAGATGAGGTTTTCACAACCTCAGCAGTTATCGTTATTTACAGTGAAACATCAGTTTTGAATCTACTTTAGCTTAATGAGGCTGTAACTCTGTAACATTTGTGAAAATTTTGAGGAAAACTGCATAGAAAGATTATATTAGTGACAATGCTACTCATATCCATATGTAAGCTATTAAAAACGACTTCATTTTGAGTAACCGCAAAACTAAGCCATTAAACTCTGACGAACTAAACGACGTCTTTTTAAGTTAAGAAGAAACAAACACACAAACAAAAACTCAGAACTTTGTGACGGATTTACGAAATTAGGAAGAAGATCGATTTCAGCGAAAGTGAATCTCGACGTCACAATTCAATTGAGTAGATAAAAAAATGAGGTAAAAAATTCGCTGATTTTGGGTCGATCTTGAATACAGGGAATTGAATTCTGCTATTGTGTAGAATAGGGTTTAGTGTAGGGCTGGAGATTGTATAGAACAATTTCTTAGGGTTCAATTTTGTTTTATATGCATGCTATGTGTTCGATTAAATGCCTAAAGAGTTTTTGTATGTTTGTTTTGACTACGTAGTTCTGATGCTGATGATGGTGTGAATGTTAAATCAAGTGAAGAAGACGTTTCTCATAAGACATTTATTCATGATGATGGAACTGTTGAGTTTGATGAAGAGAATCTGATCGAGTGTAAAGTCACTGGATTTGGTGTTGAAGATGAGGAGAATGATTACCGAGATACACCTGTTAGTTCGGATATTGAAACAGAGCAATACGAAAGGTGTAGTGGCGAGCTAAAGCTAAAACAAGTGTTTGACACTTTGGAAGAGTTTAAAGAAGCTATGGTGGATTATGTGTTGAATGAAGGATGGAATGTGAAGTATTCAAGATGGGGAAAAGAAAAGTCTGAGCTCAAGTGTGCGATGGAAGGAGACTGCCCTTGGAGAATTTATTGTTCTTTCGAGGAACCGGTTGGGAAGTGGATGATCAAAGCGTATCACGACGAGCATCGTTGTGAAAGGAACGGATGTAGCAAGCTGTTGAATCAAGCTGTAATTGCTAGGCTGTTTCTAAACGAGATCAGGAGTAATCCTAAGTTGAAACCAAAAGTTATTCAAGAACAAATCCAGCGACGTTGGAATTTAACTGCTTCGCGTGACCAGTGTCGGAAGGCAAAAGGAGTAGCGTTGGAGATTATTAGAAAGGAGAATGATGAACAGTGTTCATGGCTGCAAGACTATCAGTTGGAGAATATGGAGTAAGTATTTCTCTCAGTTACTTTTAGCACTAAATTTATCTAACAATATGGCTGCCTTTGTAGCATTTCTCTTGCAAGAATATATCGAATACTCTTTTGCATTCTCCTTGTTAGTACGAACCCTGATTCTTCGGTGGAGTTTCAAGAGGAGAGAAGTAAGAAGAATACTAAAAGAAAACTGGTTGTGGATGAGTCTCCAAAGAAGAAACACAAAGTTGGCAGAGAGGGAAGGATTGTACGCTGTGGCAGATGCGGTATGGTTGGACACAACTCAAGGAAGTGTGGTAATGTAGGGGTGAAGTATATACGACCGAAGAATAGGAACACATTAGATGAAGGATCTGAGTCCATGGATCTAGACAGCAACGAAGGATCAAGTCAGTCTACATAGAATTTGGTTAATATGCAGCTTTTGGATGTTTTAGATGATGTGAACATCTTTTGCTTTGTCTCTATTATTAGACGCTTACCAAGTGGAATTGGTTATATTAGTTCAAGCCTTTTAAGTGGAATATGGTTTTGATTATTACGTGTATCCAACAATCTGTAGTCCGGCTTACCAAGTGAAAGTGGTGATTTTAGTTCAGTACATAAGTGCTTCAAAGAGTAGCAATGTGTATGCATTATAGATTCATATAAGATCACCGTAGTTCGTCTAGAAATCAGCTTTTTTTTCAACTTGATTATAAAAAAATTTAAAAGCAAAAATGATACCACTGACAAGGATAAGTGATTAATTCAACATACAGGTTCGCAAGTTTGGTTTTGAAGTAACAGAATTTCAAAGAAGATGCTTAACCATGTAAGGACCTTTCAATTCATAACCTAACTTTCTGTAGTAATGCCGAGTTCCTACACCAGAAATTACACCGATTTTGTTAGATCTGTGTTCTCTTCTAGCAATCCTCTCTGCTTCTTCCATTAGAAGGGTACCATAACCCTGCAAATTCGACACACAAGAAAAACCGGCAATTAGAATATAACTCCATAATTGAGTGTCAAATTCAAGTTAGATATCAGGTACCTGATGTTGCAACTTATCAGCCTCTTGACCATGAACTGCTGGTACAGCCGTTCCATATACATGAAGCTCACGGACAACAGAACACTTTCCCATGAGTTCTGGACAAGTTACATTCTTCCCGCATTTACGCAGACGTAACAACCCAACAAGAATGTCCTGCATCAACAATGATAGGTCTTTTTTGTCTATACTCTGCTATTGCATCTCTCGCCAACACGGGGAAGCTAACATAGGCGTTCTCTTTTCTCGCCAGCATCTGCTATCGCTGGCTGCTCTCGCCACCCTACCACAGCGAAGCCAACAGCTGCGTTCGCTTCTCTGGCCACCACAACAACCATAGATTTCTCTTCTCTTCTAATCCTTTGCATCAATTTTCTCCTAAAAAAATTTGGAAGATGTAACAAATTTGTCAATCAATTCAGATAGCAAATTTTTAGATAAGAGTTGAGCAACAAGTTGATCTAATTATTTAATACTTGTAGGTAATTGAATCCAGAATTAGATGAGTAATCCGAGTCAAAAATATGGTAGAATACGTAAAATAACTAAAAGATATAAAGGGGTTAAAGGTTTTTGTTAAATTTTGGATTTACAAAAAATTCAATATTACAAACAGGGGATACGAGAAAAGAATTTAAGAGAGTAAGTTCACAGAGGATAAGATCCTATGTAGAAGCAACTTGTGATGAGTCGAGGAAGTATCGCCATGGAAAGAAGCTAGGGTTTAGTCGCTGCAAAACTCGAGGTCATGAGAGGCGCTAGAGTTTAGATCAAAACCAGAAGCAACATGCGAAGTAGATCGATCACAATCCTCGTCGAGAGAACAAGTGCTAGGGTTTTGTTCCAAGTTAGAAACAGATTGCGATTTTTCTTTCTTCTCAAGGCACGCCATCATATGCTTCTTCACTCTCTCTATACGATCCTCGAGGATGTTTAACTCAGAGAGATCATCACAAGAATGGTATAGATCAGGGTCTTCCCACCAAAACCCTAGCTTCGATTGGGGTTTAACGTCAATCTTAGGAGGTGGCTTGCGATTTAGGTAACAATCAGCGATCTCTTGGGCAGGAGAGTAGCCGGAGAAGGAGTAAACAACGTCGGACATCTCTGAGGGAGAGGTTACGAAGACGGCGATGTTGGCTCCGGAGAGATGACAGAGATCGGCGGCTTTGGAAAAGACAGTTTGACGACGTTTAGAGCAAGCCACCGCTCGTTGCTGTTTGGTTTCTCGTTTCTTGATTTCGATTTTTCGTTTTGTTCCTTTCTTCATTGTGAAATCAGACGCGTTTGTGCTTGACGACGGCATAATGTTTCTTACCGAGACAAAGAGATAGAAAGCAGCGAGAGAAATAGAGAACGAGAGAGAGTAGAAAGCACTTATATAGATATTGTAAGGATGGGGTCAAACTTAGGTATTGTTTTCCTTTTTTAATCGCATATTTATTTTCTATTTTACATTTTGTGTTTTCTACTAGAAGTTTCTAAATATCACAACAACAACTGCAAAAAAAGGAAAAGTAAAAGGACTGTTACCAATTTACAATAATAATTACATACCTAAACTGATTACACACAAAACCAAAAGTTAATCTTGTGTTGTTGAAAGATAGAGAAGAGATTGTTTGGCAGAGCTTTGGTACTCCGGCTGATACTTTGCTTCCAAACCAAAAGTTACCTTCTTTTGAGATGCTAGTGAGAATTCTAGGTCTAGTTATTACAGTCTTCATTTGGAGGATTCAGGGCGGTTACAGCTTAGATGGGAGAGTAACATTACTTTCTGGTCAAACGGAAACGAAGCTTTGAAGAAGAAGAAGAAGATTGGTGCTGTGCTTACCTCTGAGGGAGCTCTGTTTCTTGAGGATCAAGATCTGATGAGACCTATTTGGTCTGTGTTTGGGGAAGATCATAACAACACTGTCAAGTTCCAGTTTCTTAGGCTTGACCGGGATGGTATAATCTGAGAATGTACTCGTGGAACGAGGATTCAAAGATTTGGAAACCGGTTTGGCAAGCTGTTGAGAATGAATCAGTGTCGTGTTTTCTCAACTTGTGGATCACTTTAACAGTTCTGGATCCTCCGAGTGCACTTGCCCTTTTAATTCTTTTGTATCGCTCTCGGATCCTAAATGCTTTTGGTGCCTTATCAGAAGCCAAGCTGCAAATCTGGTTGAATTCAAGAACTTGTAGTTGTATGGAAATCTACCCTGCTAATGATTCTGTTGTTTCTGGAGTTAGCTCCCAGAGATGCAAGAAGGTGTGTTCAGAGGATTCTGCTTGTACTGCAGTCACTTACACGAACGATGGGGATCCTCAATGTCGCATGAAGCTGACCCGATATATCAGCGGTTACTCTCTGATCCATCTCTGAGTTCGATACCATATGTTAAAACATGTTTGGACCCGATTGCTGTTAATCGAAACGTTTCTAAAGAGTCACCACCAGTGACTGTACCCAAGTCTCACGGTATCTGTCTTCCTTGTCTTATCGGCGCAACTTCCACTACACTTGTTCTGTTTCTCGGATTTCAGCTTGGTGTTATTGTGTACATCTACCAGAGGAAGAAGCAGCTAGCTAAAGAAGAAAGCTGATCGATTCTCCAAAGCTGCAAACCCAAAAGGTGTGATGATCTTCTCTGTCGATGAGATAAAGGCCATGACAGATAACTTCGATCATAACATAGGACCGGGGATATTCAAAGGGGTAGGATATGCCGGAGAATGAACTTGTTGCGGTTAAAGAAATGGAAGCGACATTAACAGAAGAAAGGAAGTTTAGGAGCTCTGCATCAAAGATAGGTACAATGCATCACAAGAACCTAGCGAAGCTTG
>NC_025695.1:38926357-38932844 GCF_000633955.1 Camelina sativa
ACACTTGTTCTGTTTCTCGGATTTCAGCTTGGTGTTATTGTGTACATCTACCAGAGGAAGAAGCAGCTAGCTAAAGAAGAAAGCTGATCGATTCTCCAAAGCTGCAAACCCAAAAGGTGTGATGATCTTCTCTGTCGATGAGATAAAGGCCATGACAGATAACTTCGATCATAACATAGGACCGGGGATATTCAAAGGGGTAGGATATGCCGGAGAATGAACTTGTTGCGGTTAAAGAAATGGAAGCGACATTAACAGAAGAAAGGAAGTTTAGGAGCTCTGCATCAAAGATAGGTACAATGCATCACAAGAACCTAGCGAAGCTTGGAGGTTATTGCTGCAGTGCGAGCTAGGAAGGAGATTTCTAGTGTACGAATACGCCAAGAACGGGTCAATACTGGACGAAACAAGAAACTAACTTGGAGAATAAGAATTGAAACCTGCTTAAGCGTGGCTAAAGCTCTCTGTTACCTCCACACAGAATGCAGGGAATTCGTCAGTCATGGGAACTTGAACTGTGGGAACATTTTGCTCGGGGAGGATTTGGAAGCTAAGTTAACTGAATATGGATTCGGTTTATGCGCTGCAAATAAAAAATGTTGAAGATTTTGGCAAGACGGTTTTATCTCTAGTAACGGGTCGATATGAACCAGAAGGAGTAGTGAGTGAATGGGTCTACAATATGGCTACCTTTCTAGCACTTCTGATCTTGACATAATCTAACGATACTCTTTTGCATTCTCCTTGTTAGTACGAACCCTGATTCTTCTTCTGTGGAGTTCCATGAGGAGAGAAGTAAGAAGAATACTAAAAGAAAGATGGTTGTGGATGAGTCTCCAAAGAAGAAACAAAAAGTTGGCAGAGAGGGAAGGATTGTTCGCTGTAGCAGATGCGGTATGGTTGGACACAACTCAAGGAAGTGTGGTAATGTATGGGTGGAGTATATAAGACCGAAGAATAGGAACACATTAGATGAAGGATCTGAGTCCATTGCTCTAGACAGCAACGAAGGATCAAGTCAGTCTACATAGAATTTGGTTAATATGCAGCTTTTGGATGTTTTAGAAGATGTGAACATCTTTTGCTTTGTCTCCATTATTAGACGCTTACCAAGTGGAATTGGTTATATTAGTCCAACCCTTTTAAATGGAATATGGTTTTGATTATTACGTGTATCCAACAATCTGTAGTCCATTACAAGGCTTACCAAGTGAAAGTGGTGATTTTAGTTCAGTACATAAGTGTGCTTGAAAGAGTAGCAATGTGTATGCATTAAAGATTCATATAAGATCACCATAGTTCGTATAGGAATCAGCCGGTTTCAACATGACTAAAATTTTTAAAAGCAAAAATGATACCGCTGACAATGTGATAAGTTCAACATACAGGTTCGCAAATTTGGTTTTGAAGTAACATAATTTCAAAGAAGATGCTTAACCATGTAAGGACCTTCCAATTCATAACCTAACTTTCTGTAGTAATGCCGAGTTCCTACACCAGAAATTACACCGATTTTGTTAGATCTGTGTTCTCTTCTAGCAATCCTCTCTGCTTCTTCCATTAGAAGGGTACCATAACCCTGCAAATTCGACACACAAGAAAAACCGGTAATTAGAATATAACTCCATAATTGAGTGTCAAATTCAAGTTAGATATCAGGTACCTGATGTTGCAACTTATCAGCCTCTCGACCATGAACTGGTACAGCCGTTCCATATACATGAAGCTCCCGGACAACAGAACACTTTCCCATGAGTTCTGGACAAGTTACATTCTTCCCGCATTTACGCAAACGTAACAACCCAACAAGAATGTCCTGCATCCATAAAGATTAAAAAGGATGGGTAAATCTAAGAAAATGTCAGAGTCTCGACATATTCTAAAACTGCTAATCAGGTGTAAGGCTTGGAAGGAAAAAGCTTTTCAAGTTTCTCATGAAAGTCCTTGGCTTAGTGCATGGCAATGAAATTATGGATACAAAATTAATCACCTTCTTAATCTATATATGACACAAGATCTTCTTGCATATTTGATACAAACTACATACTTAGTCATATAGGTTTATGAATTCGAAAAAGGCCAAGAGAACTGATACACTCTGCGTCCTACCTAAACTTGACCATTTTCCATTAAAAAACATCTATTTTTGATAAACATGACTTTCTGTGTCCAATGAGTGACAAGCAGTATGAGATCTTGATAAACCGGATAAGAAGGCATATTCATCCGTAACAAAAGTCAGACAGATTGGGTAATATTCATATTAATAATTCCTTCATAAAATCCTAGGCACTATGCTGTGAAGGGTGAGGATGAGAGATTATGAAAGTTTGTACCTGGCGTGTATCTTCATANTGCTTGAAAGAGTAGCAATGTGTATGCATTAAAGATTCATATAAGATCACCATAGTTCGTATAGGAATCAGCCGGTTTCAACATGACTAAAATTTTTAAAAGCAAAAATGATACCGCTGACAATGTGATAAGTTCAACATACAGGTTCGCAAATTTGGTTTTGAAGTAACATAATTTCAAAGAAGATGCTTAACCATGTAAGGACCTTCCAATTCATAACCTAACTTTCTGTAGTAATGCCGAGTTCCTACACCAGAAATTACACCGATTTTGTTAGATCTGTGTTCTCTTCTAGCAATCCTCTCTGCTTCTTCCATTAGAAGGGTACCATAACCCTGCAAATTCGACACACAAGAAAAACCGGTAATTAGAATATAACTCCATAATTGAGTGTCAAATTCAAGTTAGATATCAGGTACCTGATGTTGCAACTTATCAGCCTCTCGACCATGAACTGGTACAGCCGTTCCATATACATGAAGCTCCCGGACAACAGAACACTTTCCCATGAGTTCTGGACAAGTTACATTCTTCCCGCATTTACGCAAACGTAACAACCCAACAAGAATGTCCTGCATCCATAAAGATTAAAAAGGATGGGTAAATCTAAGAAAATGTCAGAGTCTCGACATATTCTAAAACTGCTAATCAGGTGTAAGGCTTGGAAGGAAAAAGCTTTTCAAGTTTCTCATGAAAGTCCTTGGCTTAGTGCATGGCAATGAAATTATGGATACAAAATTAATCACCTTCTTAATCTATATATGACACAAGATCTTCTTGCATATTTGATACAAACTACATACTTAGTCATATAGGTTTATGAATTCGAAAAAGGCCAAGAGAACTGATACACTCTGCGTCCTACCTAAACTTGACCATTTTCCATTAAAAAACATCTATTTTTGATAAACATGACTTTCTGTGTCCAATGAGTGACAAGCAGTATGAGATCTTGATAAACCGGATAAGAAGGCATATTCATCCGTAACAAAAGTCAGACAGATTGGGTAATATTCATATTAATAATTCCTTCATAAAATCCTAGGCACTATGCTGTGAAGGGTGAGGATGAGAGATTATGAAAGTTTGTACCTGGCGTGTATCTTCATAAGAAAGGAATGTCTCCCAACCTTCATTGGCAGTGTAATCACGACGCACAAGCTCTACTTGTTCTGGCTTAATTTTGTGATGAATGTCCTGCACACAGACCATATACGGAAATATTAGTTATGAAATTTAGAATTAAACTAAAATAAAAGAAAGAAACAACATTTGGCATCCTGACCTGAATTCCAGCTTCACGAGTACGAACATCACGGCATTTAAGGCCCAAGTCATCCATTCTGGCTAGAGCTAGTTCACGAAGATTTCCTTTTTCAACCCCTGATGTAACCAGAGGCATAGGAATATCACGCTGAACTCTATAAACACGTGTCCATGGAGGTACCATGGAGAGAATCCTTGCAACTATATCCACAAGCTGCTCAGGTGGGTAGTTTCGGTACCTGCAGAAAAATTCAATAAGATTTTAAGCTTTTCTGTAGTGACATGCATGCACTCTTCGTTAAACACAAGAACATCGTACCTCCCAGTTTTCCATAGTTCATAAAGGCCAGTTCCACGAATCACAAGGGTGGGATATATTTTTAACCCATCTGCTCTAAAAGATGGGCTCTCGAAAAACTCCTTGAAACTTTCCATGTCTCTCTCAACCCCAACATTAGGAAGATCAGGCATCATATGTGCAACCACCTACATGCGAACATAAAAACGGAGTGAGTACACAAATATATCAATTTCACCAAATAAAGAAAGGCTCATTGGTTTCAAGGAAATCGATGAAGACACATAGGAGGTGAAAGCTGCCAAAAGATAGCACAACAAAATATTATTCAAAGACTAATCTATAAGGGATACCTTGAAACCAGCATCTTTAGCCAAGCAGAAGCAGTCAGCTACCGCAGCAACAGTATGGCCTCTATTTGTGTCACGAGCAACATCTTCATATGTGCTCTGGACACCTATCTCTAGCCTGGTGCAACCATATGTCAGCATCTGTCGTAGATGAGGTCCAAGGCAGTAATCTGGTCTCCTGATGAATTTGTAAAACAGATTAGGGAATGTATTACGAGATTCGAATCTTCAGAAATTAGAGATTAGACTCACTTTTCCACACGTTTCCGTTACAAATAGTCAATGAAAAATACCATGAACTGATTCACAAAAGTATGGTATCAGATTTTTGATATAGTTCCACTCAACTTAAGCATTTCCATTTAGTGCCACAAAAGAACAATGAAATAATTATATAGACACTATGGAAGCTTTAAGAGAAATGGAAAAAGATATTATACATGATCAAATGCATTCACAGAAAAAGACACTTCAACCCAAAACTCACGTTTCAATCGTCATGCCAATGCATTTAGTTGCACTATGTTCTGAATAAGCAACTGCTTCTTCAACATTGGCAGAAGTATGTCCTGATAACGCATCATGAAGATTCCGTATGAAGAAATCTCGGTACTCAGCAGGCAGCGACATAAAGGTACCTCCCATCAAAATGAACTCAACCTATCATTCGAATCAGGAGTAATCATCTGCGCTGAAGACTGGTAAAATGAAATAATTACTAGGAAAACAAGAAAAACTCTTACCTTATCTACACTGTGACCCAACCGCTTCAGCTGATCTATCCTGCTCCTTGCCTGAACATATGGATTGTACCTAAGACAATCAACAGGGTTTTATAAAAATCCCTTCAAACATGAAGCTCACATCCTCATCACATAATCACCGGACACAACGATATACAAAATAATCATGGCCGTTTACGACATTGATAATTTCCACTTACGAATTCTGTATCTTTTTTTTGCTATCAAGCAAGTCTACATTTTCATTTATAATCTAGAACATTCTCTACGATCATAAATATTGCTTTCATCTACAATCTTTAGACTAGAAGCCTTAGTTTCAGTCCAAAATATCAAGCAAGACTAAAACAACTATGATCCTAAGAAAAACTCCCAAGCTCTCATGAGGCTATCCACGCAACATAGTTCCACGTTATCAGCAACTAAAATCTAAGTTCAAACTCCGATAATAGATTGGATCCGAAATCACAAAATTCCACTCATAATTACTTAAACCCTAAACCCTTTCCTAGACCAACCGAACAGGCTCTGATCCGATTTCAATTCATTAAACGATATCAATTCGATAGCATAGACTCTTTACCTAGCTCGGATAGCTCGCATGCTAGTAGGCTCGTATCCAGTGTAAGACTGAGTACTATACTCGAAGTCAGAGTCAGGTCCACCGGGGCAATACACGCAAATATTACCCGTCGTAGCTATATGCGGACACCTATGAGGCTTCGACATGACCGCCACGACGGCGATTCCTGAAGCCGTTCGAACCGGTTTGGCACGGAGCTTCGGGAGAAGAGTCTCTCTCTCTGAATCCGGAAGCGCAGCGATCATCTCAACAAGCTTAGGCGCACGCGCTAATCCGTATTTCCGACAAGCGGCGGTTTTAATGGCGTTTAGGTCAACATTCTCGTTGCGGTGTGAGCGCTCAATCATGGTGCTAACAATCTCCGATATGGCGCGAACTCGAGCTTCTTCCTCCGTCAGTCCACGGCCCTGAAATCCGCCGCGACCTGGCCGTGGTTGCTTTTTCAACTCGCCGTTCATCACTACCGCCGTCGCCATCGTCACGAAAACCTCAGACGAACTACGCAGATTTTGTGTCGTTGAACGCAGGTTTTGTGTTTAGTGACATCCAAACGGCATCGTTTTTAGATACATTTAATCGGGTCACCCACCCATTAGTCGGGTCACCCACCCAACGCTTTTAAACGGTTTCGTTTTAATTGAAACTTGAAATCCTCGAGAGTGGTCGTCCCACTCCCACATGGCCTCTCAAGATCAGTTTATGCAATAGCAAAGATGGATCGAGGATTGGTTAAATAGGATTGCCAAAACATATAATCCATTCAACTTATGTGGTTTTACAAAAGCTTTCATCATAATTGCATTTCAGCAAACTACATTCAACTCTTATACAACTTCCTCCTATCATTCAAATTCTCACCCAAAAAAGAACAAAAATTCATATCCTTCTCATT
>NC_025695.1:38933249-38963931 GCF_000633955.1 Camelina sativa
GTAGGCTCGTATCCAGTGTAAGACTGAGTACTATACTCGAAGTCAGAGTCAGGTCCACCGGGGCAATACACGCAAATATTACCCGTCGTAGCTATATGCGGACACCTATGAGGCTTCGACATGACCGCCACGACGGCGATTCCTGAAGCCGTTCGAACCGGTTTGGCACGGAGCTTCGGGAGAAGAGTCTCTCTCTCTGAATCCGGAAGCGCAGCGATCATCTCAACAAGCTTAGGCGCACGCGCTAATCCGTATTTCCGACAAGCGGCGGTTTTAATGGCGTTTAGGTCAACATTCTCGTTGCGGTGTGAGCGCTCAATCATGGTGCTAACAATCTCCGATATGGCGCGAACTCGAGCTTCTTCCTCCGTCAGTCCACGGCCCTGAAATCCGCCGCGACCTGGCCGTGGTTGCTTTTTCAACTCGCCGTTCATCACTACCGCCGTCGCCATCGTCACGAAAACCTCAGACGAACTACGCAGATTTTGTGTCGTTGAACGCAGGTTTTGTGTTTAGTGACATCCAAACGGCATCGTTTTTAGATACATTTAATCGGGTCACCCACCCATTAGTCGGGTCACCCACCCAACGCTTTTAAACGGTTTCGTTTTAATTGAAACTTGAAATCCTCGAGAGTGGTCGTCCCACTCCCACATGGCCTCTCAAGATCAGTTTATGCAATAGCAAAGATGGATCGAGGATTGGTTAAATAGGATTGCCAAAACATATAATCCATTCAACTTATGTGGTTTTACAAAATCTTTCATCATAATTGCATTTCAGCAAACTACATTCAACTCTTATACAACTTCCTCCTATCATTCAAATTCTCACCCAAAAAAGAACAAAAATTCATATCCTTCTCATTGGAGTCTAAATTATGAAAAATACTTCTATATTTTTCCTAACTTCCTGCGCGTAGCCTTCGTAGAGAAGCCCGTCTACGAGATCTTCCTTTGCTATCTGTAAATCTCAGGTGTTATATATGTTACCAACCCCATCAGCTCATGTTTTTTTATGCAAAAAAAAGTGTAGTGACAAGACAGACATAACCAATTTACCTCTTGTCACTCTTCCAGATGCAAGTAAAGCCTCTTGGGCCATTGATCTCCACTGTTGTGCACACGAGTAATTAACTCCCATTCCAACACTAAGTCCTCTTAACAAAACTACTGTTCGGAGTACAGAGAACAGTTCCTCTGGAAATGTCTACCACCAAAGAACACTTTCAAGTTAGTTTGGTATTTATTATTTATACCTGTGGAAATATAACACATATACAACTTTTTTTACTTAGTCAACATATATGGTGCTTTACTTACCTCAACAGCGATCTTTTTAATTGAAGAGTCATCTGCGAAAGGTTGCAAAACTGTCTCACCAGCTGGCATCTTTGTATCAAAAAGTGTTTGTGCTAACCGCAGAAGTTCTTGCTGCTCATTCTCACATTTGGCCACTGTATGTAAACCCATTTCCCTGAACATCCACAACCGCAATTACTTAGGAAACTCAATGCTACACTAATCCAAACCATTGACAGTGACTATTCCAATCTTTAGACATAAAACGATTTCCAATCATAACAATCCCCCACATCCTAGCTTCAAAACAGTTCCCACATACCAAACTAGCCAACATACCAAACTAGGCATCTTAAAATGTGAAAACCCCATTTTTTGAGCAGGCATGAACCCACAGTGTTCATAGCTTAAACAGAAAGACATTCTCACTCACAAATTAACATTTGTGGTAACAAATGGTTTCACCTTGAATGCACACTGGTTCTTATTGAAATGTCTTTCTAAAAAAATATTTGCTAATGAGAACAAGGTTTGAGCCACGAAACTGATAATATGTTTGAACAAAACCAACAACCAAAGTCAAAAAGTTACTTCAGTAGTGCAAGATAAGTTTTAATGTGATTACCAAAAGCTCTGTGATACTCGTGAAGCATTGTTATCAGCCATGGCAATGACCAAATTCGCATAACCAAGTCTCAATTTGTCAGGAAGTTCCTTCACTTGACCATAGTCCAGCAGTGCAACCTGACGATGAGAAACAAGATTACAAATCAAGACATATAGACAGGTAAGTTCGGCCAAGAGACAACAGTGAGCAAACTAAGAAACTACCAAATAATAACTACAAACAAAAATATGACTTGCCTCTTGACCTTTACAAATCAAGATATTTCCAGGATGTGGATCCGCATGAAAGAAACCACTTTTCAGTATCATTTGGCCATATGCACGGGATAAACTGTTAAGTATATTGCTGGGGCAAGAGGCAATATAAATTCCAGTGTGGTATCAGTAACAACAAAAGAAAGAAGGACTAGGACACGTGAATTTCTAGAACATAATAGCTACTAAGACTTTGGGCCATAGAACTTAGGCACCATACTCTCTGAGATGATGTAGGAGCTTACTGCTTTGCTGCCTCTGCAATCTTACCATGAGGATTTATCCCTCTTTTAGCCATCTCTTCACCAATGCTCAGGATCGGAATTCCATTGATGTATTCCATCACCAGAACCTTCCTGAACGAATTATGAATGTTCATATGGTAAGTACTTGCAAATCATCCGAAGCAAAAATGAAAGAAAAAAATCATAGATTGAGATGCGAGTATACTGATGAACAACAGAGGAGGATCCATTTAGAGAAGGGGCCTTAAACATTATCAAGATAACCAATCAGGTAAATGATATGCGAAAGTAAAAACACTTACTTAGTCACCATATCTCGCAGAACTCTTGGTACCAAAACAGGAGACTTTTTGTTATTCGCATAAAGAAAACATCGAATTCTTTCCATTGCGTTGGCCTCCCTTTTGAAGTCAAATTCATAACCAATCTTGAAAAAGAAAACACATTGCTTTCAATGACTTGGAGAAAAGAAGTCGTACATGCTATATCTAATAAAGAACTGGATCAATAAATACCTGTTTCTCCATTTCCTTTGTTATGGAATGCAAGTCAAATTTGATATCTGTTTTCTGCATGTATAAGGCAAATAGTTGCAAGTTTCTAATGTCTGTCATCATCAACCTTTCGATGCCAGGATGTTGAACCTAAACACAAGGAATCAAGTTAGAATCTTATTAAAAGATGGGAGGCTTTTAGTAGTCCTCTGATAATGCTCACCTTTACAACAACATTCATCTTGTTACCCTTCACTCTTGCTCTGTGAACCTAATAAAGAAAATAAATGTATATGTATCAAAGAATTAATAGATCTATGGCAAGAGAGGACAAGCTTCTAGCATAAATCAAAAAACCATCACGAGGTGTAGAGACATAAACTAACACTCCAATTCAAACTTTTTCAAGCATCAATGGTAATATCCCAAAGTTTCTCAGCTATCTTCCACTTCCTTTGTACCATATTTTGTTGGTGTTTACTCTTTTACAATTTTCATAATTGGTCCATCACCATTGACAAAATCCCAAATACTCACTCAACAATGTTCATTTGATTGTAATGTTCCCACCAAAAAGCTGTAATACCTGAGCAATAGAAGCAGAACCAAGAGGCTTTTCATCAAATGTGTCAAAGATCTCATCAATGCTTTTACCTAACTCCTTCTCCAGAACAAGCTGAACCGCATCAAACGGGGTCGCAGGAGCTTGATCACACAAAGTAACAAGCTTTTTCACCCACGCAGCTGGTGCCATGTCAGGTTTTGCTAAAAGTTGAGCAATCTACGATTTTTTTAAAACAAAATCATCAAAACAAAAACAAAAAGTCAACATTGTAAATGAAAAGAGCCACAGAGGACAACAACAACAACTATGAAATGCAACAACGTACCTTAAGGAAGAAAACTCCAAGATCAGAGCACATGAAGTAAATTTTGTCAGCAGCTTGCTCATGTTGTCTTTCCCACATTTCCTCTTGCTTCTTTGCATCTTTCACTAAACTCACTCGAAGTTGAAACACCTGAATCCAAGCCCAAAAATTCAAACTTTATAGAGAAAACTGTAGACTAATGAAATAAAAGATTAATAAAGAAACACAGTAAAAAGAAAAGAGAGACCTTGTAGCCAGTGTAGATATTGGTAGCTCGAACCCAGAATTGAAAAGAGCGTTGCCATGGACGAAAGCTCTCGGAGATCTTCTCCTGCATCTCTTTGAAATCGAACCTATGCATTATTTTTTCTTTTTCTTTTGGCTAGCGGATTGCTTCCAGTTTCCAACTTGTGTAACTCAATTTGGGTAAAGGGAATAGTTTTCGAATGCGAAAGCTTTCGTAGGAAATGATGAAGTAGAGATCGTGTTTTCAGACAAGCTCAGCAATCCGGTCATGGTTTAAAGTCTTCTAAAAGACTCAAACCAATATGGTGTTAACGAACCAGGAAAACCCGGATAAACCAGAGAGAAACCGGCGATCCAGTTTTATTAATCGAACGGGATTTAGAACCGTCCCATTTTGTTTCGGTCCATCGATTATATCAATTGTTTGTGAGTTCCGATTTGGTGAATGGCAAGTTTGTAACCCGCGCGGGTATTCAACTTAGACAGTGATTTATTTGTCTAAAATTTACAAAATATATATTATTCAATTATGGATTTTTAAAACTCTCTTGAAATCTACAGTTATTATTGAATAAATGATTTAAAAATTTATTTTAAAATCCACTGTTATTCAAAACAGTTTATGAATTTGGATTTGAAAAATTCTTATTCACCTCTTTTTAATTAACCAATCAAAATACAACAAACTGCTATGTCATATCATATTTATAAAATAAATCAAAATTAAAATAAAAGACAAAACAAGTTAAGGAAACCAATTCTGTAGATTTTTTTATTAAGGAAATGATGTTGGTTTAAGTTTATAAAATAACGATTAGACTTTAGATTTTACAATTAAACGAATTCATATGTCGGTTTGGGTTTACAAAAAAATGGTTAGGGTTTAGTTTTTACAAATAAACAAAATTATATGTCGTTTTGGGTTTACAAAAGAGTGGTTAGAGTTTAGGGTATACATTTTACAATTAAATGAAATTATATCTCGGTTTAGGTTTTCAAAAGAGTGGTTAGAGTTTAGGGTTTAGATTTTACAATTAAACGAAATTATACGTCGGTTTGGGTTTACAAAAGAGTGGTTAGGGTTTAGATTTTAAAATTAAGCAAAATTATATGTCGGTTTGGGTTTACAAAAAAGTGGTTAGGGTTTAGATTTTAAAAGTAAGCAAAATTATATGTCGGTTTGGATTTACAAAAGAGTGGTTAGGGTTTAGATTTTAAAATTAAGCAAAATTATATGTCGGTTTGGGTTTACAAAAGAGTGGTTAGGGTTTTGATTTTAAAATTAAGCAAAATTATATGTCGGTTTGGGTTTACAAAAAAGTGGTTAGGGTTTAGATTTTAAAAGTAAGCAAAATTATATGTCGGTTTGGATTTACAAAAGAGTGGTTAGGGTTTAGATTTTAAAATTAAGCAAAATTATATGTCGGTTTGGGTTTATAAAATAGTGGTTAGGGTTTAGATTTTACAATTAAAGAAAATTATATTTTAATTTGGGTTTATAAAAAGAGTGATTTGGGTTTAGATGTTATAATTTAAAACTATAATATAATGTTTAGAATTAATAATTTTAAAATTAATTGATATACAGAAATTGTTTCCTTAATCAATAATTTGTTTCCTTAACTAAGAGGGGGTGAACCTTTGTATTCATCCCCTTCTCTCTCAACCAATCAAAATGTTCTATCTAATATTTTATTTAAAAAATAAATAAAAATTAAATTAAAAAACAAAACTAATTAAGGAAACAAATTCTGTATATTTTTATTTAAAGAAAGTTAAATATTGTCTTGGTTTAGATTTTACAATTAAACGATGTTATATATCAGTTTGGGTTTATAAATGAGAATTAGAGTTTAGATTTTATAATTAAAACGAAATTATATGTCGGTTTGAGTTTACAAATGAGGTGGTTAGAGTTTAGATTTTACAATTAGAACAAAATTATATGTCGGTTTGGGTTTACAAATGAGATGGTTAGGGTTTAGATTTTACAATTAGAACAAAATTATATGTTGGTTTGGGTTTACAAATGAGATGGTTAGAGTTTAGATTTAACAATTAGAACGAAAGTATATGTCGGTTTGGATTTACAAATGAGATGGTTTGGGTTTACAAATGAGATGGTTAGGGTTTAGATTTTACAATTACAATGAAATTATATATCGGTTTGGGTTTATAAAAGAGCGGTTTAAGTTTTTAATTTTATAATAAATGTGTACAAATTTTATTTTCTTATTTTATAAAGAGTAAATGAAGAGGGGTGAACCCAAATATTACTCGGATTTTAATGAATTTTAAGGATTCTGGATGATTTGAGAAAACTTCTTTAAATGAAAATACAAAATTTAAATCTCATGGTTTTAGGTAAAATTTGAAAGAATTTTGCAATAAATCATATCAACTTTCCTAAAATCATTTAAAATTTCATGAAAACTCAAATCACTTTGAATATTAAATTGAATACACACCCCCCCCCCCNGATGTTATATATCAGTTTGGGTTTATAAATGAGAATTAGAGTTTAGATTTTATAATTAAAACGAAATTATATGTCGGTTTGAGTTTACAAATGAGGTGGTTAGAGTTTAGATTTTACAATTAGAACAAAATTATATGTCGGTTTGGGTTTACAAATGAGATGGTTAGGGTTTAGATTTTACAATTAGAACAAAATTATATGTTGGTTTGGGTTTACAAATGAGATGGTTAGAGTTTAGATTTAACAATTAGAACGAAAGTATATGTCGGTTTGGATTTACAAATGAGATGGTTTGGGTTTACAAATGAGATGGTTAGGGTTTAGATTTTACAATTACAATGAAATTATATATCGGTTTGGGTTTATAAAAGAGCGGTTTAAGTTTTTAATTTTATAATAAATGTGTACAAATTTTATTTTCTTATTTTATAAAGAGTAAATGAAGAGGGGTGAACCCAAATATTACTCGGATTTTAATGAATTTTAAGGATTCTGGATGATTTGAGAAAACTTCTTTAAATGAAAATACAAAATTTAAATCTCATGGTTTTAGGTAAAATTTGAAAGAATTTTGCAATAAATCATATCAACTTTCCTAAAATCATTTAAAATTTCATGAAAACTCAAATCACTTTGAATATTAAATTGAATACCCCCCCCCCCCCCATTAAAATTCGAAAGTTTTTAATTTACAAATCTATATTGGAGTGTAAATATGCACGCACACACGGTATATATAGGATGTATTGATCTTGATATTATTCAGTTAATAATTTTTAAAAAAATCTTCCAAAATCTTTTGTTATTGAACTTTAACATTTATGTAAAATCATTCAAAATTATTGAAAATTTCTTGTTATTCAATTAACAATTTGTAAATCTCATTTCAAATCTACTATTATTTAAAAAAATATCATAATACTGTAGGAAAAAGCTTATGAATATGATTCTAGGATACTTTTATAGCTTTTTAAGTTGTAAAAAATGAGTTACAAAATCACACCTCTTCATTCAACTGATTCCCAAAATCACACCTTTTTGGGAATATCATTTTAATTGTACGCATAGTCCGTCCTTTCTTCATTCAACTGATGATCCATGTTTGTCCATTGTGACTCACACTCTTAATAGCTCGAACTATAACAAATGCTCTATTGCTATGCAGATGAGTCTAGGATCAATACCTAGGCCAGACAAGGATGATAGCTCATTTAAGATTTAGAGTCGTTGTGGTGAAGGCATGAATTTTGAATGTGGTGAATCATCAAATCTAGGATAATATACTCTTGTGAATACGATGTTGAAAGATGGAATTATTTGTTTCTCCATTTTCGAGTTAGTAATCTTTGGAAGTATCAATTGGAGAAGTCTATCATGGAACACTTGAACTCACAACATATTACACCAAGAAAAAATATTATTTAGGAACAATTGGCTAATACCATGAGTCTCACTATGATACATTGTGATTGTGAGCATGGGAATGAATTGATGAAAGAAGCTGAAACTAGTCGGATAATACATTATCTCATGGGATTGAATGACAGCTTTGCAAACATAAGAGGTCAAATTATGAATATGAAGCCAAGACCATGGTTGATTGTCATATACAATATGCTTGATCAAGATCAAGCTACACCTACTCAAGAAAGTAACAATCAAGTTCTTCTAGTTAATGGAGATTATCAGAAAACTAGATTTTCACATTGTCAAAAGATTGGTCATATGGCTGATTAGTGCTATAAGTTGCATGGCTTTCCTCCATGATTTAGGTCTAAGTGGAAGACCAATGCAGTTCTCACTTTCACAAGAACAAAAGGTTGAGAAAGTGGATCAATCAAATGATGACATGTCAACGGAACATATACAAGCTATGATTTCTTATCTTAGTACCAAGTTTCACACTTCTATAGTGGAATCCAGACTTATCACTCCTTGTACATCGAGTTCAACCTCAGGCTTATAATTTCATATATTTCAGGTACATTTCTGTCACTTTATTCAAACTCCTATTATGACATGTTAGTATCTTCCTTATATATTTAAGGAACCAGTCGTTCCTCCTAGAGAGCTTTGGTTATAAATTTGGGGTTACTCACTATGTACCTTTGTCATCCTACTAAATGGTTACACTGTTAGGATAATGGACATATGATTGATTCAATTAATTGATATTGTCTCTCTTTACAATGTTCTTTTTACACCTAAATTCAAATTTAATTTGATAAATGTTAGTGTATTACCAAAAACTTTAAAAACTAAAGTTAGTTTTAGATATCATCTCCACGGTTCACCGCCAGAACACACTTTTTCATTATTAACATCATCTTAATTTTAAATATTTAATTATTTATAATAGAATAAACAATTTAAAAAGTTTAAATTCTTTAAAATAAAAAACCGGAAGAAACAAAATGAAACTTTTAAATTTGAATACATGATAAATCAAGTTTTTTATTTATTCGTATTTGAAATCATTTTGGTATCTCTTTTATAGTATGACTCTGAATCATTTTTTAGTTTTTTCAGGCGATGTGAGACATTATATACACATATTTTTTATTTATTGATTGAGTAATATATGTCCGTTTTAAAAATTTTGAATTACATCATATGTAGAAAAAATCACAATTTTTATTAACTAAATGTATTTTATAATAATTTATAAACTTAAACAAAAAAATTAGATCAAAATGAATCACTACAAACAAATCATAATATAAAGTCATTTAATTATCGTCATTTTAGAAGCGGACATTAGTATGAAAAAAAGAAATTTATTGACAGACATTTATTAAACTAACGTAAGTTAAAATTGAGTTTAGTTAGCGAATCATATATCTCTAGAAAAACCTAAACAAATCATGTTTCTGCCTGGCTGTATCTTTTTAACCTTGACTATTGCTTTTTGTGGACAAAAAAACTTCAAATCATCTTCGACAAAAAAAAAACAAAAAAAAACTTCAAATCATCACACAGTTGATAACACATTAGCACGTTGTGAAACAGTGACGTAATTTCTTTTTCATTAGAGCTAATGTTGAAACGAAAAGCATTGCTAACCATCAAATTATGGTAAGATATTTTACGAAATCTCGGACCAAATAGTAACCGACCTACTGATGTCACTCATCTGTAAGGAGTATCACTCCAAATCCANAAACCGGAAGAAACAAAATGAAACTTTTAAATTTGAATACATGATAAATCAAGTTTTTTATTTATTCGTATTTGAAATCATTTTGGTATCTCTTTTATAGTATGACTCTGAATCATTTTTTAGTTTTTTCAGGCGATGTGAGACATTATATACACATATTTTTTATTTATTGATTGAGTAATATATGTCCGTTTTAAAAATTTTGAATTACATCATATGTAGAAAAAATCACAATTTTTATTAACTAAATGTATTTTATAATAATTTATAAACTTAAACAAAAAAATTAGATCAAAATGAATCACTACAAACAAATCATAATATAAAGTCATTTAATTATCGTCATTTTAGAAGCGGACATTAGTATGAAAAAAAGAAATTTATTGACAGACATTTATTAAACTAACGTAAGTTAAAATTGAGTTTAGTTAGCGAATCATATATCTCTAGAAAAACCTAAACAAATCATGTTTCTGCCTGGCTGTATCTTTTTAACCTTGACTATTGCTTTTTGTGGACAAAAAAACTTCAAATCATCTTCGACAAAAAAAAAACAAAAAAAAACTTCAAATCATCACACAGTTGATAACACATTAGCACGTTGTGAAACAGTGACGTAATTTCTTTTTCATTAGAGCTAATGTTGAAACGAAAAGCATTGCTAACCATCAAATTATGGTAAGATATTTTACGAAATCTCGGACCAAATAGTAACCGACCTACTGATGTCACTCATCTGTAAGGAGTATCACTCCAAATCCAGTCCAACAACAAATAAAGATGGAATTTGACAACAAGAAGTTCACTGCAATTCATCAACAGTAACAGAGGAGAGTTCTACTCACCATGTGTTCTCCTCCATACAGTCAAGGCTCCAAAGATAACTCACATGCACTATACTCCAAGTGAAGAACATATTCTCTACTCTTGCATCATCATTGTATGCAATTGATGATGACACTTGTCAGAAATTAGCCTAATCATTATAATCATTAGGTTATCATTAGCTTTGATATATAAAGACAGTGTGATGTAATTGATAAAGAACGAAGATATACTTTTGAGCCTCTCTTCTCTGTATATTAGCTCTTGCTTTCATAGGCAGTTATAAAAATAACTTTTAAGTGGTTCCAAGCGGTTGTAAATTGTCTGGAAAAACTATTCGCTTTTTTTCTTTATTAATCTATAGGAAAAAAATTGTTTCAAAAATATATATTTAAGTTATCTATGCATTTTTTAATAATTATAAATAATTAATTAAAATTTTCAAAAAATTAACTAAATATTGTTTGTTTAGAGTTATAAAAAATTGTAAATGACAAAAAAATAATGCATTTATAATGATTTTTAATGTGTTTTCTTATTATGTGCGAAAAGTCTAAAAATAGATTAATAAGGAACAAAAAGGAATATTAATTAATTATTAGTTTTTTTTGTTCGTCTTCATGTAATTTTTGTTTTCTAACTACATAAATTTAAGTTTATGTTTTGACTTTAGATACATGGTTAAAAAATGTTCATAATGAATTGCATGATATATATATATATATATATATCTAAATTTTAATCGTGATATAATGAAGTATAATGAATATACCATCATCAATCTTCGATGCTTTTATTAGTAAAATCTACATCCAAATTTTTTATTTTTCATTTGGTAAAAATGGATCGGGGCAGTACATGATATGCGGATCAGACGTGATTTATTTGAAATAATATGTCATACAAAGTTATTAAACAAACAATCTAATATATTAAAGGAGAAGTCGAAAGGGCTCACAGCCATTCTCACAAAATGTGACGTCGTTTACCCTTAATGAAATTGCTCTTAGAAAAAAATCGGGCAAGCTTTCATTCTCTATTTAAGTTGTTGAAACGCACCACATTCATCCTCAGACTTAAGATTACTAATTTGCCATTAATGAGATTCAAAAGTGGACCTTTATACCCTTTAGATTAATTAAAAAGATTTAAAAGATTATTTTCTTAATTATCTAATCTATATAATCGTCAAAAACGTGATTTCTATAAGTTATGAAACCCTAAAACCTGAAATAATGGGCTTAATAGAAAACTCAACCAAAATATACCGACTTCTTCGAAACCCTAAAAATATAGGTTATTCGTTAATATAAATAGGTACACCCCTAACCATTCTCCATAATTCGAAATCTTAAAAAAAGAAAAACCCTAAATTACTCTCATGTTCTCGAATTTATATTTGTATTATAGTCTTGATGATCTTTTATATGGATTTTCGTATTCGTTTTCGTGTTCTAATTATTCATATCCTTTTTCTGTAGTATTTGTTTGGAACGCAAGTTCAAGTATCACCAAAACTTGTGTATGGTTTCATTACTCATTCAATTATATTGTATATTTTCTTGAATTAAATAAAGATTTGTAAATCAAATAATACTAATTCTTATGTTTCAGTTGAGTTAGTAGATGGTCGTGAACTTAGTTCTATGTGCCCACACAAGAAAATTAGGTATTTTATTTTTTTGTATACTTAAACTTAGTTCCTTTATACCTTGATGTTGCTAAATTAAAAGTCTCATGTTTATAGTTACAGGAACACTTCGGAAGATTCTAGAATTAATGAAAGATGTTTGGTAATTGTAATAGTAAACTATTCTATCATCTTTATTGATATTTATTCATGTGTTTCTGGCTCTAATAAATAAATATAAATCTATAGGTAGAGGTG
This sequence comes from Camelina sativa, assembly GCF_000633955.1. NCBI lineage: Eukaryota > Viridiplantae > Streptophyta > Magnoliopsida > Brassicales > Brassicaceae > Camelina > Camelina sativa. The sequence goes on from NC_025695.1 coordinate 38,945,639, forward strand.
GCAAAGTCTATCGAATGTTTTTATTTTATTTATGCTTCCTCATCGTTGCTAAGAGGTATGTTGCTAAATTAAAAAGTCTTTGGTTAATATTATTATAAATATTTTCTAATGATCTAAATTAAAACATTATTTAGATGAATCCACCAATGTTCGTATGGTGACACTCATGTATTGTTTAAAATTTTATAATAAGAAAGATTATTAATATTATAATTTTGATTCAGAAATCATACTAATATTTTGTAGTTACTGTTTTTTTTTTTGTAGAAAGGCTATGTTTGGTGCTAATAATATCCCAATATCTATGGTATAATCTTAATTAAAGTGTATGTAAATGTTCAAAATTACTTATTCATATTTTCTTGGATATAACATAATTTAGATTGATTAATTATTAATCAGCAGGTGAAAGATGCAGGGTCAGCAAAACGACGTATGACGACTATTGCTCGGTAGTTGTTTATGTTAAAACAACAGTCTTAACCCTAATTCTCTGATAAAATAATGTTATAACGTATGTTAAAGTTGCTTAGTTTGGTATTATCACGGTAACAATTTGTGTTTAAAGGTCACCCTGATATTAATTCTTTTATAGAAACATGATACTAGCGTTTATTCGTAAATCTTTGACTCTAGCCCTATTTTTTTGATATTATCTGCAGAGGATGTATTTATCGCAAAGAATCTAAGTCGTTTCCTTTCTATTTAAGATACACAGTAATTACCGAAATATATTCTTATAGATTTTATTATATCTATTCTAACATATTTTGTTATTTTAAAATAGACTGCATATGGAAGAAAAAATATTTGGAGTCGTAGCAAATATTCTGGCGTGAAGCGAGTAGAAGAACATATTTTAGAGAATAATATGATGAATGTTCTGAGATCTTATAATTGCTGTTTTCTGGATATTGTTTTATATGGATGAATATTTTATGAAATAATAATATTCCTATAAAGTTTAATTTTTTAATTAAAATTTTACAATGCTTTAAATTTCGTTCAATAAGTAAATGAGATGAGACATGTCAACAATGAAAAATGTGCGTACCAAAATTCCATTAGTAGCAATACAAACGACCAAAAGTTTAAGTTCTTGCATCATCATGTAAATTTCAATATGTCGTGAGATTGTATATTTAAAATTCCGAAAATGTATATATGAATGATAGAAGTAAACGAATCAAGAACCCATATTAAGTATATGAAAATGGTTTATATATAACTTTTTCAGGCTGCATTTTAAAAAATGTAATAATTATTATTTTTTTATGAAATATTAAATTTATTAATTGTACATTATGTCAAGCAGGATGAATAAACTTAAGAAGTATTCCATATTCAAAACATAACAGAATAAAGTGTATTATCACGATTAATGTAAAAATGGAAAATATAAATACGCATTAAAAGTCGTAATGATAAACATTAACAAGATTACTATTATCTCTAAAATAAAGGGAAATGTAATAAAGATATTTATGTATGGAAATCTATAGATATTATTTTAAAAAATTGGTAAACATATATTCTTAAACATCAAAAAAATGTATATATCTAATATATATTAAATTACATATATATATATATATACGTCTATTCGACTCTTTTGACATTCAACCTAAAACAAATAAGAAAGCAAAAAACAGAAAACTATGGTTAGGTATAGCCTTTTCGATGATGTTTCGCGTTTGAATTCATCGAAATATGAATGGAAAATTCGTGTGAAAGTATTGTCTGATATTAAAGTATTGGAGATGGTTTTATCTGATATTAAAGTATTTACTTTATTCTAATAATTAGCTCATTATGTATTCCAAAAATAAAGCGTATATGCAGTAATACGTGAAAGTTTTAATTTGCAAGCGTTGAGCATATTATTTTGACATATAAAATCATATTATCTGACAATTATTAATACTATGTTTTATTAGGGTGTAAAGGTCCAATGTTCTTTTCGTAGAGAAGTTTATGATCGTTTTGTCTCCAAGTTCAACGTTGGTGATTGGCTCGATTTCGAAGACTTTAAGGTTGTTGAGCAGTATGGTTCATGTTTAGCTACCACACATCGTTACAAAATAGTTATTTTGTATAATAACACGATCAAAGAGAATTCAATTGTTGGAGGGGAAGATTTCTATGATTTCGTCGATTTAAAACTCATTAATGATGGTACCCAATGTGAAGATTAGTTAGTGGGTGAGTAACTGTTTTCGTTATTATAAAATTAATTTCAATTGTTATTAGTAAATCTTCGTATTTGAACTAACTTTATTTTTATACAGATGTCATCGGTGAGGTTGTCAATGTTGGGGAATTCAGATGTAATTTCAGGAAATTACAAAAAAAAAGGCGAGAACAATAAGTCTGAAAATCATGAGAAATCTGATGACGCAACAAAGTGACAATATTCGTATGTTGTTTAAGTATTGTACTCGATTTGGTTCAGAAAACAATAAAAACGCTTCTTACCATGATCACTCAGAAACAGATTGTACGGTCTTTGAAGAATCTGATGACGACAGTAATGTTGGAGATCAGGAAGATTCTGATTATATACAAGAAGGAAGTGATGAAGAAGATGATGTTTCTTATGATGTAATGGATGAAGAATGTGATAATATTGATGAAGAAACTGATGATGAGGTCGAATACCAATCAGATAATAGTGATAACGATGATCATAATGAGGATAACTATATCCAAGATTTAGAGGAGGATGAAGATAACGATGAGATGCGAATTTCTGAAGAAAATCTAGCAATAAATAGTAAAGCAGAAGATAACTCTATTAACCACAACATATCTTTTGATCTACGTGATTTCAGGTGAATTATAATACACTTATAATATATATATATATATATATTATACATAATTATGATCTTGAATTACATTGTAGCATAAAGTTTTAATTCTTGACATTTTAGTGGAACCCTAATAAGGTGTGAGTTATTCGAAAGATCGGCTGCAAAATTCTACGATACTTATAAATCTTACCGGGGTGATCGTTTAATTTGTGTAATTCGATGGGGTGTTATTGAAGTTTTCCAAGGTATATATTCAATTAGACGATATTTATTGCTCAGTTTTTTTGATCAAATATTATAAAAAAATATCTGTTCTAACTTTGCAGGAAAAAGAAATATATCTTCTACAGTTTGTACGCAAATAATACTCAATCCGCAAATTCCAGATGAGTCGAAAATGATGGAATTGTAAGATTATCATCTCTGTTCATGTTATATATTAGATGTAAACATTCTAGATATTCGTTTATAATCTTTTACATGTATTTATTAATTAAATTATAGGAGACCAAGGAAGAGGACTCGCAAATAGAAGACTGACAACTTCTTATTTTGTTTTTGCTTATTATGGATTTTAGGGGGTTTTAATTATTATATATTCAAATGATATATGGATTCTAATTTTTTGATTTTAAATAACTGGCAGTTTAAATTTATTTACATAAATCGATTTACGGTTAAATTAACCATAAGATTTTTCTTTATCATTATTTTGATAAAAATATCTACATATTAAATACTTTGAAAAAAATGTAAAGACAAAGACTTTGAAGTTTCCAATAAAGTTTCAGCAAAAAAACGTAACAAATATGCGAAAGGCCAATGCATGATGATAAAAAAAATGTCAGCATGCAAGTTGAATAATGCAAAGATAGTCATGCAAATTGAAATTTAGAGTTTCAACTGTCCAGTTAAATTTTTAAAAATAAAGTATTTTATTTTAATAATAAAACATTGATCATTCTTATCGAACAGAGACACATGCAGCTTTCCCTGTGTAGACCACGGGTTTTTATACAATCCACACAAATCTAGAAATCTGATTCTTATAATCCTTATCTTCTTTAGTTTACGAATATATGGACTACAAATAAGTTACTGTAATATTTGAACTTCTCTCTGAAACTTCTTCTTGCTTCTAAATACCCGGAAAAAAAAATCCCAAACAGGATGGTGCTGTACGTAAAAGATCTGAATCCGACCTTGCGTAGCCCGGAAGTTGCTGTGAAGATTCTAAGAGAATGGCCACCTCATTTTATTCAAGGACAGCCTTTTTATCAAAGTTTGATTTTGGTAGACGAGAGGGTAATTCTTCTTCCTCTTCCAAAATTGCCGTAATTATTTTCAAATACCAAATGAGATGTAGAACAAAAATAAAACAATTAAATGCTAATTTGTGTTTCTATTATAGGGAAATAGGATTGATGCCAAGATAAATGCGGGTCTTTATGTATCAAGATACTATGGAAAAATCAAGGAAGGAGACTGGTACGAGATTACTGGATTTTTAGTGAGTGAAGGTCAACAATCATTCAGGAACTCAAACCATCCGTTTCAGATCCTGATCCATGATAAAACAAAAATGATCCCAACATGTCCGCGAAGTACTGACAATTTTATCCTTTGTTATGATGCATTGAAAATGAATAATTCGATGCCTGACGAGAAAAACCGCTGTGTAGGTAAGTTTTTATATTCAACAGCGGTTCTTCTCGTCAGGCATCGAATTATTCATTCTCAATGCATCATAACAAAGGATAAAATTGTTAGTACTTCGCGGACATGTTGGGATCATTTTTGTTTTATCATGGATCAGGATCTGAAACGGATGGTTTATCCTTCTCAATGTTTCTTATTATGTTCACTTTGCTACTGTTGTTTTAGACTTTTAAATAATATTTTGTTAAAATTTGAACATGAAATATTCGTGTTTAGATATGTTTGGAATGACTATTATTTTTTACTACAAGTTTAATCTAATATCATTATTTTACTAATATATATATGTTAAAAGTTTGAGTTTAACTTAATAAAACTTTACTCTTAATTTCGACAAAAAGAATCGACGGTTCGGTTATTCTTGGTTAACTTAGATGGGCCTGTCCTTAATTTACGCCAATATGAAAGCCTTCGCGGCTATTAAAACAAATATTTAAGTATTCTACGTCTTTCTAATAATTTTGTGACTTTCCGGCTTTTGTAATCCCCAAGATCGTAGGTTTCGCCTTTTGAGAACATGGCAAACCTTCTTTCCAATGCTATAAAAAAAATACCCGAAGAGAGACTATTTTTACGATGTGGACGACCTAAACCCCTTCATTCATGAGTGGAAAATTAACGTCAAAATACTGAGGAAGTTTGAGTGCCGTCATCCTTTTTCAGATCAACAGACTTGATTATTCAAGGACAGCCTTTTTATCAAAGTTTGATTTTGGTAGATGAGAGGGTAATTCTTCTTCCTCTTCCGAAATTGCCGTAATTATTTTCAAATACCAAATGAGATGTACAACAAAAATAAAACAATTAAATGCTAATTTGTGTTTCTATTATAGGGAAATAGGATTGATGCCAAGATAAATGCGGGTCTTTATGTATCAAGATACTATGGAAAAATCAAGGAAGGAGACTGGTACGAGATTACTGGATTTTTAGTGAGTGAAGGTCAACAATCATTCAGGAACTCAAACCATCCGTTTCAGATCCTGATCCATGATAAAACAAAAATGATCCCAACATGTCCGCGAAGTACTGACAATTTTATCCTTTGTTATGATGCATTGAAAATGAATAATTCGATGCCTGACGAGAAAAACCGGTGTGTAGGTAAGTTTTTATATTCAACAGCGGTTCTTCTCGTCAGGCATCGAATTATTCATTCTCAATGCATCATAACAAAGGATAAAATTGTCAGTACTTCGCGGACATGTTGGGATCATTTTTGTTTTATCATGGATCAGGATTTGAAACGGATGGTTTATCCTTCTCAATGTTTCTTATAATGTTCACTTTGCTACTGTTGTTTTAGACTTTTAAATAATATTTTGTTAAAATTTGAACATGAAATATTCGTGTTTAGATATGTTTGGAATGACTATTATTTTTTACTACAAGTTTAATCTAATATCATTATTTTACTAATATATATATGTTAAAAGTTTGAGTTTAACTTAATAAAACTTTACTCTTAATTTCGACAAAAAGAATCGACGGTTCGGTTATTCTTGGTTAACTTAGATGGGCCTCTCCTTAATTTACGCCAATATGAAAGCCTTCGCGGCTATTAAAACAAATATTTAAGTATTCTACGTCTTTCTAATAATTTTGTGACTTTCCGGCTTTTGTAATCCCCAAGATCGTAGGTTTCGCCTTTTGAGAACATGGCAAACCTTCTTTCCAATGCTATAAAAAAAATACCCGAAGAGAGACTATTTTTACGATGTGGACGACCTAAACCCCTTCATTCATGAGTGGAAAATTAACGTCAAAATACTGAGGAAGTTTGAGTGCCGTCATCCTTTTTCAGATCAACAGACTTGATTATTCAAGGACAGCCTTTTTATCAAAGTTTGATTTTGGTAGATGAGAGGGTAATTCTTCTTCCTCTTCCGAAATTGCCGTAATTATTTTCAAATACCAAATGAGATGTACAACAAAAATAAAACAATTAAATGCTAATTTGTGTTTCTATTATAGGGAAATAGGATTGATGCCAAGATAAATGCGGGTCTTTATGTATCAAGATACTATGGAAAAATCAAGGAAGGAGACTGGTACGAGATTACTGGATTTTTAGTGAGTGAAGGTCAACAATCATTCAGGAACTCAAACCATCCGTTTCAGATCCTGATCCATGATAAAACAAAAATGATCCCAACATGTCCGCGAAGTACTGACAATTTTATCCTTTGTTATGATGCATTGAAAATGAATAATTCGATGCCTGACGAGAAAAACCGGTGTGTAGGTAAGTTTTTATATTCAACAGCGGTTCTTCTCGTCAGGCATCGAATTATTCATTCTCAATGCATCATAACAAAGGATAAAATTGTCAGTACTTCGCGGACATGTTGGGATCATTTTTGTTTTATCATGGATCAGGATTTGAAACGGATGGTTTATCCTTCTCAATGTTTCTTATAATGTTCACTTTGCTACTGTTGTTTTAGACTTTTAAATAATATTTTGTTAAAATTTGAACATGAAATATTCGTGTTTAGATATGTTTGGAATGACTATTATTTTTTACTACAAGTTTAATCTAATATCATTATTTTACTAATATATATATGTTAAAAGTTTGAGTTTAACTTAATAAAACTTTACTCTTAATTTCGACAAAAAGAATCGACGGTTCGGTTATTCTTGGTTAACTTAGATGGGCCTGTCCTTAATTTACGCCAATATGAAAGCCTTCGCGGCTATTAAAACAAATATTTAAGTATTCTACGTCTTTCTAATAATTTTGTGACTTTCCGGCTTTTGTAATCCCCAAGATCGTAGGTTTCGCCTTTTGAGAACATGGCAAACCTTCTTTCCAATGCTATAAAAAATACCCGAAGAGAGACTATTTTTACGATGTGGACGACCTAAACCCCTTCATTCATGAATGGAAAATTAACGTCAAAATACTGAGGAAGTTTGAGTGCCGTCATCCTTTTTTCAGATCAACAGACTTGATTGTTGTTGATGATAAGGTATATTTGCAGAATACATCGCATTTTTAATAAATTTTGTTTAAACTTATGGTGCTTACAAATTTTTGGATATGTAGGGCAAAAAAATTCATGTGATGATGTGTCCTCCTTATAGTCATATCTCTATAAACGATCTTGAAGAAGGTGAATGGATAACGTTATCAAGATTCTCACTAACCATTGTTGATGGGATTTTGAGAGTAACTGATCATCGTTTTATGATACACTGGGGAGACGAAACATGGTTTAGAAAAATTCATCCTTTGTCTTCCAAGCAGTTTTATTCTTTTGTATCATTTAATGATATCAAAAGTGGTTTTTTAGACCCTGATTATTGTGTAGGTGAGATAAAAAAACTATATTACAAAATTTAATTATATCTAATAAGTTATTTTCTAATGAAAATTTTATGATCAGACATTATTGGAAGGGTGTACACTGTTGGAAATCGTTTTGAAGAAGGTCCACCATATCAAGATTGGAATGAGTTGTTTGTTGTTTTGGAAAATATTGAGTAAGTCATTCTATTTTAAAAATTTTAAATTTAAATATTATCATACTTATTAATGTTTTAATTCTAAAAGATGATAAATTTCAGTGGTGATCGATTGTCATGTCGTTTATCAAAAGACTACGCAAACGCCTTTTTCAATGATTGGATTCATTGTGTTTGTGATATCATATGTGTGTTACGTTTTGCCAAACTTGAGACTCAAAAAGGTTCGTATTATTGGTTCACGTTTCAAAAAAAAACATTATTGCTTAGATTATTAAATATGTTAATTAATTATATATTGTTATTGTAGATACATGGATGGCAACAACGGTGGATAATTGTACAATGGTCATGATCAATCCTAAGTGTCCTCAAGTCACGCAGATGTTTGATTCCTTTGCCGAAATGGAGAACTGAATTATAAGATTTTAAAGTGTAGTTTTCTAAATTTTAAATCATTATGATATTGATCTTGGATTTTAATTTTATATATTTATATTTGAATATATTATAAATTTGGTGATTATCTTACATGATTCTTATATTTAAAGAAATTCTCATAGATATTATTATTAATAGATTGATTAATATTAAGATTGTTTGAAAGTAAAACGAAAAATTTCCGAAACTATACTAAATAACTAATCATGAATTTTATTATAGTATGATTTAAATATTTATTTATATTATAGTACAAATATATACAAACTAACTAAATATGGTAATTACAAAATTAGTTATGAATATAATATAAAATTTTAAAATGAAATATAATCTTTAAAAAAAATGTTTTAAATCGAATTCAGGAAAAGAAAAAAACACTACTTAATTATTAGATTATCCCTAAATGTTTATGGTGATACTATAATTTATAATGTAAATAATTAAAAAAATATTGAATACTTATATAATATGGAATTTACTAAAAGATCTGGAAATATATATAATATATTTGTACTTGACGATAATTGTACTATTACCATTTAAGTTTTGCTGATGATAAATATTTGAAGTTTGGAAATATCATAAAACATAAATTTTCACAAAAACATATATTATGTATTATGTATATATAAATACGTTTAAAAGTTAGAATCGTAAGTTTCGTTTAAGTCTAGGTCTTTCAAAGAAAAAATATGGCTAACCTTCTATCCAATGCTATAAAAAATAGGATCGGGAAGAGAGACTATTATTTCGATGTGGACGACCTAAACCCCTTCGTTCATGAGTGGAAAATCAACGTAAAAATACTGAGGAAGTTTGAGTGCCGTCATCCTCTTTTCATATCAACAGACTTGATTGTAGTTGATGAGAAGGTATAATTTAAATTATATAATGTTCATTCAAATTTATTTTAATCTTTACGTACTTATGTATAACGTTTACGTAGGGTATAAAAATTCATGTATTGATGGGTTCTCCTTATCGTGACATCTTTATAAACGATTTGGAAGAAGGTGAATGGATAATGTTATCAAGTTTCTCATTAAGCAATGTTGATGGCGCTTTTAGGCCAACTGATCATCGCTTTAGAATACATTGGAGAGACGTGACATCGTTTAATTCGATATAATATTATTTGATTTAGTAGATACTACAAAAATCAAAAAAAATTATTATATTATTTCCTTCGCACATGCTACCATCCCGGCATCATCCTGTGATTAAAGTTATTTCTCATCCAAATTACAGTGATGCACTTGACTCTTATATTCATCTTGCTGTTGAGGATTCTTTTGAGAAGCATCAAATTCCTTTATGAGTATTTAATTCTTTTAATGATAAACATATTTGGTTAATGTTTGATTTTAAAAGATATTGGGTTATATTAAATTTGAATAACATTATTTCAATTTATAAATAATTTTAAAATACAGTCAAAACTAATTTAACGTATGATTCAGACCTTTAGACGTTTTTTTATGTAGCGATTTGCGAAATGATTTTAAATAGAGTCAATTATTATAATTTACAAAAAAAAAAATATTTATTTGGAATGTCAACATATAGTAATTTATAAGTACTTTATATATTTCATTGAAATTATGGAAGTATAAATATGTAAAATTTACTTTTTACTTTATTAAACCTATTTAGAATATTCATATATGATATATTTACATTCTTCATCATTATCGTCTTTTTAAAAAATAAAGTCAATATTCTATAAAAAAATCAAGTCGGTTGTAAAACATCTCTATATATATTGATACGCTAATGTGTTAAAAAAGTGTTATGCACAACTCAATATGACTTCTAAAAAGATGAATGTTCGTCCCTTTGTTCAGCTAGATGATCTCAACCCTGCTCTCGATCATTACAAAATTAGAGTCCATATCATAAGACTTTGGAAGTGATTCAAGTCTCTACAGATGGTCTTCGTTAACAGTGATGTAAGATTTAATAAGATAATTTATACGTAGAGTTTAATTAGTATCTATACCATATTTAAGTAAATCTCGATAATAGCTTTCTAACTTCTAAACGTTATATATAGGGTACAAGGATACATGCATCTATTGAAGATGGTTTGGTCAGTAGATTTCAGAATCAACTTGCTGTCGGCGAGTCTAAGATAGTTGACACATTCAACTTAGTAGATTATGATAGTAGTTATAAGACAAGCTATTTGGGATTTAAAATCGTCTTTTATAGAACCACCATAGTGAAACCATGTGATGAATTCCTAGTTCGTGTACCAGAAAAATATTTTAAGAATTTTCCTTCTATATTGGCTGGAGAATTAGACAAGAATGTATTGTTCGGTGAGTTGTTAATTTCATATTTTAAAATTTATTTAAAGGAAAATATTAATTCATATGTATTTTTGGTAGATGTTATCGGCCAGATCGTTGGTGTAGGAAATCTTGACAGCGTCAAAACAAAAGGGAAGGATAACGTCAAATTGAGTTTCGATCTGCAAGATTTGACGTATGATTCCTTAATAGATACCCTTTGTACTTAAAATTATTTTGGAATATAATGTCTAATTATGTATTATTAATTCGTGCATTCGTAATATAATGGAATCCGATTGAATTGCACTGTGAGGGGTGATCTTGCAAAGGCCTTTGATACACAGATAAAAAAACATCAAGATACTGTTGTCGTTTGTGTAGTACGATTTGCATGCTTGAAGGAATGGAAAGGTAATTTATGACTTTCTTATAATCTTCGAACTTATGATTATTAAATCTAACATTGCCAATTAAATCAAAATTTCAGGGAACTATAGTATTTCCAATGTGTTCAACTCTACATATATAATGATAAATCCAGTTATGCCTGAAGTGGAAGCGTTCCGAAAAAAGTATATATATATATATATATATCCCTTCTATATTACTCGGCGATACATGCTATAAACGTTTATACGTTCTTATTATTATCATAACTTTACAGGTTGCCCACTGATGCTATAGATTTAGTACAACTTGAAGATGAACCAAGTCCCCAAAAATCAAAGGTGACATTATATGAGGAGTTTTTTTATTATTAACGAGAAGTCTACTATGGACCAAATCGTTTATGCACTTGAGGTAATGTTTGTAAAGATTTAATTGATATCATCTTATTTGAATTGTTTTGAAAAATTGTTTAAGTTAATAAACGTTTGGTTTATTCATTATAGACGCGAACATGTGTGACAATCGCCACAATTTATTCTGTTGAAGTATTGCCTAAATGGTATTATATTGCCTGTAAAGTTTGCAATAAGAAGGTGCAGCCTTATCCACTAGAATCTCAATCTGGAAAAGAACTACTTTATAGTTGTGGGGTTTGTGATGATGATGTTACGGATTTTGATTACAAGTAAGTGTCTCTTGAATTGTTAAAATGTTTCTTAAAATTTGTTATTTGGAACTATTTATACATTTAAACTGTTTGAGAGGTATAAACTCATACTTCATGTCGGTTATGGAAGTTCACAAAAGATTAAACTGCTCTTCTTTGACGGTCTTGCTCAACTATTTATTGGAAAAAAAGCCGAAGAACTGGCTTTGGAAAATTCAAAAGTAAGTATATAACATTTGACCTCTCTTTAGTTTTAAAAATATATAAACAAATATTGAATCAAGTGTCTACCTATGGTCAGGAGGATATTGCAGCTATTCCCGAATCTCTTTCGTTCTTAGTAGGGAAGACTATGTTGTTAAAATTTCGATTACAATCGATAATTTAAAGACCGACAAGTCTACTTATGTTGTTGAAAAGTTTTGGGAAAAGGATGACATGGTTGTTCAATTCGGCAAGGTACTAAAGAAAAAAAAGAAAAACCCATAATACCATTATGAATATTATATCATTTAAATGTTTTTTAATCTCAATGTATAAAATTTAATTGTAGGAACTCTATGGAAGGAATGAACTTTCAAATACTACTTCGGATACGAATGATCATAAGTTGCAAATCGCCCCAGCTGAATCGAGGTTGGCTTCATCTAAGAGAGATCATACAGAAACCGATGTTGTGTCGGTCGGGGGTCATAGCATGAAGACAAGGAAAAATATCAAAACTGAATCTAAAGACTGAACAATTTCCATCACTTCAGAATATTTTACCGTTCTGTTATTGCTTTTTATTCATTTATACTTTCGATGGGATTATGTTTTTAGAGGAATTTAAAAATTTTCAAACCATTTCAGTCACTTTAAAACATGTTATCATTCTAATATTGATTTGAAATTATTTAGTCATCTACTGGTATAATGTTATAAATAAACAAAGATTTATATATATAATTTGGCATAAATAAAATAATCATGGTATATAATAGTTTTGGAAATATTGATAGTTAGTATAATTAAGTAACTATTAATATAATTAAAGACAAGAATGACCCAAAAGTTATTTTTTTTTAAATAGGGTTCAAAAGAACGTTAATGCGTTAAAATAAATGGAAAACTTATTAGCCTGAATATTCATCACGAAGCCTGAATATTCATTACGAAATTGAGGAAAATAAACATTCGCGTTTATCTTAATAAGTATATTTAAATTAATAACTTAATGTTAAACTTGAATATTAACAAAATTCAATATGAAGTTTGAGGAAACACAATATTCTCGGATTTAAAAACTTATCTTCTACATGTTATATATATATATATATATATAATTCTTATTATTGTACCATGACAACTCGGAACAAAAAAAAAAGCCATCTCTAGAGTTCTTGCTGCTTGACGTAAGAGGTAACGCAAAACTAAATCTTATTACAATATTTTGAATCGTTGTAATTTCATTCTCACAAGTTTTAAATGCATATTTGAAGAATCATAATGAAACGTTCAACCGGAGTTCGACGATCTACCAAGAAAAGTTCAAGAGCTGATGAATATCCTCTTCGTATGCAAATTCAACCAGAACAATTGATTTTCTTTTGTGAGGATAGCATTCCGGAACCAGAGAAAGAAAAAACTAGAAAAACCATGAAAGAATCAAGATCTTCCGAAGATCACTCATTGGCGCATCTTAACGTTCAAAGTTCCTTTGTTGACGGTGAAAATAGTATATTGAAATCAAAGAATGAGAAATCAAAATTTGATACCTGGATGGAAAACAATATGATGTCTATCAACGAGACAATTAACGCATATGATAAGGGTGCCTTTGGATCTAAATGGTGTGAGAAGAATAAGTTATGGATGCAAAGATCTAACACGACAAAGGATTAACTTTCAAAGATCATTTTATAATTAATATTTTAATTTTTTTAATAATACCTACTTTATTTAATTTAATAGTTATGATCATGATGTTACTATAATCCGTTATTGAATTTTTATAAGAGATTTTATCGTTTTTATTAGTTTCTCAACATTTTGTTTCGATAACACATTGAAATAGCTTTTTAATAATGATTACTATATGTTAATACAACCAAACCTATATTAATAATATAATGTTGCTAATAAATAATTAAATTTAATAGGTTTATATAATTTATTTGTAACTTTATATATGTTATATTAATCAGACCAATAGTATATAAATAAAATAATGCTTAAATTTAAATCTGATATTGATATGTATGAATATGGAAGTATAATTAAATAAAATATTGATAAACTTCAAGAAAGTAAAACTTAAAAAAATGTATCAAAGATCCGTATACGTAATTAGAAAGATAAATAACAAATGATTTTTTCCAAAAAAAAAGTTAAGAGTATATATAGAAACATAAGTTAATATTCGTATCTATCAATAATTAGTACATTTTTAGTTTAAAAAGTATATATGTACCATCTTCTTATATAAACAGACCTAACAGCGATATTCACTAAATGACTAAGAAAATTAAGGTATAAACAAGAAGGATCATAATTAGTCGATTATATGAATTCTTGATCGTAGTTTCGTTTATTTTTTGCACATCGCAATTCTTGGCGTCACATAATGAGACCTTCGAAGATTCCATACCGAAGGAAGAATGTATCGACACATGGTGTATCTAGAAAACGTAACGACATTTTCAATTTTTAACATTAAGAGATATGTTATATTCAAATCTAAGATATCGTACGCAATGACATTGAAATTCAGGTGTTAGTTCTACGATAAATCTTCCTGCTTTTACGAATGCATTGAATATTCAGTATCCTGATTCACATAAGATGGCAAGGTTGAAAAGAATGCAAATATTGAAGTCTAAAAGGGCGAAAAGAAAGAAAAGAGGTCATATGTCCGGAAAGGAATTAATTAGTATTTATGTAAATAAATAAATGCTAAGTAACTAATTCAATAGTTATTTTTGCAGAAATTTTACTTCTTCCAGGACTACACGAAGATTTTGCATGTTATGTCGCAACTGATTCGGATACGAACGATGAAAGCGATTCTGATAGCTCTACTGATGAGAATTCATGTGAGATAAATGAAAACAATACGACATCTAACATGTTTCTTGGGTTTCCACCCATAAAAGCTGAGTTACTAAAAAATGGTATATCTCGATGCATATGTGAATAGTTATATGATAGTTTTGTAATTATGTATTTATTTAACTTATATATATTTAAAATATTAACAAATATTTTTTATAGGTTATTATGATGATGGAAATCCTTATTTTTTATGTGAAAATTGTGGAGCATATATGTGGTATGGAGAACGGGTGAATAAACGGACTAAAAAAGCAAAGCCAGATTTTTCATTGTGTTGCCATCGTGGCAAAGTAATACTTCCTATGTTGAAGACTGCACCTAAAACGTTACTATCGTTGTTTTATAATCACGACGACCGGAGTAAAAACTTCCGTGATAACATACGAGCATACAACATGATGTTTTCGTTCACATCTTTAGGTGGTAAAATTAACCATTCCATAAATAATGGTAGAGGTCCTTATATATTTCAGATGTGCGGGGAAAACTATCATCGTATTGGTGATGTTTTACCAGAACCTGGCAAGGAACCAATGTTTTTACAATTATATATACATGATGTATATAACGAAGTATCTAATAGAATTTCTGCATTTAGGTAATTATTAATAATGTTAAATATGTATATAAATATTTGTCATATTTTATAAGTATGTAAAATATCTTTAATATTTGTTATATTCTACTAATCATAATTATTATATTTTTTAAAATTGGCATTAATATAGGACATCTGGATCTGCGGGAGATTTAAGACGTGAGATTGTTGAGCTTTTAAAAAAGATGCTTGATAGTCATAACCCGCATGTTAAGGCGTTTAGATCGGCACGTGAAAGATTTAATATGGAGGACGGTAGCGAAGGTTTGCGATTGATATTACCTTCGGAAAGGACCACTGATGCAAGGACTCATAATCTTCCTACCAGCAAAGAGGTTGCTGCTCTAATTCTCGGAGACTTTACGGCTGGTGTAAATAAACGTGACATTGTTATAGAAAGTCGTTCGGGAAATTTACAGCGGATAAGTAAACTTCATCCCGCGTACTTGCCTTTACAATACCCATTGTTGTTCCCTTATGGTGAAGATGTTTACAGATTAGGCATCGATATAGGGTTCGTGGATACCCGTGGACGTATAAGGAAAACGGTCACCATGAAAGAATTTTATGCATTTAGAGTATTTGAAAGATATGAAGAATCTTCGATTATTGTTACGGCAGGCAAATTATTCCAGCAGTTTTTAGTCGATGCATTCACTACTATAGAATCAAACAGGTTGAACTACATTTGGATGAACCAAAGCAAACTCCAAACTGAAAGAGTTGATAAGATAATTGAAGCTGCTGAAAAAGGACATGGAGATCTTGCACAACACGGAAAGAGAATTTTTATTCTGTCATCGTTTACAGGTGGAAAGAGATATATGATGTAACATTATCTGGACGCGATGGCTACTTGCAAGTATTATGGATTTCCTGACCTTTTCATAACCTTTATGTGCAACCCAATATGGCCTGAAATAGATCGTTATCTACAAAGGCATCGTCTTAGTAAAGAAGATAGACCTGATATATGCAGCCGAGTTTTCAAGATGAAACTTGATAGATTATTGGACCAAGTGACAAAGGAAAAAACCTTTGGTATCGTAAATTCTGGTATGTTTCATAATATTTATTATAATTTCAAATAGTCTTCCGGAAAGTGTAAATATATTAATGTTTTTTTGATTTAATATTTTCTAGCCATGTATACAATAGAATTTCAGAAAAGAGGTCTGCCTCATGCGCACATGATTCTGTTTTTACATCCAGACAATAAGATGCGTGCAACAGACGACATTGATAAATTCATAAACGCTGAAATTCCTGATAAAGAAGTGGATAAGTATTTATACAAAGTTGTTTCTGATGTGATGATTCATGGTCCTTGTGGTTCTATGAACAGAGATAGTGTCTGCATGAATAATGGAAAATGCACTAAATTCTTCCCAAAGCCATACATGGATAATACTATTGTCGACGATGCTGGTTATCCAATATATAGACGACGAAACGATGGGAGAGTTGTGGAAAAAAGGGGTTTTCAATACGATAATAGTTATGTTATTCCCTATAATCGTGATTTGTCTCTCCGTTTTCGTGCTCATATAAATGTTGAGTGGTGCAATCAGACACGTTCAGTCAAGTATTTGTTCAAGTACATCACGGAAGGTCCGGATTATGTTAGAGCCAACGTAGGAGGAGAAGATCAAGAAAATGAAATAATAAAAAAAGTATTTCAATTGCAGGTAATAACTGTTTATACAAATTGTCAAAGATTCTCATATTTTTTATCCAACTAATTCAAGCCTTTTTAGATACGTATCTGCATGTGAGGCCTCTTGACGAATATTTGCTTTCCCGATTTGTTATCGTACTACACCTGTAGAAAAGCTCCTGTTTCATCTTCCAGGACAATAATTGGCTATTTACAACGAGGATGATCCAATAGAAGATGCCTTGCACCGTACAACGAACAGAACTTCTAAATTTTTGGGCTGGAAGGAATGCAACAAGATATATCCCCAAGCTAGAGAACTCACGTATGCTGAATTTCCATCTAAATTTGTGTGGAATAAGAAAGAAAAACTTTGGAAGCCAAGGTCGGAGAAGCGGAAAAGTTTTGCAATAGGCAGGATTACATACGTACCGCCATCTGTAGGACAAGCCTATTACTTGAGAGTTTTGCTTAATAAGATTCCAGGACCAACAAGCTTTGACTATTTAAAAACAGTCAACGGTGTTNACGACGAAACGATGGGAGAGTTGTGGAAAAAAGGGGTTTTCAATACGATAATAGTTATGTTATTCCCTATAATCGTGATTTGTCTCTCCGTTTTCGTGCTCATATAAATGTTGAGTGGTGCAATCAGACACGTTCAGTCAAGTATTTGTTCAAGTACATCACGGAAGGTCCGGATTATGTTAGAGCCAACGTAGGAGGAGAAGATCAAGAAAATGAAATAATAAAAAAAGTATTTCAATTGCAGGTAATAACTGTTTATACAAATTGTCAAAGATTCTCATATTTTTTATCCAACTAATTCAAGCCTTTTTAGATACGTATCTGCATGTGAGGCCTCTTGACGAATATTTGCTTTCCCGATTTGTTATCGTACTACACCTGTAGAAAAGCTCCTGTTTCATCTTCCAGGACAATAATTGGCTATTTACAACGAGGATGATCCAATAGAAGATGCCTTGCACCGTACAACGAACAGAACTTCTAAATTTTTGGGCTGGAAGGAATGCAACAAGATATATCCCCAAGCTAGAGAACTCACGTATGCTGAATTTCCATCTAAATTTGTGTGGAATAAGAAAGAAAAACTTTGGAAGCCAAGGTCGGAGAAGCGAAAAAGTTT
>NC_025695.1:38963942-38970895 GCF_000633955.1 Camelina sativa
AGGATTACATACGTACCACCATCTGTAGGACAAGCCTATTACTTTAGAGTTTTGCTTAATAAGATTCCAGGACCAACAAGCTTTGACTATTTAAAAACAGTCAACGGTGTTCTTTATAAGGATTTTCAGGAAGCTTGTTATGCATTGGGATTACTAGACGAGGATAAGGAATACATTGCGGCTATAAGTGAAGCAGGTGAATGGTGTTTTAGGGAATTTTTAAGAAAATTATTTGCGATCCTACTGCATACAAAGAGTTTAACTGTTCCTCTTGAAGTTTGGAATAAAACAAAGGACATCTTGTATGAGGATATTTTGTTTAAAGAAAGGAGACGCAGAAATGATCCAGGTATATCAAAATGATTTTATTTTAATCGAAAATATTTATTTTTTTCCGCAAGACAAGATTATAAATAAGTGTTTAACTTACTGTGGTAGGTCTAATGTTGACACGGGCTCAGACAGAAAATATATGTTTAACTGAAATAGAACTTATGTTGCGATCGAATGGGACGTCTCTTACAGCCTTCGAGAAAATGCCTAAACCAGATGATAGTATCATGAAGACAGGAGTAAATAGGCTTATCGCAGATGAAAAAATATATAAGCCTCATAAACAACAGGAATTGTACGATAAGTTGTTACCAATGCTAACTGATGAGCAAAGACGTGTTTATGAAGAAATCATTCACTCTGTGAATCACGACAAAGGTGGTATGTTTTTTGTCCATGGTTTTGGTGGTACTGGAAAAACATTCATGTGGACTATTCTTGGTGCTGATATAAGAGCTAAAGGTAATATTGTTCTGAATGTTGCTTCAAGTGGTATAGCTGCATTGCTTTTTGAAGGTGGTAGAACTGCTCATTCAAGATTTGGTATTCCAATCAATCTTAATGAATATTCTGTGTGTTCGATCGATGCCGAATCTGATCTTGCTGATTTAATTAGAGAAGCAAAGCTCATAATATGGGACGAGGCTCCAATGATGAACAAGCTTTGTTATGAAACTTTGGATAGGAGTTTGCGAGATATCATGAAGTGTGACCAGATATTTGGAGGTAAAGTAGTAGTGTTAGGAGGTGATTTTAGACAAATACTACTTGTTATTACCAAAGGAGGAAGAGTGGCGACAGTTTTAGCATCTATAAACTCATCTGTTCTTTGGAATAGTTGTAAAGTTCTTTAACTTACCGAAATTTTGAGACTTCGCAAGGCAAGTAATAGTATGGACGCGGGTGCTCTCGCTATTTTCTCAAAGTGGCTTCTTGATATCGGGGATGGGAAAATCAACGAGTCAAATAGTGGGGATGTAGAGATTGAAATTCCTGATGATTTGTTAATTAATACAAGTGGGAATCCTATTGAAGCAATAGTTAAAGAGATTTACGGAGAACGTTTTGCAACGAGGACTGATCCAAAATTCTTTAGTGAAAGAGCTATTCTAAGTCCAAGGAACGACGATGTTGATAAGATAAATCAGTTTATGCTTACTAAGCTCCCAGGTATGCAAATTAAATAGAATATGGAATATGGATATTGGAGAAAAAGTTTTTATTTAAAAATATGGATATTGAAGAAAAAAAATTTATTTAAAAATGTCTATTAAAACATACCTAAAATTCTTTAGTTTTGTTGATCACAGGTGAAGAGAGACGATATCTTAGCTCTGATAGTATTGAAACGTCTGACACAAGCGGACATGATGATATGATCTACACTCAGGAATTTTTAAACAGTATATAAGTTTCAGGATTGCCAAGCCATGTTTTGACGTTGAAAATAGGAGCACATGTCATGTTGTTAAGGAATATAGATCCAAAGGGAGGTTTGTGTAACGGTACGAAACTAATTATTACTCAGATGGTCAATCATGTAATCGAAGCAAGAATCGTGACAGGAAAAAAGGTTGGTGATAGGGTACTTATCCCTAGGATGTATGTTAGTCCACCTGATGCAAAGTTTCCCTTTCGTATGAGGCGACGACAGTTTCCTGTTACCGTGGCGTTGCAATTACTATAAACAAGAGTCAAGGTCAAACACTAGAACATGTCGGATTGTTTCTACCGAAACCGGTTTTCACACATGGACAGCTTTATGTTGCCTTCTCTAGAGTCACAACCAGAAAAGGGCTAAAGGTTAGTTACAGATAAAGATGGGAAGTGTCAGAATAAAACACTTAATGTTGCTTACAAAGAGATATTTGAGACTGTCTAATTATGGTTTGAGATTGCATTATTGTGTTGGATTGTTAGTCTTGAACTTTGTTTAATCTTTTAAAATAATTTGGTTTTAATTATATTTATAAAACTTTGTTTGCCCCATTTTTTACTATATTTTACTTTAACTTCTCTCAAATGATAAGAATGTTATGTCAAAAGGATGTAGACTTTCACATTGGAAAAAAAACATATCCTTAATATCCTCTTATTCTATATTATAAAAGAAGGGCTAGAGGAAAATATCACATTTTATTAGTTTCAACAATGTTGATTAAAATTATGTAATTGTTAGATATATCTTAAGTTTATATATAAACTATAAAATGCTTAACTCTAACATATCTCAAATAATAGGATTGTTATGTCATTATGATATAAACTTTCAATTTAGAGAAAACCAAATTCTAATATTCTCTTATTCTAAGGGCATCTTACTTTAAATTATACACATCAATACATTTAATTAGTTTCAACAATGTTGTTTTGAAAAATAAAATTGTTAGTAATACCATTATTACAACTTTTATTATACATACAATAATAATTATTAAAATACTTAACAATCTAGATAAAAGGTAAGAGACGCTAACACGTATAAGACGCAACGTTTAATCGTGACTGTTTGTATTCTTACAAATCTCCAATCCCCTTTTCGCTTTCGTTAACAGAGGATAAACAGGAAAACCCTAATTTGTGGAAATCATGAAGTACGATTCTATATCTCATCTTCATCCCGGCAAGACGAGATGGTGTATCTACGCCAAGGTCTTAAATTCTTGGTATGTCAACGAATTCTTCACAAAACGGGTTCTTCTTCTTGTGGACGAAAAGGTTAGAGTATTAATAGAACGAGAATTCTACTTATGTTTGATTGAAAACAGTTCTTAAATCATAGTATTCTTACATAATGTTTATCTAACTTTCAAGGGTGACACAATTGAGGTCGTCTTTGTACCAACTACACTTCGCAAGCTCCGGAAGTACATTGACGAGGATAAATGGTATGATATTAGGGATTTTAAACTCATCAAACCAACCCTCAAGGAGAGGAATACCCATCATCCTTATCAAATCAAGTTTACGGATGATACAACCATGACTCTAAAGGAATCGATAAATTCCAAAATTATTTCCGATTCGAAGATTTGGATGATATTTTCCGAGGAAGAATCCACCATCCCATCTCTTTTGGTACGTTTTCCTTAAATTAGTTTTAAATATATTAAGTTGAACTCCGTGTTATGTGAGTGTTTAAAAGTTTTGTTTCTGGCCTTTAAAATAGATGCTTGCGGGTGTGTAGTAGATGTGAAGGACAACAGAAATCAAGAAAATAGAAATGAATGTAATGAAGTTGTCTTCACGCTATTAAATGGCAGGTAAACACATTTATTCCTCCTTTAATGATATAAGAATTTATATGTTTGCAACTTTTATTGAATGTATCGACTATGTACACCTGTAGGAATGAAACGATAAAGTGTCGTGCAGTAAACAACTATGCTGCCCGTTTCATGTTTTCGTGGGAGTCATCTGGATGCCATCTCACATACAGAACCCATCCTATGTTTTGTGTACTGCGCTTCTGGACGGTTGGAGAGTATCAAGGTAAGTACTATTAATAACACTTGCTAGATTCAACTAATGCTAGACACTTTGGGAATTTTCATTCGCAAAACTTAAATAACACTGTAAACATCTCTAGGTTTACCGTGTATTGAAAACACATCGGCCTCCTCCAAGATCTTTATAAAACCGGAGTTTGAAGGACTTGAGCATCACAAGGCTATGTAAGTTTTGAATGTACATTAAAATCAAGTAGTGTATGATGGTAGGGCTAATGTTTTGAATGTGTTTTCTATATTTACAGCTCAGAGTTTGCTGGACGTTATTACATAAAGCATAGGATGGAGCATGAAGGTGGATCTTCCGGGACACAAAATGAAGTAACGACAGATTAAAAAACCTTTTTGTATTTGCAAACTTTAGTTTAATTGTATGAATGTTTGTAGTACCAAGAACTAGAAATCCATTGATGGGTTGATTTTAAACATATGTTAATAGTCTAAACGAAATTACATATTATTTTGAGCCAAGACATTATATTAACCTAAGTTAGATAAACCGTAGCTAATCTAAATCAACCGTAGTAACATAATTAGATTAACCTTAACATAATTAGACACAAAATGAAGTAACGACAGATTAAAGAACCTTTTTGTATTTGCAAACTTTAGTTTTATTGTATGAATGTTTGTAGTACCAAGAACTAGAAATCCATTTATGTGTTGATTTTAAACATATGTTAATAGTCTAAACGAAATTACATATTATTTTGAGCCAAGACATTATATTAACCTAAGTTAGATAAACCGTAGCTAATCTAAATCAATAACATTTGTATTGGGCTCTTTTGTAAATGGGCTATAAACTCTTGAATAATAGATTTGCATATGTACAATACTATATAAACATTTTATGACTACTCTTTTTATTTTCAAATTAAGAAGTGAAATAAAATATTTGAAAAGTCAAAGTTGAATAGTTAAAATACTATAAAAATCAGACATGTTTAAAAAACATAACAAAAATTTGATTTAACAAATTTAATTGAGAATAAGTTAATATATTGTATTCGATTCTTGCCTGCACAGGCGTGCGGGTAACTCTCATAGTAAGAGATTATGTTTGAATGTGATTATTAATATGCTGCGGCTAAAATAATTATCAAAAAAAAACTTTTTTACAGTATTACGGGTAACAAAATATTATTTTGAAGTAGGATCGTGTTCTTCGACAAATTTAAAAGATATGCATACTTAACAAAAAAATTTCTTTATGGGCGATTCTAGGTTTTTGGCGGCGGGTAATCAGGATGCTACGATGTCAGAGTATGGTGTGCAGGACCGTCCTCCGGGAAATCCACCGGATGGCCATCGACCTTAGGTACAGAAAGTTGTTGGTAGTAGTGCGGGGAGGAGACGGGTGCCAGAGGTTTTACTGGATGATGCGTTTGTGGATTCTCAAATGCGGCTTGAGTTTCCGAATGGGGAAGATGGTGAGCCGATGGTAACGATCGGGACAGAGATTCTTGATGTTATGAATGGCATGTGGAAGCAATGTATGATTGTAAAGGTGTTGGGGCGTCACATATCAATTGCGGTGCTAAGTAGGAAGTTGAGGGAGTTGTGGAATCCAAAGGGAGGGATGTATGTGTTGGATCTCCCACGGCAGTTCTTCATGATTCGCTTTGATATTGAGGAAGAGTATTTGGCAGCTTTGACAGGGGGTCCTTGTAAGGCATTTGGTAGCTACCTCATGGTGAAGGCTTGGTCACCGGAATTTGATCCATTGAGGGATGAAATTGTCACGACACCGGTATGGGTTCGGCTGACAAACATTCCTCTTAATTTTTATCATCAGTCCATTCTTATGCGACTTGCGAAAAGGTTGGGAAGCCCAATTAAAGTGGACATGACGATGCTGAACGTTGAGCGCGCTAGGTTTGCGAGAGTCTGTGTTGAAGTTAATTTGAAGAAACCCTTGAAAGGGACAATTATGATTAATGGTGAGCGTTACTTTGTTGCTTGCGAGGGTCTTACAAATATTTGTTCCCTTTGTGGTTTGTATGGACACCTGGTAAAGGCCGGACGGTGATGTTGAGGCAGGGGAGAAGCCTGGGGTACCAGTGGTGGGTGAGTCGAGGGAATCTCCAGCGGGGGATGACGGTTTCACGGTGGTGAGGACTAATGGTCGACAGACGGCGACAGGGACTTCGCCAATTGGTTCTGCTGTAGGGCCGTCGGAGCCAAACATGGAAAGACATCTTAAGGAAATCCCTTCGAATATTCGCCTCGCGAATATCCCGGTCACAAACAGTTTTGGTAACTTGGAGTTGGGTTTGCTATCTTCGGAGATACGGGATCTCGTGATTTTGGGTACTGACGATAAGGAAAATCGCTTATTGGGGGATACGGTGCATAGTTTGAAGCGTGGAGGGCAAGTATTTCAAGAGAAGAGTAAAGGCTTAATGGATCTCAGTAAAGTCTATTCTAATTAGCTGAGAATAGGCGCTAAGGAGAAAAGATCTACGGGCCAACGAAGCTCAGTTTCTAATGGGCCTATCAAAACAATTTAAGAATAAGCCCACCCGAGGTTTGGTTTTTAGGCCTGCGAAAGGGGAGATTGAACTTTTCGTTTCAGAAAACGCCTTCGATTGGAATCGGAAGGGGGAAGTCGTCCTGGAGGTGGTTTTGTGAAGGCTATTGATGGTGGATTGGTACAAGTGGACTCGGGGTCGGATGTCCAAGCACAGTTCCGGTCGGAGGATGTGTCAACACCACGGGTTATGGTGGAAGAGGATCAACCTCCGGAGGGAGCGGTGGTTCTCCGACTGGCTTGACGGGTTTCCCTGGTTGTTCTACGCTATACTTTGTTTGTTATGATGAATTGCATCTTTTGGAACTGTCGGGGGGCTAATAAACCCAATTTTAGGCGATCGGTAAGATATATGTTGAAGAAGTTTCCAACGAATTTGCTAGCTCTCTTTGAGACCCATGCGGGTGGAGATAGAGCAATGCGAATCTGTGCGGGGTTGGGATTTGATCAGTCTTTTCGAGTAGATGATGTGGGACAGAGTGGTGGTATCTGGTTTTTGTGGAGAACGTGTGTGGGGATGGTGTCTATTGTTGAATCCTCAGATCAGTTTATCCATGCGAGAGTGGATAATGGGGGGG
>NC_025695.1:38971349-38997462 GCF_000633955.1 Camelina sativa
GGGACCCGATTCATGTGGTGGTTGTGTATGCTGCCCCCACACCTATTCGTAGGCATGGGCTTTGGAATAAGCTCAGCCAAGTGTAGCAGGGGGTTAGTGAACCAACTATTGTGGGTGGTGATTTTAACACGGTAGTACGTTTGGATGAGAGATCCGGGGGGAATGGTCGGCTGTCTCCGGATTCCTTGGAGTTTGGTGATTGGATTAATACTAATTCTCTCATTGACATGGGGTTTAAAGGCCATAAGTTCACATGGAGGTGTGGGCGTGTAGCAAGTACTTATGTTGCTAAGCGATTGGACTGTGTGTTATGTTCTGCTCAAACTCGTCTTAGGTGGCAAGAAGCGATTGTATCTCACCTTCCGTTCTTGGCATCTGATTATGCTCTGCTATATCTACAGCTCAGCCTGGAAATAAGAGGTGATCCACGAAGGCGTCCTTTTAGATTTGAGGCTGCTTGGTTGAATCATCCTGGTTTTAAAGAGCTGTTGGCAACCTCGTGGGACGCGTAGGTTACTACACAAGTGGCTTTACAGAGACTGCGTGATAAGCTCAAGATATGGAATCGTGAGGTGTTTGGTGATATTCAGCGGAGAAAGGAGTCTCTGGAAATGAAGATTAAGAGGGTGCATGATCAGCTGGATATATATTGATCTGATACTTTGTTACGAGAGGAGGAGGATTTGGTAAAGGAGCTAGAGTTGGTTCTCGAGCAGGATGAGATACTTTGGTTCCAAAAATCTAGAGAAAGTATTTCATCCTGCTCGAGAACCAACTCTAGCTCCTTTACCAAATCCTCCTCCTCTCGTAACAAAGTATCAGATCGATATATATCCAGCTGATCATGCACCCTCTTAATCTTCATTTCACACATCGTAACACAAAGTATTTTCACACATCTACAATTGTTCGGAGACGTCACAATAGAATTGAAATGCTAAGGGATGATGCAGGGCGATGGATCTCTGATAATCAGGAATTGGAGCAGATGGCAATTGCTTTCTACAAGAAGCTTTATCTTTGGAAGGTGTGGATATGGGTGCAGCGAGCTTATTGCAGACAGGGTTTGTGAAGTTAACGCATTGGGAGCTTGCTGACTTGAATAAACCGTTCTCTACAGTGGAAGTTGAGAGCTCCATTCGAAGTATGGGAAAATTCAAATCACCGGGACCGGATGGATTCCAGCCTGGTTTTTATCAGTTTGGCTGGAATGTGGTTGGTCCTCGGTGGTTCATTTTGTGTTGGATTTCTTTAACTCCGGGATCTTACCTGTGGAGGCAAATGATGTGTTGGTTGTGCTTATTGCCAAGGTTGGGAAACCAGAGTTAAAGTCACAATTTTGCCCTATCAGTTTATGTAATGTTCTATTTAAAACTATTACTAAAACTATGGTGACACGACTTAAGAAGGTGATGCCTAAACTGATTGGTCCTGCTCAGGCTTGTTTTATTCCAGGGAGGTTGAGCTTGGACAATATCGTTGTAGTCCAGGAGGCGGTACACTCTATACGGCGTAAGAAGGGAAAGAAAGGATGGATGTTGTTGAAGCTTGATCTAGAAAAAGCATATGATCCTATTAGGTGGGATTTCTTAGAGGAAACTCTCTCAGTTGCGGGATTCTCTGATTGTTGGCGTCGCTGGATCATGCAGTGTGTGGTTGATCCCTCAATGACGGTGTTGTGGAATGGGAGAGGACTACACCGTTTAAACCCTCCAGAGGTCTGCGACAAGGAGATCCACTGTCTCCCTATCTCTTTGTCTTATGCTTAGAGAGGCTTTGCCATCTTGTTGAGTTGGTTGTTGACTCGAAGGAATGGAGGTCAATAGTTTTGTCCAAAGGAGGTCCCAAACTCTCGCATATTTGTTTCGCGGATGATCTAATATTATTCGCTGAAGCTTTTGTGGCGCAGGTTCTTGTTATTCGAAAGGTGTTGGAACGGTTTTGTCTTGCATAAGGTCAAAAAGTGAGTTTGGATAAGTCCAAAATTGTTTTCTCGGAGAATGTGAGTCGAGACCTTGGAGAGCGTATCAATGTAGAGAGTGGGATTGGTTCTACTAAGGCACTAGGTAAATACCTTGGGATGCCGGTTCTCCACAAAAGAATAAATAATGAAACCTTCAGGGAGGTGCTTGAGAAGTTCTCCTCACGGTTAGCCGGCTAGAAGGGACGATTTCTTAGCTTTGCGGGTAGGTTAACTCTTACTAAGGTTGTCCTCTCATCAATTCCCATTCACTCTATGAGTACCATCTGTTTGCCAAAATCAACTCTAGCTACTTTGGATAAAGTCTCTCAAAGTTTCCTATGGGGTAGCACATCAGAGAAGCGTAAACTCCACCTGTTATCTTGGGAGAGAGTGGGTCGAACAAAACCGGAAGGGGGTCTGGGGATTCGCATGGCTATGGACATGAATGTTGCTTTGCTTGGAAAAGTCGGTTGGCGCTTACTACACGAGACAAAGAGCCTCTGGGCACGCGTGTTAAGAGCCAAATATAAAGTGGGAGCCATTCACGACGGTTCATGGCTGGTGTCTAAAGGCATATGGTCATCTACCTGGAGGAATGTGTGCAGAGGGTTGCGCGAAGTGGTCATTGCGGGTCTAAGCTGGGTGATTGGCGATGGAAGGACCATACGGTTTTGGAGAGATAAATGGCTCCTCCCTAAGCCTCTGATGGAAGTAGTGTGTGGGGAATTGCCAGCGAACATATTGGAGATGACGGCGGATGCTGCTTGGCGTAATGATATGGGATGGGTTTGGACTACACTAGCTGCTTACTTGTCGGAGAATTTACAACTCCGCCTTCACGTTGTGGCTATCGATACTTTAATGGGAGCTTCAGATAGGGTGTCGTGGGGAGAGATGTCCAATGGGTGCTTCACTGTCAGTTATGCTTATGGGTTGTTGCAAAAGAGTACTGAGCCGCGACTAGACATGAGCCAGTTCTTTACGTGTATTTGGAGGGTTAGGACCACAGAGCGAGTTCGTTGTTTCCTTTGGCTGGTTTTCCATAAGGTTTTGATTTCAAATGTTGAATGCGTTAGACGACATCTGAGTGATTCAAGCATTTGCTCTGTTTGTAGCAGTGGGGAGGAGACGATCATACATGTACTGCGAGATTGTCCTGCAATGGCGGGTGTTTGGCGAAGGTTGGTGCCACAGAGACGACAACAGTCCTTTTTTATGTGTCGCTATTGGAGTGGTTGTACGATAATCTGTCGGATAGTGTGGAAAGGAATGGCTACTCTTGGGCCACTTTGTTTCCTCGAGCAGTTTGGTAGGGGTGGAAGTGGAGATGTGGTGACATTTTTGGTGGTTTGGGTCGTTTTGGAGACAGGGTTCGTTTTTTGAAGGACTTGGCGGTGAAGAGTTATAATGCTTTTATGGCCTTGGGTGGTGAGAGAGTTTGAAGGGTTAGTGCGGAACGATTGATATCATGGTGTCCAGCGCATATGGGGTGGGTGAAACTAAACACGGATGGGACATCACATGGTAACCCAGGGATAGCTACAGCCGGTGGTGTTCTGCGTGATGGTGATGAGAACTGGATTACCGGGTTTGCTTTGAATATAGGGTTCTGCTCAGCTCCTCTTGCGGAACTTTGGGGCGTCTGTTATGGCTTGGTGAGGGCATGGGGAAAGGGATATACGCGGGTGGAACTTGAGGTGGACTCGGAGCTGGTGGTTGGTTTCTTGAAGTCAGGGATTGAAGACACTCATCCTCTGTCTTTCCTAGTACAGTTGTGCTATGGCTTGATCTCTAAGGACTGGTTAGTCCGTATTTGTCACGTGTATAGGGAGGCTAATCGTCTTGCCGACGGATTAGCGAACTATGCTTTTTCTCTTTCTTTAGGTCTTCATGCTTTGTTTGTTAGCCCTGAGTGTGTTCAAGGGATTATTCTTGAGGAGGTTGTTGGTGATACTCGATCACAGATGGTCCGTTTGTAGTTTTTTTTCTTTTCTAATAATAATATGAGGGGAGACCTTGTCTCCCTCTTTCCTACCAAAAAAAATATATATATATATATGCAATAATTTGTTCTAACATTTTCTGAGTCATTAATTATATATATATATATATATATTGTAGGGTGATTTACTCAAATGTTATCCAAATTAGGTAATATTACCAGAATCTACAAATAAAGATTTTATTACTAGAATATTTTGGGTATTTTAAAAATATCCAGCGTGAGTGAGATTGAGGTCGGTGCCGAGAGTGAGATTGAGGTCGGTGAGAGTGAGATCATCGTTGTCGAGCGAGTCGAGGTTGAGATTGAGGTCGGCGAGTGAGATTGAGGTCGCCACCGAGAGTGAGATTGAGGTCGCCACCGAGAGTGAGACTAAGGTCGGCGAGAGTGAGATCGTCGTCGTCGAGCGGGGTCGAGAGGTGAAAAGAGGTCGGCGGACAAGGATTGATGAGTGCTAAGGTTGGTTCTCGCAAGGACGGTGAAGCTGAGGTCGGTGAAACGATGCGCGATGCCCCGGAGGTCAGCAAATCCTCATTCCAGGTCGATGCTTGTCTTACCATTGGGGCGAGCTCCGAGGTCAGCTCCTAATATTGGTTTTTATGTTGTGCGCTCGCATCGCACGTCCTCTCATGGGAGCGTCAAGAAGAGGTTTGATCGTCAATTTGAGGTTGGCACTTGTAATAGTGCGGGAGAAGGTTGTGAGGTCAGCGCCAAGCTGGAGAGTGGAGATCGGCACCAAACTTGAGAATGCAGGTCGGCACCAAGTAGAAGAGTGGATGTCGCCATCGAGAATGAGAGTAGAGGTCTCCACCGATAATGAGAGTGGAGGACTCCACCGAGATTAAGAGAGTACGTCTCCACTGAAAACAAGAGTGGAGGTCGCCACCATGAATGCGAGTGACAAACGCAAGGGAGGCAAACGCAAGAGCGTCGAACGTGAGTACGACAAGCGCGAGGGAGTTGAGCGTGAGGGTATCGAGTGTGAGGGTAGCAAGTCCGAGAGCGTGAGAGCGTGAGCGGCGAGCGTGAGGGCGTCTAACGTGAGAGCGGTGAGCACGAGAGCGTGAAGGCAGCAAGCTTGAGTGCAGTAAGCGTGAGGTAGGCGAGCGCGAGGGCGTCGTCGAACGCGATGTCGTTGAGCGCGAGGGCTTCAAACATTAGGGCGTTAAGCGCGAGAGTATTGAGCGTGAGAGCTTCGTCGAGCGTGAGCGTTGAGCGAAGGCATTAAACGCAACGGAGTTGAGTGTGAGGGCGTCAAACGCGAGGGCGTTGAGCGAGGGAGCGTCGTCGAGCGTGAGAGCGTCGTGGAGCATGAGAGCGTTGTCGAGCATTAGAGCATCGTCGAGCGTGAGCGTTGAGCATGAGCGAAGGTGTTGAACGCAAGGGAGTTGAGTGCGAGGGCGTCAAACGCGGGCGTCGAACGTGAGGGCGTTGCGCGTGGGCGTTGAGCATGAGGGCGTCAAACGTGAGTGCGTTGAGCACAAGGACGTTGTCGTGAGGGAGCGAGCTTATGTTTGATATGCAGCTCGGTTTTGTATGTTACTAAAGAAAAGTGGCAGACGAGTTGGACTCGTTGTACCTTTAGGTGCGGTTTTCGTGTCCGGCTTACCCTGAGGATGCTTGGGGTTGGCAAGAACATGCAAGTCGGAGCTTGGCTTACTAGTTCAGGCGCCCTCAAGCTAGTGCGAGACTTTCTTGGCTTTTTGCTTGGTTTCGAGATATATTTTATGGGGCGAGACGTCTCTCGGCTTATCCTATTACGTGTTTCGAATACCAAGTTTTAAGGGTGGTAATTGAGATGAGCTCGTCGTACCTTTTAGGTGCGGCTCTGGTGTTCAGCTTACCCTGTGGGTACCCCGAGGTCGGCAAGAGTGTGCAAACTTGACCCCCTGCTAGCTGAATGCGAGACTGGGCTCGGCTTTTTTTGTGCGGATTATTTCACCGCTGCATTCATGTGGAACGTGTTTTAAATCGAACACCTGGCCAGGGTGACGATGTAGAAGCTGAACACTCGTTAAGATGGACTCGTTCAAGAGAGCTTATTTGACTAAGTGTACTCTTTCGAGTGTAACTTTTTTTGTTAGTGGTATTCTTGTGAAGAAGTGACAAGCTTGATATGTCGAGCGTTCTTTTTTTTTTTTTTAAACTCATCATGTTATAACGCTTCTTTGTGTTGAGGGTGAATAGAAGGATCGGGGAAGATTCGAGTGAGATTGTTGGTTGCGAGTATGTTTGAATAGTCATGATGAGAGCGGCGGTCGGCCAGAGGCTGTTGGGGATTTTGGTTACGCTCGGTGGCCTTTATCTGTCGAAAATGTTGAGCTGGTCAGCTCTTGGCGTGGAGGTTCTTGCGTGTGTTTTACGATGAGAAACCGGATGGGAAAGTAGAGAGCTCGAAGGTATAAGAACTGTGCAGAGTTTGAGAGCGGCACTCGGTAAATGGAAAATGTTGATGAACTAGTCGGCGCTAGGTTTGTTGATGCGGAGATCAAGTGTTGATGAGCTAGTAGTAGTCAGCATGCGTGGGATCGGCGCGAGATATTGTTTTGAGGTCGGCCCACTTCTTAGCTCTCTAAAGCTCACACCTTGCGTGTTTGGAGCTCAGCCAGTAGTGGTGGAGTCTCCCGAGATTGATACTCATGTGGTAGGTGCTAGAATGGAGCTGCTTGAGGTGGGCGGCTATGAGGTCGATGAGATTGGTTTTTGCAAGGCTGGTGTAGCTTTCTCTCGACATAACGGTTGTGGAGTTGTCGTCGATAGTGAGAGCGGAGGTCGCGCGGTTTGGTACTCTTGCGAACAACATCTTTTCATTGGAGTGGTAAGAGTCTTACCAACATTAAACGTGATTTCAGCAAAGAATTTTGATCTTGCTTCAAAATGCTCGACAAGTCTGTATGTTGGCCCCTCAGCAGGTCGGCTCTTTAGCAGGGCGGCTCTGTAGATGGACTCTTTAGCATGTCGACAAACAGGACGAGCACGACAGGCTGGCAGCAGAGACGAGCTTGGTAGTTTTGCTGCTCTATAGATAGGGAGGTCTCTGCAAGGTCTCCGAAAGTCTGACAGGACTAGCTCTCGCGACGTTTGCGAGTTCTCCAGAAGTTTCTCAAAGTCAGCTCTCAGGGTTGGCGATGTAATGTTACAAAAGGAGGGAGCCAAAAAACTGGTCTCGAAGTAGCGACTGTGAGAGTAGCAAAGGTGGCTTTCTTGAGATCAGCTTTCACGTGGTTTGCCCTTGTTAGGTTGTTCTGAGTATAATTCCTCAGGGGGTCGGCTCTTAAGATTTGGTAAAGTCGTGGGGTCTGATGGATGCAAGGTCGGCGTGACACCTTGTATTTGTGAGGGCGGCGAGATCGGCATATGGATCAGTTCTCGCAAAATTGGACTTAGATGTTGCCGTTTTCACCCTTTTGTTTTGCATTGACGCCAATTTTGTTTATGCTTTTCTCATAATTATGTATCCTGCAGATCGATTTGATGATGATGATAACCTTTAGGTAGGGACCAGACCACGTGAGTTAGCTAATGGGATGCCTTAGCACAATTTCGTTGAATATTCTTCAATGGTTGACCTACATGTTGTCAAGCTGGTTGATGTGCGTCGAACCAGATCGGCGGAAGCTGTTGCTCGCGTATTGAGAAGGACTTTGAGTGAGGTTATCAGAAGTACCCCCACCTGCACATGTGCGTGAGGGCAACATATCGTCTTGTTGGTCGCCATGAGGTCGAGCACTACGCCCTCGATGCTCGAGCCACTCGATCAAACATGGATGTTGCATGTGCTGATTTAAAGGCGTTTATCTGTTTGGTTGCGGCTAGGTCTTGATTACTGGCCTCGTTTTCGCGAGTGTGATCGTCGATGAATCCTATGATGATGGACGTTGGTCAGCGTCTGTGACTCTCGTTCCTCGACTAGTGGTGACAGGGGCGGCAGTGCGTCGCGATCGGCAGGGTAGCTTGCGTGTCAATGATCATGCCTTCTTTGCTGGAGTTTGTTGATTTGGTCCTGCAATGCTTCATGTGTTGCAACGAGTGCATCGAGCTGCTCGGCTGTTCGTGTTTCCTGGCTATTGAGCTTGTCGAGGATAGTCTTCATCATATCGTCGAGGTTGTTCTTCTGTCCAGCAAGCAAGGGAGCTGGGAGGGCGGCACCATCGGTGACACCTGGAGCAATGGTTTGGCGATGCTCGTCATGTGGTGCAGCAAGAGGATGGATTGGCTCTTCGAATATGGTTTGCATCAGGTCGTCGTGTCTGCTCCTTTGTGCTGTGGGCAAGGCATTTGGAAGGGCGGCATTGTTTACGGTAGGTCCGTGCTCAGCATGCATGGCAGCGAGAGGTTCCAAGGACGCGTCGGGCGCTGGTAGAGAGGTTGTGTTGTTTGGCGCAGCGCCCTCGACTGTGGTTGTCATGGAAGGAGGCGGGAGAGTGCGTGTTCTTGTGCGCCCCCATCATTGTTCCGAAGGCGCTGGTTGTTCGGAAGTGGTGTTGAATTCTTTGTTGGAGTTTCCTGAGTTCACCATGTCTCGATCTAAGTGGAAACGGCGACCGTCAGTCTTGATCGTCAAAAAGGAGCGCTCTACTCTTGCCCCACGGTGGGCGCCAATTGTTTGTACCGGGGATTGCACAACACTAAGTAAATAAAGATTTTGGGGGAAGAGTGAAGCTAGTTCTTTTATTAACGATGAAAACGTGAGGTCGTCACTAAACGAGTCAAGATTGAGCTCGTCAGTTCACAGGAGAACTAACAAGCTAAAAATGACGAGCTCGAAAGTGGAAATGAATTACACAAAAGGCTATAAACTGTGTTTTCTACAAAGTATTGTTCTACGGGTAATATCCGAGAGACCGAATGGTGATTCCAATAAATGCTCTTTCCTTTTATAGAAGATTGTTGGCCTAAAGCTCCTTAGGGTTTTCATCGTGAATTTCCGAGATTGTCCTTTGCGGATTGTTAATGACTTGCTCCCAATTTTGTCGGGCCGAAATCATAATTAATCTGTCTTGTTGGACCGAGTGACATATTGGGCGCAGCCCATATCCAACAAACATGATATCAGACGCGACCTTAAGCGACCTAGTGATCGATCGATTGGAGCCAAGGACATGATCTACCATATGGTCGATTGCAAGGTTGACCGCAATGCGTTCTCTCAAGCTAAATACTAGGTTAGATTCAGTTTGTCTCGAGTTGACCTGGTTTGCACCATCTATCTATAAAATAAATACATTTTATTTATAAATACAGTGTTAATATATTTTTTAAAGGATATTATGCTTATTTTGAAAAAATCTTTCTTTTCAGATTTTGTATGAATCTTAAGTACTTTTATACAATATAATCTTGTTTTCTTTGAGATTTCTTGTTGATTTCCTTTTGTTATTATGATCGTCCAAAGAAACAACATGGATATTTGTGTCTTTTGAGCCTTTGGGTTTCATAGATTATGGTGGGTTGTTGATTAATTCAAGATGTTTAGGACTTAGTGCTAGATTACTGTTTCATTAAACTAGTCTAGATAATAGGAAATTTCAGGCATGAAAAGTGTTCGATGAATTTCAGAAAAAAACTTAGTGAGTGTTAGCTAGACATGGAATAATCCTCATTGATCATTTGATTGCAAACAAATTTGTTGATGATTACCATAGAAATGGATTAGTGTAGACTAGTGATCTAAGACCTAAAGTGAGCACTGTTAGATTGATCGTGCATCTTGAATAGTTGAATTAATTAGTGATCACCCGAGTCAATAATCTACCAAAGACTCTTCTCTTATTTATGGACAATACTTGGGTTCACTCCTACGCATAAATAATTGAATTGGATATTTATGAGTAATAATATGTCAACATATATTTTAAACACATGAGATTAAAATTTAACATCATTTACTGATTTTGTAACGTTGTTAACGATTGTTAAACGAGTTTGAATCCACCAACAATTTAGGCCAAATATATTTTAATGAGGTTTTTTGTTCCAACATAAACTATTTTGGCTATTAAAACATAAAAGAAAATAGATGGGTTATTTTTTAAGGATTTTTCCCACCTTCACTTATTATTATTATTCTTACTCAAAATGTGATTGGACTGATTCATATTTTTTTTTTCAATAAAACGTGAAATCCCTTTTTGTGGCTTAACACATAATTAAAGGTGTTTTGAGCAAAAAAAATCGCGGATTAGCATTTATTAGCTGAAAAAGAAGAAAAAGTTTTATACAAAATTTTGTAATGAATTTTGATTAATTCCATTCGGTTGCAATCCGATTTGGACTTTTAGGTTTATAAATCTGTATTCCGCGCAGAGTATTATGTAATTAGGTTTTGGTTGAAATATTATCTATATTAACATTTTTGAAGTACATTTTGTATTCTACCCTTTAAGTTTTGTTTATTTAATTTTTTTTACAACATTAACCCCTAACAATTTCCAAAAATAACATTGCACAAACCTTCAATTACTAAAACTTCTTAAATCGACCAAAATTTGTAACGTTTATTGCAATAAAATCTAGACAACATCTATATGTTTTGCTTTTTCCAAAAACTACTCTACCCATTAAAGTTTTATTTCTATAAAATATTCAAAACTATCTTTAGAGATGGTATAATCTATCAAATTTAAATTATACAACTGATTTTCCATAATAAAAGTTTACAATCCTCATAATTATTTTAACAATAATAAAGTTCCTAAAAACGAGAACCCAATTATGGAATGATTAAGAAACCAATATTCCCAAATCTATATATATATTTTTGAAGTATATTTTGGGTTCTACCATTTTATTTATATTTATTTACAAAGTTAATCCCTAAAAAATTTTCAAAAATAGTATTACTTCAGATTTTGTTTCCTAAATATTTTACATTACATTCCAACTAAAAAAAATACAGCAAAATCAATATGAAAAAAAAACTGTGATATATTTAACCAAATAATCTATTGTGTTTTGAAGATATTCTATCTCTTAATCCTTTGCAAACAAAGAAAACAACAATTTGATTCCCATTTTATTTTCTAAAACCTGTGAGTTTAGATTCTTAATATAAGAAAAACTTCGATTCAAATTTCTTTAAATAATTATAATTAATATATAAAAAATTAATAAAATTTTAAAATATTACGAATATGTAAAATTAAAAAAGTTTAAAATACTATATTATATGGTTATATAGTAAATGAGTTATAAAAAGGACATGTCGGAATTAATAAAATATTATTAAATTTTTGCTAACACGGGTTAAATCTTCATTTTATTATTTATAAACACTATTAATATTAAAATACTTGACATATAAAACTAAGTTGATTTAACTAAGATTGTGTAAAATAATTAAATCATTAAGAAAAATGTGACTTAATCATAGCGTATAAATAATTTATTATGTATTTAGATCTCTTATTTTTGTTATAATATTTAAAAATCAAAATGGAATCTCAAACATTAAACAAAACAAACTAAATATAACAACAAATGATCATGAAGTATATTGCGGGTTAAAAAATTAATATAAACATTTAGCCGCACAAACGACCGGGAAATTTAGTTATTTCTCTATTTGCAAAACATCCAATATTTAAATAACAAATACAATATAAATTATAAATAATAATGAAAATTATATGCATGCGGTGTACCGCGGGTTAAAATCTAGTGTAAATACAAAACACAATGCACAATATTTTTTTTGTTTTGTTTGAAAATAATGTAATATTTATACGCACCCTCCATATGTTTTCCACAACTAGTTTTACAATAGAATTATTACACACACAAGAAAACAGATTAATATATTAAAAAACTTTAAGACAAAATAAAGTACAAGAAATTACCTGCCAAAGTGTGCAGATTAAAAACCTCATATCGAA
The DNA here is from genome assembly GCF_000633955.1 of Camelina sativa. Lineage (NCBI taxonomy): Eukaryota > Viridiplantae > Streptophyta > Magnoliopsida > Brassicales > Brassicaceae > Camelina > Camelina sativa. Next base: position 38,983,189 of record NC_025695.1, read on the forward strand.
CAAAAATATAAATAGAATTAACAAATATAAGACTAGTAATTAAACGTAGTTTGAAGAGTAATTAACTGTGGAGGCTGTTATAACTAAGATAGTAGTTACTTAATAATTAGAGATGATGGGAGAAGGAGGAGCAGGCGATGCAGGCGAGGAGGAAGATAGCTGAGGAAGCTCCGTCGTTTTCGAGATTACTAGTGCTTCGCTTGAATTTGCAGCTTTTGTCTTTGTTGCAATTTGTTATTGATTGCGTCTTCTTCTTCTTCTTCTGTTGATCATCTTCTTTACATCTCTTGATCATCTCTCTTTGCTTCATTGCTTCTTCTGCTCTGCACACCATTCTCTCTTTTTGGTGAAAAGAGCTCAGAGAATTTAGTGTAGGAGACAAGAGTCACACACTTCCTGTCTCCATTTATATAGACCTCAAGTTTCTTTACTACTTTGAAATATTATTATGTGGACTAGTTTCAAATGGCGTCTTTAAAATAATTTTAGCTTCGAACAATGTTTCTATAACAACCAAGCCCCTTTTAGCACGTGTAAATTATGAGTTTTCAAATGTATGTAAAAATTGCATTAAACTTTCAAATTATTGTAAATCTATATATGGTTAAGGGAGCGTATGGGTTTTAAAGATCCCACGGTTAAAAGTTTAGGATATATAGAGAGCACGAGACTTTTGTTTTAAAGCTTCCAAATAGTTTGAAATTTGAAGAGCTACTCTAAAGTCTAGACAGATTAGACACCAACCTATTTTTTCTAAAGAGATTCAATGCATCTTTTGGAGTTGGTTTTGAACCCAAATTAACCCAAAAGAAAATGTCAAGATCTCTTGTTTATGCCTAAAAACTATAGCGCTCGTGTTAATCCATCTATTTTCTACTTTTAATCTAACCATTAGTTTTAAATTTGAGTAGTGGACTAAGTGATAAACTTGCATATAACTGCAGTTGATAAGTGAAAGAAAATGGTATTAATTTATTCAAATCCTTGATTTATATAATAAAGTATGAACTCGAAAGAGGAAGTTAGTTAGCAATTGTAATGGACAATGTTATGAAGTTGAGACCGTTGTTCTAACAACAGCACATTTTGTTCTCTAAATAGGAATCCAAATTGGAGTATCTAATCATTGGCGGAAGTGAATATAGTAATGTAAATTCGTAACATGCATTAAACCTCCACAAAATAATTAAGAGCAATTTGTATTAAAAAAAAAAAAAAAAAGACAACAACAATGAACTATATGATAGTTTATGATTTTGATAAACAAAAGTAAAATTTTAATCATTGCGGACATATTTTTACATGTTTCATATTACAATGTTTCTTTCATAATTTGTTATTTCTTATGTGATACATTTTAATTTATCAAATGGAGTTATTATATGATATACATAATGTATAATACATTGAAGAACGTGTAATTTTTTTTTTCTCGTACTATGTAATTTGTTTGTATATACCTTAACTTTTTCTATTTTACCTAAATAATTGTTCACTTCTTTTTGGCATTTATCAAACTCCGTCAATAATTCAATGAGCAAAGGCTAACACAACCAATGATTTACACAGTGATGTTGAAGAAGTTCTCTGTAGATAAATCATATGTAGATAGGTTGGAAGTTTATGTCAATTGTTATAAACAAAACGTTGAATTATTTGAAAGAAAATGTAAAGAAGAAAGATTAAAATTGGGTGTTATTTGGCGGGGAGCGAAGAATGGGCATGTGGAGAGGACAATGTCACATGTGACATGTGAGAACGTTATGATGTTTGGTCTGAAACGGCGCTCTTCTATTATGTGGTTTTATACATTGCACTTCCCTCTCACGCATTTACTCATCAACCCATCCTACTAGAGTCTTTGTTTCATATCTAATACGTAATATAAATATCATGAATCCCTAATGGATAAACTTGTAGACCACATATTAAATGCTCCATCACATTGTATGGTGGCCAAAACATTAAGGCAACCAAAAACAAAATATATATAAACTGACATTGTAAATCAATTGGTTTCATCAACAAAAAAAAATTTAGAGTAACTTTTATAAATTTTCAGTTATATATAATGAGACATATGTATCATATTTTATAAATGTAACATCAACCAAATTTTATCAAACCAAACCGAATTACAAATGGTTTGAACTGGTTTTAGTTTCTGTAAAACTGATAAAACTAAAACCAGACAAAAATTCAAACCAAACTAAACCGTAAAATCCAATTGCTAAAAGATTCAAACTTTGATCAGTCCTCTTAATCTCAGTCTGCTTTGAACACAGAATGCTTAATCACATTATCCCCTAAACACAGCATTGATTAACTCTTTCAGATTCTTGCATCCGATTATCTCAATATCTTTCAAATTCAACGCTTTTAATGACGACTCCACTGATTTGGGAACCACACATTTGCTAAAGCCTAGCTTTGCCACTGTACTTACCCTCTTCTCCATTCTTGGCACCTGTGCCATTATCTTTTAGTTGTATTCATCCAAACTCTAAAATAAAAGTTAACTGATTCTTCCAAATGTTATTGGTCTTGCTTACCGTGCGAACTTCGCCCCCTAGACCAATCTCACCGATGAATGCTACACCGTGAGGAATTGGAAACTCCAAGAAACTGGATTATGCAATTAAAGAGTAGTGCTTCATTTGCAGCTAGTACTAAATAACGCAAAGACACTTTTCAAGAGCCCAAAGAAGTAAACAACACTTACCTGCTACAAATTGCTGCTGCTATTGCAAGATCGCCAGCAGTCTCAGAAAGAGCCATTCCGTTGGCAACGTTAAGAAAAATCCCCTAAAGAACATATATTCATCATTAACTCAGTACTGTAATCACTAGACATAGATAGTCAGATGCTTCCTATCATTTATTATAGCGAACAAGATTCACATGACGAGCAACATTGCAGATTGACACAATTTACAATAAAATCTCTAAACTTACATTTTCCTGAATTCTAAGACCAGCTTGCTTCATAAGAACCTGTGATATGATAAGCCAGAATATAACAAAACGTTCACAGTTATAAAAGGGTAGAGAAGGCATGTTCCAAAGGTATATTGTCATTTTTCAATAAGAAAAGACAATGTTAGTATAGTAGTAGCACTCACTGCAATTATCATGTCAGCTCTGCTAGCTTGAACACCATTGACATGCCTTGAAACTGTTGAGCCAGGCGAACACAATGCCTACATAATAACAAAAACCAATGTTTAAACAAGAACTACAATACTTTGCTTCAAAGTCCGCAAGTACATATGAGGCAGCTAATGATGAGAGGTCAGCATTGTCGCAACATACATACTACAACCAATGTAAGTCATGATTCTTATCATATTGATTAAAGCAAAATGAATAAAGACTTGCAAAGCGCAGTTTCACTTAACAAGCCGGAGCCTATTACACTTTTGGAAATCTGAAGCAGAATAAGAGAATAAAGCAGAATAATCTGGTTATCTACCTGAATTTCAATTAGGAAACTCCGAGATCCATCCATAACAACTGCTACAGCTAATCCAGCTAAAACATCTGAATCTGGGTTCTGTTGACTAAGATATATTCCACTAGGGTTGGAGACCACTTCAAGTCCTGAGTTTGACATTTCAAAAACTCCAAGCTGACAAAGGAGATAGCGATGATTATTCAATAATCCTCAACTCGAAATAAAAATACGTGTACAGGTAACAAGCAAACTCGAACCGCATAAAGAATAATGGGAACACAATCCACAGAATAAGATGCTTGAACTAGCAAGTTCTCGGGAAAAAGAAAAGAGGCAGTAAGAGAAAAGAACAATCATGATTCAATCTGCAAAGGCATACTATGAGGGATTTGTATACATACTTCATCAGTCGACCCAAACCGATTCTTCACAGATCGAAGCAAGCGGTACGTCGATGACTCTTCACCCTGAAATTTTGACGTAAAATACATGTCAACTGATCATCTTCTGTTATATTTCCTAACAAATTAAGACTTGCTCGAGTCTAGAATAGAGGTTATCCAGCTAATAGAAACAAACCCAAAGTATTTAGTTAGGACTACAGAGCGCCATTTATTGAAGAGGATATCATGATTGCATATCTAAAGACAACAAAAAATACAAAGCACCTCCAAGTACAAGACAACATCTACTATGTGCTCCAAAACACGAGGTCCTGCAATATCTCCCGCTTTCGTAACATGTCCAACCTAAAACAGAAAGTGACGTGCATAAAACATCTTATCCAGATCAAACACCAGATATTGAAGGAAGGAATTGGAAGGATGGTGCTTACTCACCAAGAAAACAGGGACATTAGATTTCTTAGCAAAACGCAACAGGGTTGATGTGCACTCTTTAACCTGCCACCAACAGAGATTTCCAAGAAAGTAGCCTTTTCAGCAGATTAAAAGAAGAGTTACGAGAAAAACATATGCAAAGAAAATGAGAATGTTGGAGCCCCGTCTTCCTCTAACACATAAGAAATTCCTTTTAAAACATAAATTAAAGGATCTGGGATTCCATGTAACATGGGAAGCAACAAAAAGCAGCTTTGGCATAACTTCTTGCTCATAGTAATTAGAAGAAAATTCAAGAGACTAAGCGAATAGAGGAGGAAAACTTTTATACCTGTGTGAGACCACCAGCACTTCCAGTCACTTCTTTTAGGTAAACTGTTTGAATTGAGTCAATGATGAGAGCTCGGGGAGATAGCCGATGAGCTTTGTTTAGAATGTCCTGAAATAAATCAGAACAAACGATGTGCTTCAGGTACCTGATCGAAAAATGGAGACTAACAATTTATCTCAGTTATGCTACGCAGACTTGAGAATTTCACAAAGCATGGATTTGGTGTTTGACGTGTAATCATGAGGAGAATTAATTAGGGGATACAGTTAGGCACAAAATAGGAATATGCAGCTGTCCATTGCTTAGGTGTTAACAGAAGTATTGAAATATACTTCTGTTTGATTAAGATAATAAGAATGTTAATTCACATAAAATAGTATACCTGAAGATCAGAGCACACATAAAATAGTATACCTGAAGATCAGAGCTCGAAAACAGGTAGAGCTCTTCAGTTTGAATTTTCATCCTGTCAGCCCGACTTCCTATTTGCTCCACACTCTGCAGTTGGGCGAAAAACAGAAGATCTTATGAAGAATGTGTGATCAAGTCAACAGAATGTGTGGGATGAGATCCTTCAGAACAAACTAAAAGTACCATATCTCTAACATTAAAGAGAAAACGCGAGAAGAAGAAAGTCTAACTGCACAAAATAAAGGTGCTAAAACCTAGATCTCAAGCTACAATTACTTTTCTGCATCTTAAACATTTGCATGAAGATCATCCAGACCATCTTAAGCAGCACGGTTTGAAAAGAAACAGCCACAGAGAATTACACAATCCACAAGTTTGCTCAGAAACCCGGTGTGAGGAAGACAAGGAAAAGACAAGCAGGAGAAACTGAAACTTTTGAGAAAAACAGAACATGACTAGTACTAACCTCTTCACCGGAGATATACAAAACTGGTGCTGGTTCGGCCACTTCACTCCCCTCAGCAATTATAGATGCAATCTTCCATTCAAGCAAATAAAGAGAGAATCAGTAACGCCATTATGTGCATTACAAAACACCCAGTGCACAAACCATTTGCAAAGGGGAAGACAACTAATTAAAACACCAAAAATCACATCTCCTAACCTGCAATAACAAGGTACTCTTGCCAATACCAGGGTCACCACCAATCAAAATCAGGGAACCTACATAACAGCTCCATAGTGAGTCAACAGCTAAAGACAGAACGAAATTAAAAAATCATGAAGAGAGTATAAAAACCTGGGGCAAGGCCACCACCAAGCACCCTGGAAACCTCATTCCCAAAAAGTCCAGGCCTAAACATAAACATCGCAAGAAATGATATCTCCAACAACAAGAATATCTCAGATAGTAACAAAAACAAACCTATGTACGTTAAACCATTCTAACAAGTGAACTTAAAAGCAACAAAATTAGCCTTTTTTAAAAATATATAATATTCGAACATACAGAGAAAATCGCCATTGCTGCTGAGTAATCCCACGAATAACATCAGTCAATCGATTCGGCTGCACCCCTGCTTGGTCAGGTAACCAAGACAAACCAGTAGCCTCCTGAAGACCAGAGCCAGTAGCTTTGCTACTTAAATGAGAACCATCAGAGAAACGTTTCATAGTCCCAACCTTGTGACAAGCACGACAACTCCCCCTCCATTGCCCTCCAGAATGACCACAGCTCTCACAAACCCAAACAGTTTTCGATTTGCCTTTCTTCGATTTGTTCATAACAACTTCCCCTGGGTCCCATCCCCGAGCAGTTGAACCGGCTTTTCTCGATTTCTCATCGGAGAATCCAATTGCGGTGTCTTTCTCTTCTATGCTCGAACTCGCGTCCTGATTAGAGGAGGGAAGGTCGAAAACGGAGGAGATGGGAGATGATGAGAAGCGACGGAGACGGATACGGGTGGGGGGAGTAGGAATCGTGACCGGAGTTGAAGATCGGAGGAGAAGAAAGTGGGCTCGAGTGTAGAAGCATCTCATATCTGCTGCGATCACCATCAACAGTAATCGAAAACCCTTGGAATCGTTTTCTCTAGTGCTGGTTAGGGTTTTTTTGAGCTGTGTGGTTCGAACCGCCAATTTCACAAACACAAATTAAAGAAAACAAGGTAAAATTAATTTTTATTTTGTTTGCCTTTGTCACAATCATACACTATTTCAATTGAAAGAACATATTAAAATGAGTGGTAAAGTGTTTTTCTTACAAAGACCAGGAAAAAGTATATCCCAAGTTATAAACCGATAAAGACTTAATGGGCTTTGGAGGTTCTTAAGGTCTTCCTCTTTAGCGTACTAGGCTGGTGAGGAGGATACAGAACCTTGTATGAGTTCCTTCTTGTGCCCTGTTGCTACTTTATATATCTCGAAGCAAAGCTGTGTTATGATGTAGAGATAACAGCTGCTGTGATTAATATAGGACGACTCCTATAATATTAAACTCCTCTAACTTCTGCATACATTCTAATTGACCTGCTTATCACACTTTGGTTGCTCATGCCAAGAATGAAGCAAAACCGTCTCATAAAGTTGTCGGTTATCATTCAATTTGATGTTCATGATCAATGGTTTTGCCTAGAAGTTGCAAGTCCCTAGGAGTATTCGTTGATGGGCTGACTTATTGATACCTTTTATTCATGATTTGATTTGTTGTCTCGACTTCCTTATGTGACCACGACTCGCCTTTGCGTTGGTGGAGGAGAGTGTCTCCTAGATTTGAGTCGATGTTCTTTTTGCACAAGTGGCCGAATAGTAAAATAAATTAGCACCATAGTGTACTAATGATTGATAATGACCACACCCTTGGTAGGATTGGTCTCAGGCGCCCGGAACTACAATAAATCCGTCTATATAGCCGGGCTAGATCGTACTACTGCGTAATGCGTGAACTTGACGATTTCACATGAGAAAGTTGGAGACCGTTAGTTTAGTAACATTTTTTATATTGACGTACGTTGAGAAGATTGAGAGATAACAATGGTCTATATATATATGTGGATTGTGGAGTTGGCCGGTGACTGTGAGGTATGTTAAAGTGATGAGAGAGATGGAATGGGATAGATAAACTTATCTAAAGGTTGATTAGATAAACTTTATGATTAGTCTCTCATAATCATAAAGGTTGGGATAGATAAACTTATCTACAGACTAGAATGACAATATGCGACATCCGACATAGTCAAAAAGCGAGATGAATACAACAAGTAACCTATGCAAGGCATTGTGAGAGAAAAAAGATAAGTCAATTAAATAGAGTAAACTCTGACTAAGTAGACATGATTGTGAAGAATAACAAAAAAAGAACTTGACAGAAGATTTTGAAACTTTTTAAGAACAATGGGAAAAAAAAAAAAAAAAAAATTGAAGTAGAAGTGTTAGACATAATTATGGAGAAATTTCTGAAAGTAGAAGTGGCAGCCAAAAATTTGGTTAGCCGTTACAGCTTCAATTCTGGTTTCTCATTTGTTCTTTAACTCTCCCTTGATCTTTCCTTCACCTCTTTTAGATATTTTTTTAACTTCATTTTGGTTTAAATGTCTCCGAGAACCTGTCACTTTCATGATTGGATGCATATTAAACCATGCTTGTACAAACCTAAATATAAGGCTAAACCGATGGAAAAGAGGTGTAAACGTGGTTCTAAAAACCACTAAACATATGAGATATAAACTAGTATAATTAAAAAGTAAAAGTGGAAAAAAAAAAAAAAAAAGAAAGGCAAAGAAACAAGAGGATGGTGCGAATGAAATCTAAGGACCACATTTTTTCCCTCTCGTGTTATATATTTTCTTGGAAAAAAATACTCAGCTACATGAAAGTATTATTCAATACATGGTCATACATCCCAACTTAAAAAATGTACTGTTAACTACACGAAATATATGTGTTGTGTGGTCAAATATACCAATTATATGATCATATGTATTCAACATCACAACCATCTTATTCTGGTATACTGTCGGTGTTGACCAGTATTGACCGGTGTTGACCAGTATTGACCGATATTGACCAATAAAAATATGCAATTTTTTTTAATATTAGAAACCCAAAAAAACAAAAAAATGAATTATTTAGGAATCATTTATAGTGTTATATAATTTAAAACATATATGGATCTAAAATAAAGATATATTGTATATATATTCCATTAATTTAGTCTTATAATAGTTATCTTTTTCAATTTCAAAACTTAACTAAAATTGAAATAAAAAACATTCATAAGATATTAAAACTTAAATTCAAACAAGATAATCTTGTTATAATAAATCAAATAAGAAAACTATTTATTTTAACTTTATTAATTCAAAAACATCAACTTCTTACTTAATTTATCTAAATATAAAATTAATATTATTTAATATTTTCAACCACAAAAAATATTTCTACAACAAAAATATTTAAAACCAAACCCAATACATATCAAAATCATTAGAATTATTGAAATATGTTATATACTCATGGTAAAATAAAAATTGTAATATCTGAAAAAAATTATTAATGGTTTTTCATTTCACTTTTATTAAGTTTTGAAATATAAAAATATATTATATATCTGTTAATTCATCCAGTCTTATAATAGTTAGTTTTTTTCTATTGCAATTAAAAACATCAACTTATTATTTGATTTATTTAAATACAATGTTTTTTGTTATTTAATAAAAGAAATATATTTGATTATAAACAACAAAAACACACAATATTTATTTTTAATATATAGAAGAAAGAAGATCCAAAAAATTGAGTTTGCAAAACAATATATTTGACTGTAGAAAAATTAATATATATATATAATTAATATGAACTCAAAATAATTTTTATTTAACTATTATTTTAGCTTCAAAATTAAAATTACTAATTATAAGAATGAATACATTAAAGATGTAAACAAAATATTTAGTTATATAATATAAAATATATTTTAATTTTAAAAAAATTATAGAAGCTATTTGATATAGCAATTTATGTTTTTGGTTTTTAATAGTATGCATAAAAAATATTGGTCAACGCCGGAGTCAGTTAACCGGTATACCGAAATTATATGTTTATGGATTTAACCACATGAGTTCATGCATGTAGTCATGCAGTACATGTACTTCGTGTAGTTAAAAATACAATAGTATACTTGGCATATGTGACTATGCGTTTTCGTATACACCAAGTATCTAGCAATCTTTTTTCCTATTTTCTTTGGTTGAAACCAAATCTTCACTTTTGCTTTTTTCTTTTCGTCGATTCACTTTCCCTTTTCGTGCATTGGGATTGGTAGAAACAAAATGGAACCTAGAGAATATGTTTTTAAGTCGAAAAATAATCTTTTTAATCTACTATTTGATAATATTAGAAAAGCAAACTTTTCTTCGATTTACAGAAAGTTCAGCATATTCTATTTACGTAATGAGCCATGTACAGTATATGTTTAAAATTTATTATAATTTCCAAATTAGTGTCATGTAATTTATTTATTTTAATCTCTAGGTAGCCTATTAAATTCTTGGAGTTTAGGGATAATAGGATAAAGCAAGTGAGAAAAGAAAACAAAACAACAAACAAATTTAGGAATATATATTGTCTCGCAATAAAACTACTTGAAAATTGCAATTTACTTTTTCAGAAACCATGCCAAATATTTGAATAGCTATTTAAATAGTTATAGTGCTCAGTCGGCTCCACTACAAGAATTGGATTGTGTTTTTGGTCATCCGAAAAGAGCTTAATTTGAAAGCTGGATTTGAAGTCTGTTTTTAAGGTATATCAAGATATATTATAACTTCGACTAAAGAACAGTGCTAACACAAAGGCGGTTGCATGGCACATATATGATGGCGATTGTTTAAATTCGGGAGTCAAAGACTAAGAAGGAGGTAAAGTGAAAAGCGCAAACATCAGATATCTCTTTTCAAACAAACAAACAAACAAAGACACAGCCAAAAAAAAAAACTTGAGAAGTGGTCCAAATAAAGAAAGAGGAAACAAAAGAAAAAAACTTGATATCGCAATGAGGCCGTTTGCATCAAGTCCAGAGCTTCCATGCACTACCTCAATTATTCCATTCATATTATAAATCCTGGGTAAATATCTTCAAGCTTCCCCCAAGATTCGTGGTTATACTCAAAATCATCCACATACATGTTCAGGATCTAAGACAAAAGACAAGAAACAAAAAAAAAAAGTCATCTTTAATATTATTGCATCGTAGGATATAATTACTTCAGATTGTTAGAAAAGAGATGGCGTATGAGTTAAAATCAAAGAGGCAAAAACAGAGAAAAAAAAAAACAGAGCAACTAGTTTGATTCTGTTCTCACGTGTTGAATAGAAACTATTTCTTAACGACATGTTCATGCAAGTCTCCAGATATGGTAATAGCAGGTCTAGCGTAAATTAAAAATAGTTTATGTGTTTTTTTGTTTATCCTTACAGGATTAGGAGGGGTAGCCGGATCAGTCACCGCCATCGCCGGAGCCACTTCAGGCACCGGAGAATTAGGAGCGATAGCCGGATCAGTCACCACCATCGCCGGAGCCACTTCCAGCACCGGAGAAGCCTCTGGCACAGTATTAAGATAGAATTCCTGGGCAAAGTTTCTCCAATAGTCGTTGTCGTTATATATAAGATCATCCACTTCCGGCACCGGAAAATTAGGAGCGATAGCTGGATCAGTCACCACCATCGCCGGAGCCACTTCCAGCACCGGAGAAGCCTCTGGCACAGGATTAAGAGAGATATCCGGGTCTGCTACACGCCGGGAGTTCTGTCGGGTAGCACTACTCCGTGGAGCTCTTGCCCTTTTCATAAGTTTTTTTTTTATTGGTATCACCCTTTTCTCAAGTTGTTTTTTCTTGGGAACCCTCTTCATAAGTTTGCAAAGCACAAAAGCTTCCTATACATTAGATTCATTAATGATTAAATTCTCGATATATATGAATAACCCCATTGGTGTGTATATATATATGACCTACGCATGCATACCTTTTTAGGATGCTGAATCAGGGAGTTGTACTCGTGAATTATCCAATCAGACTTTATTTTTTGTGTACGCCTTGATGAGGAAGATTTGACTCCTTTTAACATGAAATCAAGATATCTCTTGAAGTCAATGGTTTCACCATTAACGTCGTACAAATAAGTTTCTCTTCCGGTGATGGTCCAGTTACCTGTCTTGGACGTTCTCTTTGTTAGTTGAAATTCCCCGTTTAACTTTTCCACAGGTGATATGATGTGCCAGAGGTGGTCAGATTCCATCCTCGCCAAGCCTTTTTTCATGCCATATAAATACATAAAAAACTGTTAAACTCAACACAAAAACTATATGTTTTCAAATGTTTATAATATGATTTGACGAAAAAAAGAAGAGAAGCAGTAAGTTCACCAGGTAGATCTTGAGGCTCGTGGTTACATAGATTAGGTTAAAGAAGGTGAGACGAGACATGTTTCTTCTAAGAAGTTTTTACGTGGTGTAAATTAGAATTGGAAGAAGATGAGGATATATTTCAAGGCCAAATGGTGGCACTTATATAAGGGGTGAAAGAAGCTTAATATTTTCGTAGCATTCTTTTCGAAGTGATTTTTAAGTTAATCTTTAATTAATTTTTCAGAAAGTAATCTTCATGATTGACCTAAAGCTGATACTTGCAATATCCCATATAGCCGTAATCTTATACACTTCGAAGGTTTGTTTAATTTGTCTTGCGTTGATTGAGGAGGCTAATGTTGCGTGGTTTTAGCTGTGCGCCTGTGCCTTGAATCCATTACTTCATTCTTTGTGCCAACAGTCATGTTGAGTGTTGTTACTAGGACCGACTTAATAAAGTACGATATTTAGAAATGTCCTGACCCTCATCACTTCACATCTTTTCTATATATGGTTCATATACTAGAAAACATACAATATTTAACGCATCGCGTACATATACTTGCAACAATTTTAAATATGTATATATTTTGGAAATAAACTCGAAGTCAGTTTTTACATATATTAAGTTTCTTTTTAGTATGATATTTGTTAAATTGTCGAATAAGAAAATTTGTTAGACTTGGTTCTAACATGAACGAAGTCGAGTGACCCTTTATCTTTTTGTGACCCTCACTCCAATGCAAGTAAATCTCGTGTGTAAATTTGGTTATCAACAGAAAACATATAAATTTACTACGTGCACAATTGCAATAATATGTTTTTGCAGATTGAAACTAAAGTTCAAATCAGTTTTCAATTCATGTTTTTTCCTTTCCAATCGTGCAATAAGATACTTTTGGTTATAGTATCTAATAATCTAGGAGAATATGCAAACTATTTGACAAAAAATTAAACCTTTTTCTTAACTCTTTCTAAATCCACCAAAAACTATAATTTTTAAAGTGATCAAAACTCTACTTAAAATAAAGATCCAATGACATATCACACCCCCTAAGATAATGATATTTATTCTTCTTTCATTAACCAAATTGCAGAGTATCTTTACATATTACTCTATTAGACGATTGCCAACGAAATTGCAAGATAAATTCTCTTTTGCTGTAGTTTACATATCTTNTACTAAAGTTCAAATCAGTTTTCAATTTATGTTTTTTCCTTTCCAATCGTGTAGTAAGATACTTCTGGTTATAGCATCTAATAATCTAGGAGAATATGCAAACTATTTGACAAAAAAATCAAACTCTTTTCTTAACTCTTTCTAAATCCACCAAAATCTATAATTTTTAAAGTGATCAAAACTCTACTTAAAATAAAGATTCAATGACACATCACACCCCCGAAGATAAAGTTATTTATTCTTCTTTCATTAACCAAATTGCAGAGTATCTTTACATATTAGACGATTGCCAACGAGATTGCAAGATAAATTCTCTTTTGTTGTAGTTTACATATCTTGTTTGGTAAAAAGAGTTATACATCTATCATACCCTTTAGCCAAAAAAAAAGAAAAAAAAAAGTCATATATGCATTTGTAATGTCTTTATTTCCAATCATACATATACGGGAAATTCAATATTATACAGTACATACAAAATTCTTGTACAAAATTAGCCACAAAGAATCATATTGTCATGATTAGGTTATTTGAGATCAATCTCAAAACTTGATCCCAAATTTTTTTGTTTGTATACTTATGTTCTTAGCCGATTGAGTGTTTTTTCCTTTTTTATATATATTGTTGTAAATGTGGACTATTTTACTTCATATTTTTGTGAGACTTATGATTTTATGTCCGCAAATTCCTTTTGTACAATATTTAGAAACTTGTCGCCTATATACTACATTAGTCCAGATTTATTTGAGATTAATTTTCTTTAATCGACTGAATTATCTGTTTAAAAAAGGTAAAAGTGTGACCTAAACATATATCGTACACTAAATTACTTAACTTCGTTTAGTCTACAACTCTATATATATATATATATATATATAATGATCACCATTATAAGTTTCCATGGAATAATTAAGAAGAAAAAAATGATTAAAAGTGGGGTTTAACATCATTTAGAATATCTTAATTAGATAGAATTAATTACAAAATTAGATTATAAGTTTTTGCTACACTGATAAATTTAATGTTTATACATGCTGATTATGTATATTATCTCGTTATATTAACAAAAATATGTTAAAAGAAATATGAACTTTTTGTGATATAGGTACTAGAAAATGGGGGAAAAAGATATATATATATATATATATAATAGAG
>NC_025695.1:38997493-39069491 GCF_000633955.1 Camelina sativa
AGAGAGAGAGAGAGAGAGAGAGAGAGAGAGAGAGAGAGAGAGAGAGAGACGAACCCTTATGTTTCAAAAACAATAAACACATGTACTATAAAACTAAGTTCTGCTTTCTTTCTTTTTCGAATTGTTGTGGTATTCTAGTGTTTCATTGGCTTTGGTTACAAGTTGCCTATAACGCAGACAAATTTTTTTAAAGTTGAATAAAATTTACAGTCATTTAACCAAAAAAACAAAATATTAAGCAAACAAATTAAGATCTCACGTCCAAAAAGGGTCAAAGAGAGGAGAGGGAGAGACAAAAAGAAGAAGAGAAAGGAGACAGTTGATCCACATGAAATATATATATATATAAATATATATATAACATGGATAGTGCACAATACCAAATCTTTTCCTACGAACTTTTGAAAAGTAATGTCCAGTTATATGCACTGATAATTAACTTGCAATGTTCTAACCTTTTAATATAAGAAAAACAAACTTGCAATGTTCTACATATATATAGTTCTCAAAATTGAAAATTGACTTTCAATTGAATTGGCAGATCTTGTATTATATTATTATGAAACTCCTCTGAATATGTAGACACTAGATATGACAGGCAATTATGATTCATTTGCGTTAGATGGAAACCACAAATTTGATATTTAGAATTAAAACATCAAAAGAGGGTGAAAAAGATAAAGGAAAACATCAAAATTAACGCAGTGGGGTGTTACAAACATTAAAATAAGAGAAATACCCTTAACAGCTTGGTATGAAGCAAAAACCATTAATCATTTAATTGGATATTAACAAAACTTTTTTTAAAGAAAGCTCGTTACAGAAACTAGAAGAAGTATTTTGTGAAATAGCATTTGTAGATTTAGCCGACACTAATTTAGAGGGACGAATACTACTAGTGTATTTTGTGACATTTTTGTTTTTCTGACTTAAGTGAGGAATAAGCTGATCTGCGAGGGATGCAGATAAAGTGAAAAAAAGTTTCTCGCTCTGTCTTCTTTGACGTATTTTCTCTTTGGTCTCGCTTTATGCACAAAAAGGTAAAAAAAAAGTTGTATAGACACGCAGAAGATGGAGATAGAGAAGGCTTTTTTTTTTTACATTTATTTAATACGAGTGTATACCCGAAAATACAAATTTATACTCTTCATTTGATAGTATTTATTAATTTGAGTTGTCTTAATTTACTAAGATTCTAAATTCACTCTATTAAAAAATGAACACAATTAATTGTGCGAAAATAATGTCATAAGTTATGTTGTGACTTGTGATCGATCATCACCGTTAATAACAACATTCATAAGTAACCAAAATTTATGTGCTATTAATAAAAATAAAAATTGAGTCTTTAGTTGTATTCATATCTGAGTATTAATATTTCAGAAATTAATGTGTGTAACTACTTACGCATGTATTGTGTCTAATAGCTTTCTTGATACCGGTTCCTAACAATTTCATTTTTGTATGTTTCAAAAGCCTTTTCTTTTTGGTCAAGCTTAAAAGCCTTTTTTTGTTGGAAGTATGTGGCAATAAAATGTAATAGTGTTCAATGTGGGAAACCTATTTTTTTTATTGATGATCACAAAGTTGGTAAAACTTCTTAAAGTTTGAATAAACTACAATGTTAAATATAATAATATTTCTAAAAATCCATTGTTAAGCAAAACCAAAATCTCTAGATCCTTTTGCACATAGAAAAGATAACTTGTTTGTTTTTTCTTTTTTTTTTTTATCAACCAGAAAAGATAACTTGTTTTGCATATGTTTCATTAATTGAACGTTAATTTCCTCCTTATCACATGACTTCTTCTTATATATCACGTGAAACTCTGAATCTTCAAGTTTCATCTTTGTCACTATCCAAGATGAAGATGACTTTGATAGGGCTTTTTTTTTTCTATCGTCTTATCCTATCACAAATTGGTGGTTTTATTTTGTAGTTCATTGTAAATTTTGAAAGCAAAGGACTTCACAACATACGATTTCATCCTTTTACCAAAAAAGTATACGAATTTCCATCGATAAGCCTACGAGGCTACGACCTCCTACACGGCTACACTGGAAGTAGCGCTCTCAACTTCATGTGGAAATTGATCAAAAGGCTATGCGAGTTTACATATCTTTAGATCTAGTTCTAGATTGTCAATTTTTTTTCGCTCGTTCACCACCCTAAAGGCCTAAATGGGTTATGAAGTTACTTTCAAAATATTTTCTCTAACAGATACTAGAATCCAGAACTCCCAAGTGCAATCACTGGCGGACCCAGGGGAAAATTTTACCTTTTTACACAGTTCAATATTTAAAATAGGAAAAAGAGATTATTGGTGTAGAAAGGGAGTATTGAACTTGGGTTTGGAGGTGTCAGCACATTGAAAAAAACCAACTGAGCTACTAAAACTTCATTAATGTACATGCAAAACAATGCATTTTAAGATTTAACCCAGGTCAGTTGACCCCCCCAGCTTCTACTTGGGTCCGCCGTTGAGTTCACAAGAGCCACGAGATCTTCAGCATCACATTGAATTTTGTTTTATATAACCATCTATAAAAATACCTCAAGTTTTAGAAAACCCGTGGTGAATGTAAAGAAACTTAAAAGAATTTTGTTATATATAACCATATATAACCATCACATTGAATTTTGTTTCCAAAGTGCATTTATATTTTCCATAATTCGTCATGATAAAACTGAAAGCATTTGTTGACCAAAAAAAAAATTGAAAGCATTTCTAAAGCAAGAAAAATTACGCTCTTAAAATTGTATAGTTTATGCAAAGCTTTATGGTGCAAGAATGTAAAAGGACAGGGAAAGAACTTTAGATTGTCACCAAAAATTAATAGATTCTGATTAATAATTTATCAGGATGAAGAATGACAACACTCAAAGTTCACATTACATGACTATATATATAAATTTCATCTTGCTAAGAACCCTAGTTACATAACATTTCATTGGGTTTGGGTTTGTCTTTTCTTGTGGGCTCTAATACGAACTAGATTTGGACCCGCACGTATGTGTAGGGTTATTTTTGCATAATTTTTTAAAAAAAATAGAAAATTTTCATGTAAACATCTACTCATATTTGCATAAATGATATATACTCTCTCCGTTTCATAATATAGGATGTTTAGAGAAGTAGTTTTTTTCAAAATATATGATATTTTCAATTTTCTATGCAAATTTTAGATTGAATTCATATTTTATAATATGCAGTCTTATTTATGATTGATTAAACTTTTTAAAAGTAGTTATTTTTATAAGGGAAATTTGGAAATAAAGGATAAATAATTGAATTATTGTCCATCTATGCATTCTATATTTATGTTTGGTCATATATGCTTTAATATCATTTAAACCCTATTATATCCTCATATTTTAAAAAATCTTGAGCAACTATAAAATTTTAAATAAAAAAATTCACTTATTTTGAAAAACATTTTGGAAAATATATAGGGCAAAAAAAAATACACATTTTAGTAAAACCTCTATAAATTAATAATGTTGGGATCATGGTATTTTTTAATTTATAGTAATATTAATTTATCTTTTTTTTTGTTCAAAAGATATTAATTTATAAAAGTATTTTGTAATTGCTAAAATTCTTGAAATATATGAATTGAAAAAAAAAATCTAAACCATAAGATTAGTGTTTGTCTGTTCTAAATTTTTTAGTTTTGGAACTGAAGTTTTAATATTTAGAAAAAAAAAATTATTGACCAAAAATTACAAACACAATAGATAAATTCACTTATATACATGATTTAGTGACTTCAATTGTCGTATTTTAACAATCTATAAGACTTTCAAAATGATTTTTTTTTAGAATTGGAAATCTTAAAAAAATTTGGTTATGTTTATGACATGTTATAGAGTATACTACAATATTATAGTTTGGAAAAAATAAAACAATTTTTTCGATTCTCTTGCTTACAAAACATGAGTTTTCATATAATTGTTCTATCCTCTTAATAAGTTTATATCAAATATTTTTTTACATTATTCTTCAATCTATTTGTTTTATATTCTTCTTTTATAACTGTTATATAATATTAAGTTACATAGAATTTGTTTTCTATTTTTTGTAGAATATATAGAAAATTAAAAGAAAATGCTTTCTAACCATTTTAGAACATGAGTAAATGTTAGAAAACATATTCTAATGTTTATAGATAAAGAGAAAACTATAGAATATGTATTCTAAATTTCGTAGAAATTAGTATTCTAATATCCGTAAAACATAAATAAATTCTAAATTTCGTAGAAAATGTAAAGTGTGTAGAAAACTTTATCTAAATATCGTAGAACATGTACAATGTATAGAATACACATTCTAAATTTAGAATGTGTATTCTAAACTTTATAGATCATATTTTATCCATTAAAAACGGCAACAAAACGACATATTTTTGACATTATAAGGACTTTAATGTCTTTTTCATCAATTTTCTTACAGAATGTATAATTTTTTCAAAACAAAATTGGCTAAATCAATTGCAAAGGGTAATTTAGGAATAGTTAACATATAGTTATAGAATGCATAAATGGACAATAACTCAAATATTTATCCTTTATTTCCAATTTCCCCTTTTTATAATATGCGTGTTTTAGCTAAAACATCCTATATTTTGAAACGGAGGGAGTATAAGAAAAAATTAAGATATAATTTAGAAAAGTGATATTACATGTATATTATTCTAAATGTAATCCAAACATTTCCAACTGTTTGTTTAAGGGTGTTAAATCAAATTTGGATTTGGTTTCAGTTTCATTTATTTCACGTATTTAACCTAGATGTATATATTTTGGAATGAGATACTCGTCTTGTTCTGTATACATCACGCTAAATATATTAAAATTGAATTTAACTGAAACCGTCTTGTTAAATATATGAAATCACTAAATGTTGTTACTACTGAGATACTCGTCTTTTTCTCTATATGAGATACTCGTCTTGTTTTGAATTTAACCATAACCGATAGTTAATAAACCGTAATCTTACATGTGTTCATGCCTACTTGTCCATACCCATCCCATTGCATATCATAGAATTTCCAGATGACCGAAATATAATTGTCAAGCGATCAAACCCGTCTAATATGTCTGATTGCAACGTTTAGTTTCTTTTTGTACCTGAAAAAAAACCCATTCCTCATAATTCACATGAGTAAATAGTATGTCCGGATATGTTCTGCTTGAATTCTTGTTCTCAAATTCTCGTCCCGTATTTTGCCATACATGAATATACCCACACAAAATTCTCATAACATGATTATTATGGAACTAATTTGAATGATTCCCTAAAATATAATAAATATGTTATTTAATCATCTTTTTAATATGTAAATCGGGTCATTTTGGCAGCATGGATATTTGATATGATTTTTTTTTAACCCTTAAGTGTATTCTCCAATTAATAGTATAGATTTCCTTCAATTATTGAATGAAATATTCCTTAGTTATACTAATGATAATTTAATGTAAATCCCCTATATATTGAATGATCTTCGATTCTTTCAACATTAGAGCTTTATAAAATTATTTATATTTTTGAAAATATGATTTTAAATATAAAATTTTCACATCTTATAATATAGTTATATTATTATATTACAATACAAAAATAATTAATTTAATTTCGAAAATATGTAGGGGATAATTTTATGAATTTTTGAATAATATTTACCAATTTATAGGAATAAAATATTGTGTATATAAATAAATTGAATATCAGTGGTAGTTGACAAAATATATATATATAGCGGTGGCAGTTTATGTAATTTTATGAAATACTAAGGGTGAATAATAAATTGACTACGGAGCTCTATGGCGAAGACACATCAGCTTTTTCTACAACATGTTTCTCTTTTAATATATAGGAGATTATATAATAAATGCGTTTGAATTGGAATAGATTGTTCCTCCATTTAACTTCACATTGTTGTAATTTCAATTAGCCCCGTACTTAAAACAATTGATTAACGAACCACACCAACCAAAGTCACTTTGATCTCATCTGTAAACTCATTAGACAAAAAAATTACTTTTGTCGGACACCATATTTTGACAAAATATTCGTTCAAATCTAGTGAGCTATCTCCCTAATTCCTTGAGATTTTAATTTGTGAATTAAGTAAGGAGAAGTATGAGTGGTCAATTCAGGTTAACATGCTAGAATCATGGCACCGAGCCATGAGTGGTCAATTCAGGTTCACATGCTAGAACCAAACGCATCCATTTTAAACATACATCTTTCAAGTATACTATTATTACATAGTATACTAATCAGCTTTCAAGAACAATGTTCCAAGTCTCTATACAACTATCTAATATCTAAATTAACAGTATTTTGTTAAGTAAAATGCTATATAAAGATATATAGTGTAAAATATAATGTATGTTGTATGTTAACAAATATAGTAAATTGTTATTTCAAAGTAAAAGATTTATTACATAATTTACATTTATTAAAATGACACATGCAGAAGGTCTAATAAAAAAAAATAAAAATGTATATCAAAATTTCGTTTTGTCATTTTGTTTTCTTTATTAGTAGGATACATCCTTAAATTTACTCTACTTTTGGCTAATTGATATCCAAACAAATTTAACAGCTTTTTGTGAGACAATACTAATACGAGATATGATCAATTTACAAACTAAATATATATAGTCATGCCTTATCAAATCAAACAATGTTAACACAACATTCCTTATTCCTTTGAGAGAAGAATCACACTACGATGTCATCATCATATTTGACTATCTTTTGCATCATCCTCGTTTTCTTTTTTGTTCTTCATCAATGTATGTTATGTATACACATAGACTATCGTTAAACATAAACAGATTTACCATTAATTTTTTTTTAAAAATGATTACTATTTTTTTGTAGGTGAAAACGTGGAGGAGGATCTTGAGGCAAGCAAAATAGTATTGTCATTGCTGCAGAGGGAAGTATAAGTATTGTTCAAAGAACATAAAAGTATGCGAGGCTGAGTGTCTAAGACTTAACCCGCCAGGGTCGCCACCTTCTCTACATATCTGAATTTTTTTGCAGTTGTGAGCCAATGATATTGAAGTTATAGTTTTTTTTTTTCTTAAACTAAAATAGAATCGATCAACTATTTTTGTTATAATTGAACTAATTAGAATCAGACAAGGGATATGATTAGGAAATAGAAATTGTGATTCAAAATAAAATATTGTAATAAATCTGTGCCTACTTGCCGTTGCTTAACTAGTCGGACGACTCAGACCTGACTGAATAAAGACACCATAAAGTTAACTGTACAGAGACATGTTTTTGACTCAGTTGTGGTCCAAAGGACGATTAAGAAAATAAAAACCTACAACTGCTTTTGGGGTCACAAAGCCTTAGATCAATGAGCGGCTACATAGCACAAGGCTTCCCGAACTGATTCTGTGCCTTAGCTTCCACGCCTCATTTAGAATATCGGAGCTGTTAGGTCGTTTCAGATACTCAGCTACATCGATCTTTAGTCTTCTTATGGGATTCACAGGCTTCGTGGATGAGTAATATGGGCTCCAGCTTCCTCTGCTACTTATGGTACCAATGCTCGTCCCTTGCCCACTTGATGCATCCTATTAGCACATAATCATGTCAGAGAATATACAAACCAGAATCTCTAACCGGCGATAGTTTTAGACACGTTAGTGGTACGGTAAGGTATTACCTGAGTTGGATCCGACTCCCAGACGAGACTTTTTGTGTTTGGTGTGTGTGGCGACTTATTTAGGCATGTCAATGCTGCAGAAGTGTCGTCTGGAGCTTCCCATTGCAACCAAGGAAGCATAACACCATCCATTTCAACAGCGACACTCTTCAAAACAGTGGCACTTTGAGAGCTTTGTGATTTTATCATCCCAAAACTTGAACTACTTTCGCTCCTCTCATCCTCCAGTGATGAAAAGTCTGTGTCTTCTATGTTTGATATGAATTCGTCGATGAATTGCTCTGCTTCATCTGTCAAACACATGGACGTCCTCCTGCTCCGATCCTTGCTCCTCTGTAAGAAAAAAAAATAGGATGGATTTTTAATCTTTTTATGAAAAGAACAATTCTGAAGAGGAAACATATGCTGTTGTGAGGGTTGTAATACTCACCTTTCGCGTCCGCAACGGCTTTTCCTCAGCTTCAGAACTATTTTCTGTGAGTAATTCATTCAAGTTCATAGAAAGCTCTCTACCACGCTGCTCCTCCAGCATAATCTCAGCCAGCAAATCCCGTTTTCGCTCCTCAGACTGCGAATTCAAAGGGAAGATGAAACATTCTATGTTTGATCACCAATTCCTTAATTGAATAAACTACCAAACATATGCACAAAGAAGTTGTACCTCTTGCAGTTTTGTTGCATAACCTTTCTTAAATGTGGAAATTGTACGGTGATCCTCATGGGGTTTCTGCTGGGAACCATAATCAGAGTTCCCCAAAGATGATCTTTTCTTTGGTGTTGCCTGTATAAACATTGTTCATTAAGATAGGAAATGCATGTTTCTAAGGGAAGTAGGCAGTACATCAATTAACAGTAGTAGGATAATGTTCAATTTCATCTTCTCTAATTAGTGATAAGTCATTCTAAATTCATATTCAGTCATATTCTCTCAGTTTTAAGCAACATCCAGAAAGATCAGCCCTTTTAGAGAACTGGATTGGTTTCAAGCAGAGAATGAAAAATATATATATAGTGTTGGGTGAACACCCCCACAAACCTTATTTTGGGCATATACTGTTCGAATTATCCTCTCAGTTCCATGCTTGCTTGACCTGGAATCTTTTCCTTCATCATCTGTGACTGCAGAGGAATGGCTCTGCACACCATCCAAACAAATTTATCCTCGTTACTAACGAAAAAGCATATAATATGTTCAGCATATGAAGTTAGACCAGATATATACATGTACCATACACAAAAAATTAGCCTCTATAAAGAAGCATTCATCCCAATAATAAAGATAGAATTTCTAAATTTCAAAAGACCAAAGTATAGTTAGACTTACAGAGTAGCCATCATGGTATTTGATTGGATTTTGGCTACAAGACCTCCTAAGACCTTGTCTATTATCTGAAGCAGCAGATTTCTGAGACCCACTGTTTTGACTCTTTCCACCCATGTAGCTCTTCACATCCCTTGAACTGCTTAAATACTGAGCTTGATCTACATCACTCTGCAAATGTAACAAACAAATCTCAAAGTTAAAATTCTTATACGCTGCTCCTACTGATTCAAGAACAATCAAGCCATTCTCTTTGCAACTATTTCTAGGACTCATAAAATATGTTTAATTAAATTGAAGATATCAAAATCAGAAAGGGTAAGAAATGAAAAACCCCACCTTAAAACCAAATCAATCATGGTCCTGTTGCTACAAAGTTATCTCATAATTACAGCTAAAATTGGTAATTATATCTTCCTATTTGTAACTAAAAAGGTAAAAAGTTCCTAATAGATATTGCATCATATCACAATCAAACAAGAAGGGCCCATAGAAAACTATAGAATAAGAAGAAGAGATATCATCATCAAGCAACAAAGTATGTCAATTGTTATACCTCAGAATTCTCAATCCGATGACGGACAACAGAAAGCGACCGTCGCCGCCGCGAATTCGCGTTATCACTAACTCCCCCAATTGAACTACCGCCGTTGTCGCCGTTAACCTGCCTCTCCCTCGGTTGTCTAGAAACCGACCTTCGCCGGCTCGAATTGCTACTCACCGGATCTACCCTAACTGAACCACCACGATTACTCGCCGGCTGTCTAGACAACGACCTCCGCCGTCTCGAGCTTTCAGTATCCGCATCCAACCTCCGTAAACCACCACCAGAACCAGCACCCCTAGAAACAGACCGTCCCCTCCTCTGCGAATTCGTCTCCTCTCCTCCGCCGGACTTTCTTAAACCAGATCTTCCTCTTTCTCCACTACTAATCTCGCTCTCACCGGAAAACGATTCAAAAAACTCAACGGCTAAATCATCGAGACTAATTTCACCGAATCCAGAACCTCTCACGGTGTTCACAAACTTCCCCTTTCTCATCGGAGTCACTTCGATTTCAGGATCCAGCATGCGGTGAGAGAAACGGCTCAAGCTCCGGTGTCTCCTTGAAGCAGACGACCTTCGTGTAGAGTAAGAAGAGTCGTCGTCGCCGCTCTCAGAGGATTTGACTAGTGACGACGTCGTTCGCTTCATCGTTGAATTGAAACCTGAAGGAGACAGCTTCCGCTCTACTGGAGAAGGAGGAGGAGGAGGAGCGGATGGTTCGACATTTTGAATTGTTGAGCTGTTTGAGGAATCAATTGCATTATGTGATTTGTCCCCCCCAATTAATTCATTTGTTTACTTAAATCCTTTCAATTTTTAAATAAAACATAGTAATTCGATTTTTTTTTTTTAAATTATATCAATTTAAATGCGGGATATTTGGGCGTAATCCAAAATTACTGACCATTTACTGCCTTAAGATCCCTGATTAACAAAAGGAACCAAAAAAAAAAAATCTCAATTCTTACCAAATTTATTTGGATATCTTTACCGATTTATTTGAACCCATATATATTTTCGATTTAACTTTTATTTTTACATATACATTTGAATAGGTTTTGTAAAGTTTGGTAAGAAATTTAGAGGTAGAGAACCAACAGATATATAATATTCTTTATTTTTTCGATTTTATGGGTCAACATTTTTTAGTCATTTTAGCTTCATCATAACATATTGTTTAATTTAGTTATATATATATGATTCACTCTGGGTTATATCATACAACTTCGGCTTAGCTTTAGTGATGATTTTACTGTAGTTAATCACTAATCATTTTCAATAACGCAAATCAGAAAACGAAATTGTAGAAATTACAGATTCTTTTGTGATTTCTCTTTGTTTTTTTTTTTTTTTCACAACTGTTTTTATTTATAATATAAAGCCAAAAGCAACAGGCCATGCCAATAATAATACAATCCACCAAAACCCAACAAACAAGTAAAATGCACAAATCAAAATAAAGAAACCAAACATAAAGGCCCAAGCCCAAGCCCAAGGTAGAAACCCTTCCTTGAAGATTGATTCTGTGAATCACAAAACACGTGGCACAAAGGAAACGTAGAGAAGACACGTGCGAAGTCGAAGAGGCTGAAGTCCACAGGTCTCCGGTCACCGACATCGGAAAGTATCGCCGGAAAACGTCAAATCCGGCCGAAAACGCCGGCGAACAACAGAGGAATCTCGATCTGCACCCACAGGAAAAGGCGAGTTCTAATTTGCTGAGAAAAAGACTCCACCAAATGCAAAATTCTTAATCTTCTTCTTCAATAAAAAAGCTTTCAATCTTCAAAAAAGTAGATCTACCCAACCCAGAAAAAAAAACAACATAAAAAGAGAAAACTAAAAAACTGCTGCCATGGAGACAAACGCATGTCGGGAGAGAAACCAGCCACCCTTGATAAGGTATTCAACGGTGCTGGTCAAAAGCTAGCTAACGCCACCAAGGAAGGTGGCCGTTGCCGGAGAGGAAAAACACAATAAAAACCGTTCACTCTCTGAAGGATCTAGCGAGAGAAGAAAGATAAAGGTTTTCATCGATCAAAAACAAAGCCAGCCAACGGCGCTATGGAAGTCGCCGATGCCGGAGTCAAAACCGGCCAACGACGCTATGGAAGCCGCCGATGCCAGAAAAAGAGCCGGCCAACACTGCTGCGAAAGCTAGTCGATGCCGGAAGCCACCGTCGAAATCATTGAAGCTTTCTCTCTCTTTGAAAGATTTTAGGGAGAGAAAAGAGAGAGAAGCAAATCCCCGCCTCTTCTCTTCTTTCCCTTTGTGATTTCTCTTTGTTAGTTTATATAAAAAAAAATTTCATTTTTTTTCATTTTGGAAAAGTCTGTTTTTCATGTTGGTTGCAATTCTTTTGCAAGACTATTTAGCTCAAAAATAAAGAGTAGTGTTAGCTCAACAAATTTATTTATCGCTTATAGTAGTTTAATTTTTACAATTCGCAGTTACGTTTGAGGAGTAAACATCCCACAAGGCCACAACATGTACGTATTAATTAATTGAGTGTCAAAGTTGTCTTGTTAATAGTCTTTAATTTTTCCACACCGTTACGCTAATGGCTTAGAATTAACAATTTTGTTTGCTAATATGGTTACGTAGAGGAGCCAATCATCTAAGAGTGAATATCCCATTATAAAAAACACTAAATAGAAAGGTAAATAATATCCTTCGGTTATAAAATGTGGTTCGTTCCAAAGGTCCAATCCAATACCAATTTGATGTAACAAATGGTTCCAAGTCTTGAAGACTGTTCACTCTATTATCTCTATTATCTAAATAACTAAGGAGAGGCCCGCCCGTCCGGCGGAATTGTTATTTCTTAGACCAAGTCCAGTGGGAAGTAGTTAGGGTTGTTCATGTTTTTGTTTTTGTAGGGCCAAATTTTAATTCAAAAATTCAAAAACTGGCCCACTAAAAAAAAGAAACGTTTCTTGAATTGTTTACTGAAACAACATTTCTCTACTGTTTATCGACTATAGACAATTTTCATTGGTTCAATTTTCATTGAAACAACGTTGCTTATTGTATGATTAAAGTATTATTATTCTTTTTTTTTTAGAATCTCCAGCCATTCTCGGTTGCATTTTGTGTGAGTAAACATATATAGACTACTCACATAAGTACTAGTCCGATAAGCCTAAGCAGGAGCCAATAAAAAGATGTACCCAAGTGGAGTAACCAAGAATTTATACAAACCCAAAAAAGAAAAAAAGCGAAACACTGCAAAACAGAAAATAAGATCAAGATGTCAAAAGCTACAAAACTGCGAAATGTGTACAATCCTAAAGTTGAAAGTTCCAAAGATCTCTAAACTTGCATGTCGCTACATATTAAGTACTAGTATCCTCATGTCATCAATCTAACATCCAACGGCCAAAAACTCTTCCAACCCCTCACCGTCCGAGGCACAGTGCAGCATCAACATCAAGCCGCCACGCAAAACCACCGTCACTCATCCTCCAAACATCACAGAACGAAGTGATCGAACTCACCTCCTTATCACGACACGTGTACTGCAATCTCATCCTACATGTGAACGTACGGTACGTTACCGAAGGTTTCTCCTTCATCACAAGCCACACACTCATCTTACTACCACACTGCTTCTCCTCCTGATCTTTCCCAACAACCAAATCCTTGTACGACCCGTTAGTCCAAATGACTCTCCCTGAACCGTCAGATATAAAACCCGGACACGTGTCTCTCTCTAGTTTCATCCTCCTCTCCTCGTCCGTACACCCTAACTCATCATACTCTCCCTCCTTCACCACCCATCTCTCCGTTACACCCTCCACCGTCAGCAACGACGAGTACACAACCGTCTCCGTCGTTAACTCCGTCTGATAACGTCTGATAGAGTTACCTCCGTCATTAAAACTCAGCCGCAACGCTGCCGCACCTAACTCCGGTGCCGCCTTAGTCTGCGACGGAGAAAAGTCTTTCTTCTCAGGAGCCTCCGAAAGAAGAGGCAGCGTCACGATCTCACGACCGAAACCACCAGATCCGCTCTTCGTCTCTTCGTTTCTCCGTCTCTTGCTGTTACCGTTACTGTTAACAGATCCGCTACCGCTACTGCTAGTGTTATTCTCCTTTGAATATTTTCTCTTACCTCGCCGTGATTTAGACGAAACGTTCGTTAACGCCGATCCGTTTTTATCCGTCGGTGAAGACGGAGATCCACCGGAATCAGGTCTCGGTGCAATCGGACGGTACCGGAGCATAATCCGATCAACCTTCGACATATCATATCCACCACCACCACCACCGTACCTCGCGATACAACAACCTCCCCGGGAATTCATAGTACTGTTTTATATATATTCTATCAAACCAGTTTAGTTTTGGTTTTGTTGGAGAAAGATGAAGCGTGTTGGTGTTTGGTATATAAAGAAACGAAACTTTTACGTTCGACACGTTCGGAGAAAACTCTGCCACGTGCGAGACCAAACGATGAACAGCGCAACGACGTGATTGGACGAAAGAGTAGAGACGTGGCGTGATGTTTGGGTCCGACATGAGACTCCCGGTACGAGGGGGGAGTGGCGGACCAATGGGAGAGCGAGGAGTGGGGGGCTTTAAGGTGCGGTGCGATTAAAGTTAGACACATAAGTCTGCGACTTTGGAGTTACGTGTAACTGAACGCGAGGGTTTTGGTTTTAAAGATGGCAGGACACATGGCGTAACCTTGTTTGCTCTTTTTTTTTTTGTACGTTTTTATTTTATTTTTTATTTTTAAGTTTGGTTTCTATTATTAGCATGTAGGATGGGGACGATGATGACGCGTGGAGAGTAAGGTGGTGACACGAATCTCCTTTGGATGTGGATCGTGACATTTATTTCCAGAAGAAGATACTTTTACTTTTAGTATGCATATAATTGGTGGAATGAATATTTTTTTTAGTATTATAGCGCATTAGAAAATATCTACTAAATCTTCAACGTTCGTGATTTCGCTAAGTTACAAAACTATAGAACCCACATGCAAGTTATATTTTCCGTATTTAAGTATGGCCGTCAATGAAATATACGACGTAGGGTAAACGGAAACTGTTATTACTTATTACCACGTTTAAACTTTCTATTCAATTTATGTATTTTTAATTATATGTTAATTAAAATTTAGAATTTTAAATGTTATGGTGGTTGTATTTTTTTAATTATCTGTTTATTAAAGTTGGAAATATGGATATAATAATTATTAAAATGTAATAGAGGAAATGAGGAATAATGAACCGTATGTGTCATACTCATATAAACGCATCGAATATGTTGTGGCTAAATAACAAAACAGAAATATCCCTTTTATTGTATTTTTTTCAAAAAATTTCCTTTTCATCTATCTATCTTTTAAAAATATTATTTAAAGTTTTAAAATTTATAAGATACTTATAGATAGTAACGATTACTTATAGACTCGATTTAAATATTTATAAAGTTTTCTAATGTTTAAAAAAGATATTTACAATGGTATATATAATTATATATATATATAGATATATATATTAGTTTGAGTATATTCTTATAAGATTACATGCATAATTCATAAGAGATAATTTTTTTTTTATCATCCATGATAGGAGAAGACAAGTTTTGGCCAACCCATATATAATAATTATTACTTAAATTCTAATAATTATTATATCTACATTTTCAATTTTACGTCTTTATATATTATAAAGATTAACTTTAAAGTTTGTAAATTTTACTATAGTTTTGCAATCATAACTCTGTAATTCATACTAATATACAGTTTAAATTTAATTTTATGACTCTTTAATACTGAACAGTGATTAATTAATAGTAGCACTAGATAATTATATACATTTTCATACTTTTAACACTATATTTAAATTTTAAAACAAATTCACTGATAAATATCAGAGAATATCTCTATAAATTATTCATAAAATATTACATATTGTATAATAATAATATCATTAATCAATTTCAATTTCAACAATATAAGTATTGTTTTTAAATAATTAATTTATATACTTTATTTTTTTGACCATCTAAACTTTGCTTCGCACTATTTATTTTGCACTAATGCATATTAATTTTTTTCTACACATTAAGTATTCTTCCCTATGCTCCGGATGGCTTGGCACATTAGATGCTATGTGACCTGTTTCATGATAGTTGAGATTTACGGCAACCACGCAACATCCACATGACCTTTGCACTGATTAATGTTGTTTCAAACACACATCTATGTTTTTTTTTTTTTTTTCCAAAAGTATAAGTGTCAAAAGGGCCAGCAAAAATTCATTAACAAAGTTATCTCGTCCAAAATACATGAAATTATCTACTTCTCTTGAATGTTATAAAGTTCATTCATATGAAGTGCATTAAGGTTGCATGTTTTTGTGTTATTAGCGCACCTCCAGATAGATTAAGATACACTGATCCTACTATCACACGAGCTTCTAGTTAGTTAATATTAATATTAACCTATTTGTTTTAATTCTAAACATTTTATAAAAAATCTTAAGAGATAAAAAAAATTGATATCACCCACTATAATTCTATAGGAGAAGACAAGTTTTGGCCAATTCGAAATATAATAAATATAAGTTAAATTTTTATAATTATTATATCCATATTTTCATTTTTATGTAACAATGACTAACATAATTAGCACCAGATAATTTATTTTAATAAGTATTTAAATTAACTTTAGTTTTTAAAATAACACTAACAAATATTATAAAATATCATTAATATTATCATTAATCAATTTAAATTTATAAAAAATATTTATGCCCCACAAAAGATATATTTATTGTGTGTTTTACAAGTTTAATCATGTACCGAATACTGTTTTTTCTACCATCTAAAATTGTTTCACACCGCTTGTAAGAAAAACCACACTTAAATCGCATTGCTTTATCCAATCCGCTTTTACTAAACTGCATAGTTTATATCAACTTCATACAATTTGAAATGTCATACTAAAACAGTTATTATAAATGAATCTTTAAATTTATACCATTTATGTTTCAAAGCCGACATATAATAAGATTCATAATTGTAATTCAACATAATTCTATACATAAAATTGCAAGAAAACTTAGTAAAATGGTTTTGGTCTTCTGTGTGGTCTTAGTAAAATGTAAGTAGAAAACACACATCACAATACTTTATGGGCCAGGGTTTTAGAAAAATAAAAACTGCAACTATGTATTGTGAGGCTGCATAATGGTTCCTGCGCTACTAGGTGTTTAGTAGAATAACTGAAATTTATTCAAAGTTTTAGTATTAATACCATATCATTAAGTTCATATCACATTCTAATGTTTTCAATGTTCCAACATATCTGTCATTTTTTTCTTTTTCTTTATTCACCTGACATTGCCAGTCGCAAACAATAAACCTTAGTGAAACACTGCACAAAACTGCAGCAGATGTTGCTCTTAAGACAAAAGACATTCCGGATGGGGAACAAAAACCTCGGGAGAGTTATTTAAGAGAAAGAAAAAAAGAGAGATCTCAATTCTCAAACTCATTTCAGTTTTCATGTAGACACAACCTTCTTCACCACTTTCGTAACCTCTTCCGGAGCCTTCTCTG
Source organism: Camelina sativa (assembly GCF_000633955.1). Lineage (NCBI taxonomy): Eukaryota > Viridiplantae > Streptophyta > Magnoliopsida > Brassicales > Brassicaceae > Camelina > Camelina sativa. The sequence continues at coordinate 39,014,633 of NC_025695.1, forward strand.
CTGGTATGTTCACCAGATTACCCTTCTTCGCGTAGTAGTCAATTACCTGCAACAACAACAACAACAACAACAACAACAACAATCAAAATCTCCAATACTCCTCACTCAAGCTCAAATGCTTTAAGGGGAAACTTACCGGTTGTGTCTGCTTATGGAATGCATCTAGCCTTGACCTAAGAACATCCGCATTGTCATCTTTACGTTGAATCAATGGCTCTCCAGTCACCTAACAAGAATCAAGTGGATACAGAGATCAATCGTCACAGATCTGATTTGCTAGTCCAATATTAGGAATGAGATAGTTTCCTTACATCATCAACTCCGGGAACTTTAGGAGGTGCGAATTTAGTATGATAGCTTCTTCCACTTGAAGGGTGAATCCACCTTCCAGTAATTCTTTCTTCCAGAACAGAATCATCAATCGCAAAATTAAGCACCTTATCAATCTGAGCTCCCCTTCTATTAAGCATCTCATCAAGCTACATGATTTCATAAAACAAGGTCAGAAGAACATTAACCAGAGCAGATACACAAAGGACGAAGCACAGAAAAGAATCAGAAACCTTCTGAGCTTGGGTCACGGTCCTAGGGAACCCATCAAGAATGAAACCTTTCTGACATTTAGGTCTGTTCATTGCTTCATCCATGATACCAACAACCAAGTCATCAGAAACAAGCTCTCCCTGGACAAAAAGTTAACGATTCAAAATTAAACACATGAAAGCTTAACAGAGACAAACCAAGTGTTTTTTTTTGTTACCTTGTCCATTGCCTCCTTCGCCTTAACACCAAGAGGGGACTTAGCAGCAACAGCAGCTCGAAGCATGTCACCGGTAGACAAATGGCACAAGCAAAACTCATCCTTTATGACCGGAGACTGTGTACCTTTTCCTGAACCAGGTGGACCTGCCAATGCAAACCATAGATAAGCCTAGAGCACAAACATGTAACAGGTAAATTCACATGCTTTCTTCAACTATGAGGACATCTATCTTAGGGTTAAACAAGAATCTGAGCTAATATCACTATGATCATCAGATCAAGGATTAGCGGTAGCAGTGAAAAATGCAATTTTTTACATACTGAAGCAGATAAAAATCGGAACTTTCACTACACAATTCACAAAGATCACACCACCGAAGTGACAATTGAGTGAAAAATTCAGAGATCGATTTACCGATGAAGACGAGACGTTTGTCAGGCTTAGAAGCACATTTCATACGGCGAAGAAGCTCAGACATGAGATCAACGGTCTGAATGTCTTCCATATCTACAGAAGAAGCCGCGCTACTCGTCGCCATAGTTCGTTCGTTCGTTCCGTCTCTTACAGAGGAATTAGATTTGGTCCGGTGGTGGGTTCTCTTCCCTTTTTGAAGTGCGTGTATAGAGGATTCGATGCTTCCAATGTTTAGTCTCCTCTTTTTACGATAGTACCCTTCACTGTGCCAACAACTACAGCGCCCTGCCCCTCGACCAACCACTGGGGTTGGTGAATGGTGTGATACACCTTACTTTGAAAACGAGTCTTTCTTCTTACATCTATATCGCACATTTTTCATACAATTACATAAAAATCAATACTTTTACCAATAACAAAGGAAACCAATAAGTTAACCAATAACAGAAGAAACCAATAAGCTAAAGGATTCTTGTATAGAAATGATTTCAGACCAAAAAACATTGTCAAGAGCGACCCTCAAATCATCAACAAGACAGAGACTATGGAACACATTTAGATTCCCTTGTCGAGCATGGCTCTAACTCTCATAGGAAGACCATATAACCGAATGAATCCAGCTGCATCCGCTTGGTTGTAAATCTCACTCCCTTCAAACGATGATATGTCCTGTCTATACAGACTAAACGGACTCTGTCGCGCCGTCACATTCACACTCCCTTTGTACAGCTTCAATCTAACCGACCCTGTTGTCTTCTCCGTTATCTTCTCCATGAAGGCGTCCATTGATTCCCTCAGTGGATCAAACCATCTTCCCGCGTAAACCATCTCTGCGTATTTGAGAGCTAACGAGTCTTTAACCTGTATGGTCTCTCTGTCCAAGGTAAGTGATTCTAGTTCTTGGCAAGCTTTGAATAGAACTGTGCCTCCTGGTGTTTCATACACTCCACGAGATTTCATTCCAACTAGACGGTTCTCTACCATGTCAATGCGGCCTATTCCGTGTTTCCCGCCGATTTTGTTAAGTTCGGAGAGAAGTGTCGCTGGAGAGAGAGTCTTCCCGTTGAGTGAGACCGGGATCCCTGATTCTATCCCTATCTCGATGTACTCAGGCTCATCAGGAGCATCTTCAGGGTCTGCACTTATCATGTACATATCTTGCTTTGGCTCATTTGCAGGATCTTCCAATATATCTCCCTTTCAATCAAGAAGATATCGGATTTCAGAAAGCAGGACACAACTTTGTTATGAATTGAAAAATGTAAAAACCTGATTAGTGTTGTTACCTCATGACTGAGGTGCCACAGGTTCCTGTCTCGGCTGTAAATAGATTTCTTTGTCACGGGAACAGGAACGTTATGCTTCTTCGCATACTCGATAGCATCTTCTCTGCCTTGGATTTCCCATTCTCTCCATGGTGCCACAACTTTAAGTTCAGGGTTTAGTGAGAAGAAGGTGAGTTCAAAGCGAACCTGAATTATACATTAAAACCAATATAAGAAGCCTTAACAATATGTAAACGCTTTTAGCACAACATTTCCGCAGTTTACCTGGTCATTGCCTTTGCCAGTACACCCATGTGCAACCGCATCAGCTCCAACTTCTGCTGCTACATCAACCATAGCCTATATCATATAGAAGCTTTGTTATTCATTAAGAACACTAAAGATCTCGGAGGCTTAACTATGAGATTCCATCATCTGCAGGGATTATTTCTCAAAAGTGGTACCTTAGCAATGACAGGACGCGCCATGGAGGTACCAAGCAAGTATTTTCGCTCATAGATGGCACCAGCTCGAAGACAAGGGAATATGTAATCTTTCACAAACTCTTCAGTTAGATCCTTAACGACCAACTGAGAAGCACCACTGGCCTTGGCCTTTTGTTCTAAACCCTCCAACTCTTTTAAGCCCTGCAGATAAAAAAACATTTAGGACAGGTAAAGAAGATACTATACTACAGTACAAGAGAAAAAGGACAAAATTTTCAAGAGTCAAATAATTGGCAGAGTTTGTGAGGTACCTGACCAACATCTGCAGTAAAGCACACAACTTCACAGCCATAATTCTCCCTAAAAACATGGGAAACGCAAAGAGTCCAAAGTAAGCCCACAGATGTTAACGGATATGTAAACATCATGAAACAAAAATCATCGCTCAAAGCATCTAAAAACAGGGAAATCCAGAGCCTAGAGCTAGCTACTGATACAAGGTTTCAGATCTCTATCTTTATTACTTGACTAGTACAACTTACAAACTATAGCAAAGTCTTATAATTTTATTGTAAGTAATTAAGTGTAAGAGGTCCAGAAACAAAAAAAGAAAAGAAAAGAAAAGAAGCATACTTTAGCCAAGGCACAATGACAGAAGTGTCTAAACCTCCACTGTAGGCAAGAACAACTTTCTTGAGTTTCCCACGAAGCCCAACACCCTTTGCATAAGTAGCCACCACACCATTTCCATCACCAGATAGAACAGCTCGAATAGCTACAAATCAAAATAAAACTTCCTGTTACATGTCTTAGTGGCAACTATGTAGATACAAGATAATCTTTTTGATGATTCGAAAGTCACACAGAGAGACAATAATACTAATTTGCTAAAAGTGTTTCTAATAGAGTAGGAACTAAACTCACCTTGATTCTTGCAACTGCGGGAAGCGGTGACTTGATTGCTAATAACGACATTGCGGTTAAGCTGCAGTTACCAAAAATGAGCCATTTTTAACACACAATTTCAGAATTAGCAAAAGAGGAATTTTCAGACGCCATAGGTAAAGAGGGTACGTACCTCTGGAGCTAGTGAAGTGGTTCTCAAGAAAGCTAGATTCTGACATCTTAAGGGACCTGAGGCTGCGATAAACAAATCAAATATTAATTTATCAATCACAAACTGATGGTTTGAAATTCTAGAATGGTATTACACAAAGTCTATAAATCAAGAATAAATGTTTGAGAGCAGAGAGAGAGAGAGAGAGACCATAGGCATAGTGGGGAATACGGAAAGGGAGAGCAGAGGAGGAAGAAGGCTGAGGAAGAAGAGAGGTCACAGTGATTTGAGCCATGAAATTAAATTACTCTTTTGTCTCTTTTCTGAGTGCAAAATGATGTTTAGAGAATGTCACAGACGCACAGTGGTTGGTGGGGTTCTGATGTTGACGTTTTGCCACTAGGGTTTTTGTCCAGACTTGTACAATTGTAGGATATCATTTTCAACCTTTTTTTTTTCCTAAAATCATTTTCAACTTTTCATATATTTACATTTTACTCACAGAAATTCAAAATTACATTTACACATTCCAACTTTGAACCTTCGTTGAAAATTACATTTGAACATTACAAAAAGTTACATTTACAAATTCAAAATATAGCCGGTTATATCTATATTTTAATATTTTGAAATACATTTCACAATCTACTCTTTTAGCTATAATAAATTACAAAGTTAATCTCTAGAAAATTTTACAAAATATAACTAAAATATGGCTATAAAATCACAAATAAAATCAGTTCATAAAATATCTCTATTAATTGATTCCTATTTACCTAAATTAATTTTGGTTTATATTTATATAATCTTTACATTTAACATAGCATTCCTAAAATATATCTACAATAAATTTATGTTTTTCTTCAAAATTAAAATATCTCAATTTTTTCTAAGAAAAATAAAGAAAAAATCTAATATTCTACAAATTTTATTTCAGATTTAAATTAAAATGTCGGCATCAAAATATTATATTTAAGAAAATGAAACTGATTTTTCCTTCTACATTACAAAAAAAAAGTTCATAATTTTGATAATCAAATAAAACATAAGTTGTGTCATTTGGGTTAAATATTTAAAAAATAAATTAATATACCATGGGTTAAAATCCGTTATAAAGTGTGTTATAGTGCAGATTTCCCTTTATTTAATCAGAAAATAAACAAAATTTTAAAATCGTATATAAATGAATGATATTAGTTTAGTGTACATAGTAGTATTAGTATATAATTGAATTTGTATGTGTTTGAAGCAAATATAATATATTATTTTATCTCATAACAACATTATTTTACATGATACCACGATATTGGTTATAAATAGATACTCCACTTATTTTACGATTTCACAACAACTTTTTTTTTTTTCTTTTTGCAAATAAGTCTCTTGTATTTACCAAAATTCATCTATTTTTTAAAACATATATATACCAAAAAAAAGAAAAAAAACTATAAACTATCATCATTTGAAAAAAAACTGGATTTGGCTTACGGAGTATGAGATAAAGCCGGTGCTGTCATAAATTAACGTTAAAATATACGAAGGGATCACAAAAGCGTGCAGCTGCCACGTGACCCCTTGATTCAGATCTTTTGGTGGGTCGCTCCGCTCGTAGTACCCCATCAATCTCTCTCTCTCACACACACTCAAGTCAACATCGGAGCCAGCCAGCCAGCCAGCCAGCGAGAACGATTATGTCATCATCAGGTAACAAAACAGAAAAATCTAACGCCGACGATGTCTCTCTCTTCTCTTCTTCTGATTCGAATCTCTCTGGTCACCTTTTTCCCCTGATTTATTTATTGATATAGGCAGTTCATCACCGCCGCCGAGCTTGTGGCTGGCAGCGAATCCAAGTAAGAGATGGGGGGAGCTCTTCTTCCTCTTCTATACTCCCTTCTGGCTCACTCTCTGTTTAGGCATCGTTGTTCCTTACAAGCTTTACGAGGTCTCTCTTCTTTACTTTGTAATCTTTCTTTGTTTTTTTTTGATAAAGAGATCTGACGATTTTGATTGCTTTGTGTATAGACATTCACGGAGTTGGAGTATCTGCTTCTGGCCTTGGTTTCAGCTGTTCCTGCTTTCCTCATTCCCATGTTACTCATTGGAAAGGTTTCTCAACTTAAACACCTCTGTCACCATTTCACCTTGGACTAGTGTTGATGCTACTTTTGCCAGTGTAGGTTGAAGAAGATACCAGAACAGTGTTATTGTACTTGCTTGATTAAAAATTGCAGAGATCTTATATTTTTAGCTTGACTTCGTTACTTGTTGAGAAATTTTGCTTTCACTCTGAGCGTTGCTTTCACTTGTTTGTCTATGGCCATAACTATCTATCTTGCGTTCCATTGAATGCATACCTCTGTTCCTCTTCACTCAATATATATGCATTTTTTTTCTTCTCAGGCTGACAGAAGTTTATGTTGGAAGGACCGCTATTGGGTTAAGGCAAGCTTTTTTTTTTCTTTTTTCTTTCTCCTATGTGCAATGTAGTTTCATACTCTTTGTGGATTTAAATTTAAGTTTGAGATGATAACTTTTGATTTTTAATTTGGTCAAAGGTTAGTGGTGAGAGTTTTCGTTCTCATGTTTCTCATCTTATAGTTGTATTGATTGGAACTTAATTCCACTACCACAGGCAAATCTCTGGATTATTGTTTTCAGCTATGTGGGAAATTACTTTTGGACGCACTATTTCTTTAAAGTTCTTGGAGCGTCCTATACGTTTCCGTCATGGAAAATGAATAATGTAAGCACAACAATATTAAGTGGATTACTGTGTTCTGTTGAGTATCTTTCTTGTTTCCATGGGCTCATTACAGGGTTTTTACTTTGTGTGTGTGTGTGTGTTGAACAGGTTCCTCACACAACATTCTTCCTAACACATGTTTGCTTCCTCTTTTACCACGTTGCATCCAACATGACTCTTAGAAGGCTACGACATTCCATTGCTGATTTACCAGATTCTCTGAAATGGTGTTTTGAGGCTGCATGGATACTGGCGCTTTCTTATTTCATTGCATACTTGGAGACTATTGCTATTGCAAATGTATGTTTCGATTTCTTCATTTCTATGATAGTTCCTATAAAATTTCAGAAGGTATCTTACTTCGTGCTTTATCAAATGGTATAAATTTCTTTTGTAATCTGTTTTTTTTTTTTTTTGGCTTACTTGTTAATTTGCTTAAAGGCTACGTTACTTTCTAGAATCTTGTTTGGAAGCAAAACTTCACAATAACCGTTCATATGTTTTGTTTGTTTGAACGTGTGCAGTTTCCTTATTACGAGTTCGTGGACCGAAGTGCCATGTACAGAGTTGGATGTTTGTTCTATGCCATTTACTTCCTTGTGAGCTTCCCAATGTTCTTCAGGTAAAGAACAGCCTCAAGCCATAGTTTTCTTGATTATGAGTTTTCTGATCTAATAGAAGCGGTGAATCTTTTCAGCATCATGACTGTTGCATATTTAAACTGAGGCATTAATTGATTGCATTATCTAGAGGGTGTTATAAAGGAATTAGTGACTTTTATGGAGAACCATGACCCTCCAGGTCTTTCTTAAGTGCCTTGAGAAATTTTTTGAACCATTTTGCCATCTCTGTGATATGTTTGCATCTCTCGACTTCTTGGCCTTTCATGATCTTTAATGTTATATATTGCCTTCCTAAGTTTCATCATTTTTCTTTCTTATATGTCTTTATGTTTTCCTATGCATCATATTAATTGGTTGGGGTTTGCAGGATGGATGAGAAATCAAGTAACGAATGGGATTTATCCCGAGTGGCTGTTGATGCTTTGGGTGCTGCTATGTTGGTAACAATCATTCTTGATTTATGGCGTCTCGTCTTGGGACCTATAGTTCCCTTACCAGAGGGACAAAAATGCCTAGAGTCTGGATTACCATGGTTCTCCAGTTAACAATTGAAAGATGGGCTGCTTCCACCAATTCAGGGAATAGCATTGGACTGAAAAGAGAAACCTACGCAAGAGTGTCCGTGAACACTCAACGGAATCGGCAAGCACTTATTTCGATTTTGGACATGTTTCTGAGGTTTTTCTTCTCCCAGATGACTGCTGTGTTGTTATTTTTCAGTTTCTCCTTATGGACTTGGCAATGAAATCTTTCAAGTTATCATTTACAGAACAGAATGAAAACTTTTTGCTGTGGAACTGAAATCGATGTATTGGTTTGTCCTCTTAAGTTTGATAAAACGTAAAGGTCACAACACCATTTGAATGAACCAAAACTTCACATTAAATGGTTAAATCTCATCACATGAAGTATCTAAGGGCTTTCATACTTCTGAAACCTACTTCCTCATATCGTTTTTTCCATTGTTGAAGTACCCTTATGGTCACTGACTCATATGGGACACTGGTACATACCTGCTACATAATCAAAACGTTAATCTCTTTTGACCGTCTGGTTTTTGGTTTCAATAGAACCCATCATCATTCCAGGATCAACATTACCTGGTCCTGTGCGTATCTGAAGCCATCAATGATTCCTTGAACAATTACATGTTCTCTGCTCTTTCTCTGTAGACCGTTCTCAGTTTAATAATGGGAGATAGAACAAGACTGCTCTCTGTTTTTATAATCTTTACATCTAAGAACAAATCTGGGAGGAATCCGTAAATGTCCAAAGACTCATTGCAAATCACATGAAAACTTTCAAATATAATAAAAGTCTTAAAATGATATAATAAAAGATCAAAGTCTCATTCCAATCAGATAACCCTGTTTCAAGATACAACTTTCAAATATAAAAACAAAAAGTAAAAATAAAAGTCACTGAATCAGCATCATACTGATACTAACTCAGATTTATTGTAGTTTTAATGAAACAAAGCTAGAAAAACAAAACAGGGTTTTCTTGAGAAAATTGATCTCTTGCATCTAAAGCTTCTCCTCTTTGTCGCATTCCAATTCAAGCTTCACTTTTGAATTTTCCCCATCATTTGCAACATTGCTCGAACTCCCCACACCATCATCAACTTCCTCCTTTGGTTTCTTGACCACAGTCTCCAGTTTTCTCATCATTCCAAGCTTCTTTTTTGCTTCGCCCCCATCAGCCTCCTCCTTTGGTTTCTTGAAAGCCACATTCTCCAATCCTCTCATCTCCTCCTTAGTGACAACATTGAGAAGCTCTGGTGTCAAATATGCAGGATCAAGTTCCAAGAAACCTACAGGAACATTCTCACCATCTTCACTTGTAAGAAAATGAGAATCCACCTGATGGGATAGCCTAAACAGTTCACACTTTGGGATTGTCCACTGATATGGATGGCGACGAAACACAACTTTGTATCCAGGGACTTTGAATAGCGGCACAACCGGTACACCTACTCCTTCCTCGAAATCATGAAGCACTTCAACTAATTGATACTTGTTCACAACTTCTTCAGGAGTTGAACTGTTCCAAGATGGTGACCAGTTTGTATAGAGAGCCCAAACATCTCCTTTCTTCGGATAGATGTGCACAAACCCGTTGGCACCTTTTTCCCACTTGACTCTATGTGAGAATGAGTCGAAAAAATCGCAGTATTCTTGCTTACCGATTGAGAAGCTTCCAGTGGTCTTGTAAAAACCTGATTCAATCCACTTCATTGGACCTAGTTCCTCATTATTCTTGCTATACAGCAAAGAATAACACATCTTGAACGGTTCTTGAGTGACAAGACCATGGACCATTGCATACAAACGAGGCATTCCCTTATCATCATAAACTGCCCATACCTGGTTTCCTTCTCGAAACGAAGCTTTGGTTCGGTCATTGTCAAAGTTGTGGAAATCAGTATCTGGAACAATCACAAACACTGCATCAGGTTCCTCCTTTTTAACCACAACATTAGTGTTCTTGCTTTCACACTTTACTCCTTCCGCTGCTATGCAGTTCTTGGAGCCTTGAGGTATGTTTGTTGCTGCAGAAGCAGAAGCAGAAGCAACATTGTTTTGTTGAGAAGCAGAAACTAACCTTTCAAGAGTCTGTTCGATCAAACTCTTACCCTTTTCAATCATATCTCTGAGCCCTGCGTCTTCACTGATTCTTCTGAACTGAGGAACATTTGTTAGTAGAGGTCCCTTTCGTTTGTTATCTCCTCCACTAGCTCTCCTTAACTGGTTCACAGGACCAGAAACTCTCGGTGGAGGTTGTTCAAACCTAGCTTCAACTGTTTCTTGACCAACTCTGTTTACTTGATCAAAAGTTCTTTGAGATGTCAAGACAGGTTCAGGCACTGCTGACAGAACCACCGGATTGTTAGTGAAGCTCGGAACCTGACTCGTTACCGCTCTCCTGAGCTGCTGCTGATCGTAAGTCCATGGAGTAACACGATTCATCGATGGTCCAGGACACTCAAAAGCATCAAATGGCTTGCAACAATGAACAGACATCACCCTGCGATCTTTGCATCTACCTGGATACTCATACTTCATGTTACAAGAGCGGCATAATGTCCAGAAAGTGCTATTATCCACGGAATTAGAAAACGCCTCCGAGGCTCTTCTCAGATTCTGAAGTTGTAGCTGTTCTTGACGCCTCATGTCATAAACTTGCTTGCTCTCTTCATTGCACAGATGATTCCAGGAACCAGTCAGAAACATATTGGCTTCATCCACGCTACAAACAGTGTTGTCACAGTCATCAAGGATGATGTCCAGAGATAGCTTCTGGTAACGTTGCTGGATTGTTTCAAGATCCGCGGTCGGGTCAACCGATAACACAGCATACCAGTCAATTTCACCGTTGATTTGCTTGGCGAGACCCATGTGCACGTCAAGAACCGCATTTAGACGGAGAAGACCACAGAGTGAAGGGTTAAGCCTATGTGCCCTGACAGCAAACTCTTTGGCTCCACAGAGATCACCGGCTCTGTACATCTCCACAGCAATCGCTTTCGCTCTTCTAGCTTCTTCTCGAATGTTTTCACCAATTCTTCTGTCCATTTGCAACATTTTCTTCGTCAAAGTAGTGCCACAAGATCCTACAAGATAGAGAGATTGATCAGCAAATGAAACAACCCTAAAATTTGAAACAGAGTAAAGTGGGATAGCTTTTGCCCCAAGCACACATGTGGAAAAAGATATTTGAATAAATGGTTTTTGCGCCAACTTTAAAGTTCATTAAATATCAAACTTGTTCAAAGAAATAAGTAATATGGAATCACGCAAAACCATTTATCAACACGAAGGAGAAAAGTGTAAAACAAGACAAATCGAAATCAAAATCAAAGTACACAAGTTGCTAATAAGAACAAAACCAAGTGAGAACAAAGAAAAAGAAGACTAATGCAACGTAACGTAGGTAATGAAGATAATGATACCTTTGCGTTGCGATTGAAGAAGAACAGTTTCAGACTTTGTGAGTGCTTTGGTTTGGTCAGATTACTTCTTTTTGTATTCAAGGTGAAAGTAAAACAACCTCAAAACCATAGAACGATGAACATATATATAGGGCAATGGTTTGGTGCATGTGACTTTTTATGGTTTCACCATGTTTTGCATTGCCAGTAATGTACTATTTACCTAAATTCACTACTTTTTCAGTCAAAGTTTTAATTTCAAATCATTTCCACATTGATTGATTGTGTAAATAAATCTGTATATTTAGGTATGCTATCTATTTCACTCATCTTTCTTTCAAGAATACAATACTTTGAAGTTTGAACAAAGACTATTTTTTTTTAAAAAATGGTAATGATGTATTGCTTTGGAATATGTTTCTCTTTTGAAGAATTACTAGGTCAAGAGACGCGTCTGCTATGGCGCGTGTTCTTTTGAAGTTACTAGATTAAGACACGTGCGTGTTCTTTTTAAAGTTACTATGTCAACAGACGCCGCGTGTATATTTTTGAAAGATATTTTCTTTAGTTATTAATATCAGTGATTGATAAAAATTTAAAAGGTTTCTAGAATTTAGTTCCTATCAGTTTAATTTTTAATAATTTATATATACTGATTTACTATTCAACTATATATATATATACACACTAATAAATACTATGTTATATATTACTTCTACAAAATAAATGTATTGTATTATTACTACATATTTAGGGTATGTGTCCCATGCTAAGTATAATTTTGTGTTTGTGTTTTAGTACTCAACTTTTAGATATTGTTTTCCCTTTTTATTTTATATTAATTCTACCAATAGCTAATTGAATTAGACATTTTCTTATAAGACCTTATAAGACCATAAGAGTTAATTTGTATGAGATATATTAATTTGGTTCGGTACTTGAAACATTTACCAGACAAATAAACGTAGTATTTTAAACTTATAGGAGTGAACACTTCCTAAAATAGAACCGCCTCTAGCAATCCTCATGTACTACGGACGTTTTACTCGGTTCACAACTTCATATTATACTTTTAGCCTCTTATCTATTTCACCATGTGCTATTTGTAAACTTCATATTCCACGGTGGAATTTCCACCCAATCTATAAATTTCTCTCCAGTTAAACAAATTTAATTAATTCCTTAAATTATGATTTAAAATCGTTAAGTTAACATTTTTGCGATTAGACTAACCTCGAATGTAAATTGTTGACTTGAACCCAAATCTTAAAAACAATGGTTTTAAAACCGGACCGGAAAGTGAACCGAAAATCTTTTGGATCACTAGGTCAACCGGTCGGACCGGTTGAACCACGAGTCAATTAGTTTATAGTTATTTTTTATATTTTATGATTATAAAATACACTTTCTATAAATATACAGTAAAACTTCTATAAATTAATAATGTTGGGACCAAGATATTTTATTAATTTATAGTGATATTAATTTATATATAAATTAATAATTATTATTTTATAATGTAAATTAATAATTATTAATTTATAGATATATTTTTAATTGTTTATTTTTTAAAAAATTATGAATTGAGACAATTTTAGCAAAATAAGATTAGAATTTCGGATATTGTAGTTTTTATGGTATTGGAATTGAATTTGAAATATTTAGAAAAAATTATTGAAAATAAGTTACAAATACTATAGACAAATTCACTTATACACATGACATACATAAACTCAAATTTATGAATAAGAATATCAATTGTCGTATTTTAATACCCTATCAAACTATCAAAATGTAAATGATGCATATTTAGAAATTGAAAACATTAAAACATTTTAGCTATTTTTATGAAATGTTATAGAATATTTTATATCATTATAGTTTGAAGATACAACATAACAATTTTAATATAAATATGAGGTTTAGGAGAACACACTTTATTATATCAGTATATTTTTTCCCACATATTATATATATATGTAAATTTACATGATTATTAACTTATGATATTATTGGGACTACATTTTACATAGGGATTTCAAAAAAATATTCTCTGATTATCTTATCGAATTTTGTTATTTTTTACATTGACCCGACTTGGGACTAACAAAATTTATTAATTTATAGTGTTTATTAATTTATAGAGGTTTTACTGTATGTACAAGACACACATAATTAAGTACTAAATAACTAAAATTAAAATTTTAAATGATGAGATAAAATAACTAAGTGATTCTTTTATAAATATAACAACATTTATTTTTAATTTGGTTTGAGTTTGAACTGTGATAAAAATTAAATGTTTTAATTTGAGATCGACCCACCGCTGGTTCAACCACCGGTTGGACCCGCCGGTTCAACCACCAGTTTTGGTGTTTTCTGGGTTTTAGAAGTAACCCGAACCGGAATGTCCACCGGATCATGGTTGGACCGGTCCGATCCCGGTTTAAAAACATTGCTTAAAAACTTAATTGCAACCCTTTCTTTGACATAGAGGTTTTGAGGAAATCAAAACCATAATAGATTTGGGGGTAAATTACTCTAATCGTGAAACCGTACCATAAATAGAATTTTAAGTCGTAGTTAAAAAAATCAATTCAATTTGGTTAAAAGTTTATGTATAGCTAATACATGGTGAATTGGGCAGATGATAAAAGTACATGGTTGAATACATATAGCATAGAGGGCTTGCTTCATACAGCCCTCCAAAATAGAGTTTAGTTTTAACTTTTTAAAAGAACAAATTGAACAAAGATTGTGAAAGCTTTATAGAGTGGAAATAAAGAAAATAACAAATGTTAAATAAATCACATCAAAGACTAGGAGAGACTACAATTGTCAATTTCTTGATGAGATGTAGTTTTTTCTGTTGTTCTTCTTTGGAAAATATCCCGAAAGAGAAGGGAACGCAACATACCAAAGCAAAGGTGGAAGAAGCAGTACTAGAACATGCAAAGCCACACGTATAAAGTTGGAACTGAAAGCTTCAACACTCTTTCAATAGCATATAGAAGATCTCCTTTTAAAGGATGATTTGAGTTTCTGACAATAGGCTTTATATACTGCAAGAGAAGTACAAAGGAAGGTGAATTCAAGTGGTGACAACGCAGTGATGATGATTATCAATTTATCAGTAAGAAAAATAAATAAAGCAAGATGTTGAAAACACACACTTGTTGTATTATAAATCCCATGAATCTGGTGCATATGACCATTTTTGCAAATTGACGAGCCTTGTGTATACATGGAGAACGTGGATTGCTTGGCTGGGAAAAAGCAAAGACGCGAGGTTTGGGACAAACTCTTGAAAGTGTAAGAATGTTTGATGCTCTTATAGCAGAAGACGCATCTCATTAAACATGTTCCATCTGTGTTCATTATGGATCGAACTGATTCACCATTCTTTGTCCGAAGACACAATCGCTTTCAACTTGTCTACTGAAACGCTTACTTTGTAGACAATAACGCTTCTTTCTTCGACTTTCTTTTCTTTCTTGTTTTTTCTCAGTTTTTCTTACCTATTATTAATTCGTTTAGATTTACCCACCAAGTTAACTTAAGAACTATGCATCTCTTAATGCTCCCGTTCTCACTCCAAGCCGCTAAACGTCAAATCCCACGACAGACCTTCTAAAATGGGTTCATTTTCCTACATCGAGCGCATTTCTGTCTTTTTTACACATGCCAAAAGTTCTTTTATGGCACTCTGCCACTTTCTGAAAAGGTTTAGCAAATGTGACATTCAAGCTAAGATTTTGAGACAAAGTGGTATTTTTGGCTAAATTCCCTTACTACTATCTACTTATATTCAGGTACCTGTTCGAGTTCAAGTTCGGGTCAAATTTGGGATCAGATTTTCGGGTTTTGAGATTTAAAACATGTTCAGATATTTTAAAATTTCAAGTTCAAAGATAGGATTGAGTCTTTCGGATCGGGTGGGTCCTCGAGTTTGGATACTTTGCCCATGCCCATGCCCATGCCCAACTGATACTATTAAAAGAAAATGCCAAGAGACCTTTTCGAAAGAATGGCGATGGCACCTTAATAACAAATTTCAGTATTTCACAAGTCTTCCCTTACACCTTGGAGGGACAAATTCTAGACAAAAATAGCGGTTTCTTTGATGGGTTATAAAAGAAGTTAGGGGCCTCAGAGATTCTATAAAGATTTTTCGAGATCCACCTACCATACAAAGCCTCACTTTTTGAAGCGACTTGCTCCATGTCCAATTACCACACAGAGAGCCACAAGAGGAGGATTCAACCATAGTACCAATGTTGATTTGCTTCAACTTCCACATGATGAGTGCTACTCAACCTTTTTGAAGATTTCTTAATTCTTAGCATCCAATAATTTGTTAACATCACACAAAAAGGATCCTTGATTATTAATCGTCATGATATTGATGACAATGAACACAACAATCAACCACTAGTGCAAACCCCACAAGACATAACATTCAAGTCTAAAAGAGTTTTGCCTACTGCCCCCATACAGCCATGTTAAACTTCCTCACTAGGCCACACATAATCCCCATTATTAATAATTGAAATTTTCTAATCTCGTTTGTATGTAACATACACACTTTACTATGAAACTTAAGTAGTAAGTACAGACACTCAAGTTACAACAAGAAAGTAATATTACCAATCAACTATCTAACAACAGTTTGTGCTCTATAATCTCAAAACCAACTGTGACAAACCAACAGAGCAAAGACCATTTGTAACAAGAGCACAGTCATTATATAAAACCCATGGTCATAACATGATAAGTATTAAGACATGTACATAAGAATTTTGACACAGTCTATAAAAGGGTCTAAGTCCGACTTTCACATATATAACTTAAACCCCTGACTTATAAATTACCTGGCCACTGTCATCTTTCAAACAGACAAGACTGTCCTTCCAGCTAGAGAGTCGTCGTCATCATCCAGCAAGAGAACTTAACTTTTCCTTTTTGGGTGGTGAATAACCAGTTGCGTTCCTTCAAATAGGTCTGGTAAGTAACTCTCCAGGTCATCTGGTGTGTATTTTATGTACTTTCCAGCATGCCTACCACCTTCTAGTTGACTCTTATTCCTTCCAAAGAAAGCCCGGTAAGCCGGAATTACTTTCTCTGATATAGATATCCTCAATTCTTCACGAAGTTGAGGATCCGGGACCTTCCAAGCCGTTTGAAGCCTGTATAACTCTTCAAAACTGGCATTAAAACCTCTGAATCTCTCCTTTAACGCCATCTTGGACGAATTGTTGCTTCTTTGCCCATAACTCGGGCTACCGCTTGAGCTTCCACCCATGCTTTCGTCCCTCAAAGCAGATAGCACCCTGCTCCAGGAAGCCCTGAGGTAACCGGTAGCATATTGACGTATCTGCCCTCTTCGCTTTCTAACCCAATCATCACCCAAGAGATTACCCAGCTCAGAATCCTTCACCTTCTGAACTATGTAATAAATGTTATTCATCATGAACACATATTGTAGCCCACCATCTTCATACAACTTTGATTTCTCTTCCAGATTTGACTCTAAGGACGTAATCAACCTCAATATTCGTTTCGCAAGAGGAGACATCTCCTCTGTACTATCATCCCCAGATAAGCCATCTAACACATCATTCTCCAGAAGAGAATTAAGGGTAACCGCATAATCCACAATCAGTTTCATGTAATTCATCACATAACGTATCATCGGATGAACCTCACCATTTGTCGTCGGTCTCTTAGATGTCTCATTCCGAACATTATTCTCAAACTCAACAAAAGTCCCCCTCGCAGCATCACCCAGTGCTTCCAACACCCCCTTGGTCTCGTTACACACGAAACAGTCAGTGACCATCACCTCTAACGTCTGCAACACATTAGCCAGCGCGTCATACATATCCAGAATCCTAAACAGCTTCTCTGATGATCTTCTACCAATCGCCACAGCCTCTCCAAAATTCAACAACTGCATCACACAACTTTTAGTCGTCTCGTTAAAGCAGACCTCTTTACTCGACTCGGAACCGCTAAAGATCTCATCACATATCTTCTTCTCACCAGCCAGAAGAACCCTAACAGTGATCTTCACAGCTTGAATCCACTTCTTCATCTTCTCATCCATAGACTTCCAATCAATCTTCTGAACTTCTTCTATACTCAGCTTCTCAACACCGAGAATCATCAAACATTCATCCAAAGCATCACGCCTCACCGTGCTATAAACCTGAACACACTCCTTCTCATAACCAGCACGAATCATCCGCTCCGCAATCTCCTTCAAATCTTCAACAGCAGTCGGATTAATCAAATCAACCCAAAGATCACACCCAATACTCCCTCCCCTCTCATGAAACAACCTCCTCCTACTCCCACTCCCACTCCCACTACCATCTCCATCAGCAACCAATCCAAAATTCTCAAAATCCTCAACCACATCACCATCAGCAAACGACAGAGAAACACGTCGCATCGAGCCATAGAGCCGCTCCGCATCTAAAGGAACAGTGTTACGAATCAAAATCCGTCTAAATTCATCTTCAAGCTGAGACATAGCCATCTGCAAAGCACTATCAGCTCTATCTACCATATCGGCCTTATTCTTCGACGAAAGATCCTCAAGCAAAGAGATAACCTCATCAACAGCTGAGAGAAACTCCGTAGCTTCCTCAGGAGATTCATCGAACGAAAGAGAAAACGAGGAGGAACGATAGTTACCAGAAGACGAAGACGAGTGACGAGAAGAATCGTTACCGCCGTCCCAACGATGAATAACCGATTCCGCAGCTTCTAAACGCGCCGTGAGAGCGTCGTTTTGATCCTCCTCCTGGTTCGTCATCGCAGTTTTGATATTCGATAAACGGTTATCAAAGCTGGAGAAGATAAGTAACATATCTTCACGAACCTCTTTAGGTGTGTTGAGGCTATTCACGATCTGTTGCGCCGTGGCGAGAACACGGTCTTCAGCTCCACCAACACCACCACCTCCACCACCGGCTCCGGCGTTGATACTAGCCGCCGTGGTTGTTGTTGCGGCCATGAATTAGAGAAATCGGAAAAGGAGAAAACAAAATTGAGAGGGGGGGGACTGAATCAAGAAGATGAGGACATGGATCGTGTTGTGGGATTTAGGGGATCAAACTTGTGGGAGATTGAATTGAAGAAATGGAGTATAACTTCTTTTTTTTCCTAGGGTTTGAGTGGAACAAAGACAGCGAAATGGAAGACAAAGGTGACTTTTTTTTTTTGGTCTTTCCAATGAAAAAAAAAAAGAGAGTCAAAAACGTCTTCGTTGACCGAAATGTTTTTTTTTTTTTTTTTTGGTACCGGCTAATTCCGGTTTACTCCTCTTGGTATCTACCGGTTTACTCCTTTATTTATTTTTATTTTTTATGCAAGGTAAATTAACTAATTCTGTACATGTGTTTCAACTTAATTTCTATTTATTATTTGGAGTGATTTTGGATTAGGCTAATTCCAATTGTATCCAAGGTGTTTTAGACTGTTTCAAGTTTCACTACCAAGAAGATTTGTTTTTTGTTCGTTCACTATGAAATTTTTATTTTAGACGGCTTCAAATTATATTTAATTGATATTTTTCTAAAATATTGGTTTGTTTCTCATATAATAACTTTTTTATTTCTGTTAAGTTGTTATATAGAAAACTCATTACTTTAAAAAAATATATCATCCAGTAAACAAATCACATAAAATAATCTGATTATACGAGAACATACATTTGGTTTGATTTATTTTAATGTTTACAGCTTAGAATATCACCATGACAATTCATTCATGAAAAAACTAATAATGTTAAGAAAATACTATGTTTCCTTGAAGTCAAGATCATAGTGACAATTCTGTCTTCCTGAATGTAACGTCCCAACCACCACCTTTTAGTGGATCACATGTTCAATCCCAGTTCATGGGCCCACCTTTTTTAATGGATCTCACGTTTTCTCACTAGGCCTATGAGCCCATCAATATTCGACAGCCGGTTTGCTACGTCACAGAGGTTTTAAAGACTTGTTATCATCTCTACAAATCACCACATGATCTTTTCCTGTGTTTTGTCCTCACTCGCACAGTTTCGATAGTCACTTCCCCAAAAAGTCACTCATCCTGAGACTACTCCAGCTCACGCACGCTTAACTCTGGAGTTCTCTCAAGCCCCTTGACCGAAAAGATAAGTGCACTTTGGTGACATAGGTGGCCAAATCAATTCTTTTAAACCTCTCTGCAAGTCTCTGAAACCGGGGTGTCACAATTCACCCCTACTAACAGATTGCAAGGTTTTTGAATGATTAAACTCGCTGTTGTCTCCTTTCAAACAGATTCCACGGCTGCGGAAATAATGTATACAAATAGGACGATGATCCTTCCCCATAATTACCGAGGATAGTTTTGATTTCAAGATTATTTTTTTTTCCGTGGAGAGCGAGAGAGACGCAGAAAAAATTTAGGGACTTGATTAAAATTTTGGAGTTAATTAAAGGTTATAAAATAAATATATATATATATATATATATGTATAATGATTAAAATCAAATAAACAAAAGAATTGTTTGAAACGTATTTTAATTTTCTTTTTTTTCCTAAATGATTTGAAATTGATGAAAAATAGCCACTGCGACCCCGGAAAATAAATAAAAAGATGGACTAATTGGTTTGGTTTTTTTTCCTGTTTTACGGTTTATTTATTTTATTAAAAAAAAATTAAAATTTGAGTTTTCAATTAGGATTAACCCGCTGTTTTTAGCCCCAATTCATACTAAAAAACGCATTTCTTCTTCATTATGGGTTCCATGATCATCGGTCCTTTTGTATTATAAGCAGAGAATGATAACAAAACTTTTTACCTTTTATTGATAACAATGCTAAAAAGAATAATAGAAATCGTTACATGATCACACACTATTTCATTTCCCTTTGTTATACATTTATCTTTAGCGTAAAAGGAACAAATAACAAATAAAAATGGAGTCTAATTCTACTTGTGATTCACCAATAACCTCCACAAGAACACTTCCCTTCTTTGAAATGATGGAACCGGCTCGCGTCTCTCACTACCATCTCTCTTCCTGTAACCAATGTTATGAACTCAACCACCTTGTGGCAGTCTTTGCATATTCNTAGTCACTTCCCCAAAAAGTCACTCATCCTGAGACTACTCCAGCTCACGCACGCTTAACTCTGGAGTTCTCTCAAGCCCCTTGACCGAAAAGATAAGTGCACTTTGGTGACATAGGTGGCCAAATCAATTCTTTTAAACCTCTCTGCAAGTCTCTGAAACCGGGGTGTCACAATTCACCCCTACTAACAGATTGCAAGGTTTTTGAATGATTAAACTCGCTGTTGTCTCCTTTCAAACAGATTCCACGGCTGCGGAAATAATGTATACAAATAGGACGATGATCCTTCCCCATAATTACCGAGGATAGTTTTGATTTCAAGATTATTTTTTTTTCCGTGGAGAGCGAGAGAGACGCAGAAAAAATTTAGGGACTTGATTAAAATTTTGGAGTTAATTAAAGGTTATAAAATAAATATATATATATATATATATATGTATAATGATTAAAATCAAATAAACAAAAGAATTGTTTGAAACGTATTTTAATTTTCTTTTTTTTCCTAAATGATTTGAAATTGATGAAAAATAGCCACTGCGACCCCGGAAAATAAATAAAAAGATGGACTAATTGGTTTGGTTTTTTTTCCTGTTTTACGGTTTATTTATTTTATTAAAAAAAAATTAAAATTTGAGTTTTCAATTAGGATTAACCCGCTGTTTTTAGCCCCAATTCATACTAAAAAACGCATTTCTTCTTCATTATGGGTTCCATGATCATCGGTCCTTTTGTATTATAAGCAGAGAATGATAACAAAACTTTTTACCTTTTATTGATAACAATGCTAAAAAGAATAATAGAAATCGTTACATGATCACACACTATTTCATTTCCCTTTGTTATACATTTATCTTTAGCGTAAAAGGAACAAATAACAAATAAAAATGGAGTCTAATTCTACTTGTGATTCACCAATAACCTCCACAAGAACACTTCCCTTCTTTGAAATGATGGAACCGGCTCGCGTCTCTCACTACCATCTCTCTTCCTGTAACCAATGTTATGAACTCAACCACCTTGTGGCAGTCTTTGCATATTCTATGGTTCTGAGTTATCTGCAGAGCATTCCATTCCGGCGTATTCACCAATCCATATGCTATCGCAAGCTTCTCGCTGTGATATCTCCCTACTCGTTCTTCTTCCTTCTCATCCACGTCTGGTAGAATGTTTTTCTCCTCCGCTACATACCCATACTCGTAAATTTCTTCCATCAATTCATCGACTTTCTGGTATATTTCCCTGTTTCATTACATCATCTTTTTAGGTAATGAGAGAGAAATAAAAGGTAAAGAAAGATTGTACTGCTGTCAGATTAGTTACCTTTTCACTGTCTCATCGTAAGAATCACACTTGTCTCCTGAAAGAAAACTGTGACTCTGATCTCCAACCTCGACCCAAGTACAAGCCGGCATCATGCTTAATCCTTTGCTCTCCAATGTCTCCAAAACTCCTGCAGCTTCTGCAGTATTTCCCATACTGTTGTACATATTATACAGCACAACGTAGTTTCCAAGCTTCTCTGGTCCCATTCCGTAGAGTTTTTCAGCAACCACTCTTCCTAGCTCCAAGTTTTCATGCATCCTACAGGCATTCAAAAGCGCCGCCCACATATTAACCGTCGGTTTCAAAGGTGCTCTTCTGATGAAAGCAATGGCTTCATCTAATAAACCATCCCTACCCAACAGCTCAATCATGCAGGCATAGTGCATAGCCCTTGGTTTGATCCCATGAACCTCACTCATCGATAGGAAAATCTCCCAACCTTGTTCAGACAAACCTGAATAGGAACAAGCTGATAGCACTGCAAGGAATGTNAGCTCTAAGTTTTCGTGCATCCTACAGGCATTCAAAAGCGCCGCCCACATATTAACCGTCGGTTTCAAAGGTGCTCTTCTGATAAAAGCAATGGCTTCATCTAATAAACCATCCCTACCCAACAGCTCAATCATGCAGGCATAGTGCATAGCCCTTGGTTTGATCCCATGAACCTCACTCATCGATAGAAATATCTCCCAACCTTGTTCAGATAAACCTGAATATGAACACGCTGATAGAACTGCAAGGAATGTGACATGATTTGGAGCGACTTGTGCAGCAATCATTTTCTCAAACAACTTAACAGCATCGGTTCCTCTACCATGATTTGCATACCCGCCCATCAAAGCGTTCCATGAGATTATATTTTTCCTCGGCAATGTATCAAAAACATATCTAGCAGTATCTACTCTACCCCATTTGCTATAGAAGTCCACAAGAGCCGTGTTGGCGACAATTTCTGATTCAAAACCGTTTCTAATTAAACTAGCATGCGCCTGCTTTGTAAGCTCAAGCTTTGCAAGTCTTGTCGAAATTCTTATCATTATGGAAAGTGTGAACTGATCAAAAGAAGCACCTGAGTCTCGCATCTCATACAACAAACACAAAGCTTCCTCGCTGTAACCATGGAGCGCGTAACCTGCTATGATGTTGTTCCAAGCAACAGTAGTTTTCTCAGGCATACTCTCAAAAGCGCAACGAGCATCTTCAACGTCCCCGCACTTGCTATACATATCTATCAACCCACACGACACAAAAATGTTATCAACAACTCCTAGTTTCAACGCACAAACGTGTAACTGTTTCCCTACATAAATAGATCCTAACCCAGCAGACGCACGAAGCATCACCGCAAACGTATGAGTCTCACAATCAGAAAGCTCCTCCCACATCATCTTAAACAGCTCAAAAGCTTCAACATAATTACCAAAGTTGACAAACCCAGAGATAATCGAGTAATAAGATAACAAGTTCCTCTCAGGCATTTCCTCAAACAACCTACGTGCATCTATAATCATCCCGCATTTCACATGCATGAGCAAGATTCTGTTCATCATGTACTGCTCCGGCTCAAACCCATTGCTCATCATAAACCCATAAACCCTTTTAACACAACGAATCGATCTCAAACGAATACAAGCTTCAACCAAAGCATCATACGTACTAACACCTACTTTAAAACTACCTTGAATCTCCAAAATCTCGAACAACTCAAACGCTTCCCTGAACCTATTACACAAAACCAACTTCTCAATCTGACTACAAATCCTCACTCCAGATTTCCTGATCTGGGTATCTATCAAAACCTGATCTTTCGACTCATCAACATCGACTTTGATCTTCTCTGGTTTCAGCTTTGGCTTTGGCTTAAGACCTTGAACTACAGAGGAACACGTGATCCTCCCAAATGGGTTCTTCCATCTTCTTCCCCGGAGCGAAAAATCGTATCCAGAAAAGAGAAAATTTCGTGGGAAATTGAAAACCTTGTGATTGGAATAAGAGTCTCGACTCTCGTCTAAACTTATGCTCTGGTAAAACGAGAGTGGAATCTCCATGATTGGAAAGGTAATGAGATCAATAAAAGAATGGGAGAAAACAGAGGATCCAGACCATACTGATCGGAACCGCCCGAGATAGCTCCGTAGAAAGATGGATTTGTTTCGTTGATGCTACGCAATGTCGAAAGAAAAAAAATTAGAGATTTTGAAAAATAGAGAGAAGAGCATCAAAGCATTGGGACCTCCGCTGATGGCAGTTGGAAGATGGTTAAGACTTTTGAGGAGAGAAGCAGGTAGTAATGAAGAAACTACGTCGTTTTCGAGTTCGGATACGGGTATAGCTTCATCCAAAATACTTGTAAATACTCAAATTATCTAACAATTTTTGCTGTTTTTACCTAAATTTACTCAATAACTAATTTAAATACCTAAAAAAATCCAAATATCCAACTATTTTAGGCACTTAATTAGGTTATTACTAGGCCTGAGATTATTATTTGCTATCCGCGGATATCCGTATTTGTATCCGAATCCATTCCGAAAAAAACGGAGATCCGGACAAACAGATACGAATACAGATAGTGAAATATCGGATAAAACGAATACAAATACGAATACGAATAGTGCTAAAATTCAAAACGGATAACGGATATCCGTTTTTCTCGGATACCCTGTATTATATTCGGATATGGATACAAAGTATAAATATTACTAATATATTATGTATTTATATTATGAATATGTTCAAATATTTGTTCGGATTGGAGTTTGGATCGGATAGGTGCTCAGGTTTTCGAATCTGGAGATTTAAATCCGTTCGAGTTTGGAATTTAGATTTGGAATAGTATTCAATTTAATTTTACAATTTGTGTATCAAATAATCCCATTCGAGTTTGGAATAGTATTCAAGATAATTTTATAATTTGTTTTATCAGAATAATTCCAATTCCAATTAGAATAGAATTAGGTTACCATTCTATTTAATTCCAACATAACATATGTCCTTCTCATTAATTTTAAATTTTACATTCTATTTTTAAAATTTCAGTTTATTTGTATATTATATGGTGTATAGTTATGTTGTACAGTTTGCTCTTTGAAATTTGTTTAAACGTTGTTACAAA
Source organism: Camelina sativa (assembly GCF_000633955.1). Lineage (NCBI taxonomy): Eukaryota > Viridiplantae > Streptophyta > Magnoliopsida > Brassicales > Brassicaceae > Camelina > Camelina sativa. The sequence goes on from NC_025695.1 coordinate 39,039,429, forward strand.
AAATATTTCTTCCATTATTTTAACATCTAATATATTTCTTAATGAAATCATACACCATATAACCTAAAAATAAAAAACATTGATCAACCTAACTAAAATAAATAAATAAAATGACAAGGTTTTAAATTTTAAATTTTACATTCTATTTTTTAAAATTTTGTGTCAACTATACAACATTTTTTTTTACAAGCTATACATCATATAAGATACAAATAAAATAAAATCAAACAAAAAAGAATAATGTTAAATTTAAAAGTAATGAGAACACTCACATTGTTAGAAAAAGCTAGGAAAAACCTTCTCATATTATATATGAAAATAAATATTATAATGCCTAATCATTGATTATTGTTTTAAACCTCTTCAAATATTGGAACTTTTTTTTATTAGAGTTTCAAATTTTGTTTTCTAAATTAAATTTTACTTTAAAACTCACTAAAAACAAGTTTAATTAAAATTAATCTAATGCTCATTCACCAACAATTAAAAAGATGAGATAGTTTTTTACATAAACCTAATAAAACTCCATCCCTAAATTGGATATATCAACAACTGAACTTTTTATTTTTTTTACATAAAAGACCTAAAACTTTTAATTTAAAATAATAGGCCCCAAAACTTTTGGTGCCCTAATCCTTGGCTTCACTTGCTTGACATATATGAGCTGAGTCTTCAACCATGTTTTATTTTTACTTCACGATTGTCGTGTTTGTTGACTGTGTTAATACTACTACATCATTAAAAGAATGAACTATCATGATTCAATATGTTGAACATGTTCAGTTTTGTTCTTTTCTTATATTTTAGAATCTTTCTATTTTCTTCTCTTTTGAGCATTGATGTGGTAAAGCAGGCTAAAACTTCTTCTTATTGGACAATACATATGAGTCTCTCCATTGTAAATTTAGTTTCTTATTAGTTTCATCTTTAAGAAAAAACGTATTTCAAACTATTATAAAAAAAGGAAAATTGTATGTTACTATCATATGTTTAAAAATCATGTTGTTGAGCTTGTGATGTCTTTTTATATCATGGTATGATATGAGTTGCATTTTTCTATACTATATCTGATTAATTTGACGTCTATAGTTTTGAGTAGTATATGCTAATTGTATATTGGTATCATATTTATTTAGGAATCTTATTATCAAATAGTTTTAGATTTAACCATCTTAAAAATTAAAAAACAACAAAAATTCCCATAACATTTTCCACTTTCACGTATATAATAGTTTACCTTCTAACAAACTTTATTATTATGACATTTGACATTGTAATATTCTATTGTTTGTCTTCTAAGTAGCTACAATAAAATGATTATTAGTTTTATTAAAGTGCATTTATGATGATGATGTAATAAAACTTTGCATTTTTATACTCATCAAAAAAAAAATTTTTTCTCTCATCCAAAACTTAGAGTAGTTTTCTACAACTTTATTTACTTGGATTCATTTTCATTATTGAAATTTTGTAAAAAAATATTTTAATTTGTATTAGAATGTATAAATAAAATATTATATGATGAGAGAGCAATGTGATTACATTTTTTACCTCACCAAAAATTAACTGGTAAAAAAAATTTATTAAGTTTATTTTTATTTACCTTAATTTCATATTTACATTGAATTCATGTAAGTTATATTCCAAAATTACATGTTTTTGTAGATGTCGAAGTGGTAATAGAAATTGTGCAACGCAAGCAACAAAAGAAAAAGATGGTGAATGTTTAATATATCTTGAAAATCTAAAGTGAGAATAAACCATAAACACTCTATTGTACAATCAAAAAGTTCTCCATATGTTGAAATATTCTAATACTATATTTAAAAGTAAAACTCAAGTAAAACCAAACAAAAGAACCCAATAAAATTAAAATGATCAGTATATTTTTAAAATCCCAAAAATAACCATTAATGAGTAAATAAATAAAAATTAATAATCTCCAAATTACTAAAATTCAAAAACAATGTAAGCTAAATCTGTGCGTAGCACGAGATGACTTCTAGTTTATATATATATGAAGACTCACACCAAGAAAAACTGAAAGAGATAAGATATTGTTTCTAAAAAGGTAAATAAATTCCATCTGTATCTGCTCATCCTTGTTCAAACCCAGAAGTGTCCTTCACCAACACTGCTAGCTGTTTTCCAAGTTGAGAACATGACCTTCTTTGACCATCCACCAAGCCAAGCATGCAAGTTTTTCATCATGTATATCTCAGGAAAGATATACATAAACACTCTAATGAATTAATTAATTTGTCAAACATTCTCACATAATTTATTTTTCTATATAGAATTAACACGAACAACAAACATGATAACATGAAAATAATATAAAAATTATTCAAGAATACCTATTGAAATTTGGAAAGATATATAAAAATAATATAATTCCTCTTAGGAACCTATGACTGAAATGATATACTAATGACTGAAAAATTGTTTCAAAAAGAGAGTAATTAAGGATTGAATTCTAATTTTATGGATAATGAATTGGTAAGATCTAATGGGGAATAAATGAGTAAGCAATTATCAAATTACTAACATAAAATATCCCACCAATAGATTATTTAAGATTAAAGGCCAGAAACTAAACGCTCTATCTTATATAATATGACAAAGTTTTTTCTAACTTTGCCTAACAATGCGACATTTGACGCTCTATTTTTGTTCTTCTCATTAATTTTAAATTTTACATTCTATATTTTTTTTTTGTATCTTATATGGTGCATAATTTCTTAAAAAAAGATATGTTGTTGTATAGTTTGCTCTTTGAAATTTGTGTTAACATTTTTACGAAAAATATTTTTCCATTTTTTAGTTTTAACATCTAATATATTTCATAATGAAATCATACACCATATAACCTAAAAATTAAAAACATTGATTAACCCAACTTAAAAAAAAAATTAAAACCAAATTATTTTATACCAATTAAAAATAAAAAATGGTTTCATACTATTTGAAATAAAAACTGAAACAAAATTAATTTATGATAGACTAATTTAAAATATAGAAGATTTTTTAATAGATGAAAAAGTCATATTATATTCCATAATCATATGTAGTGTATTAAAGACACAACTCAAATAAATTTGAATCTGTATTTAATAGTATTCTATAAGATATAGTTTGTTTTGTCTTTGAAACATATGTAATCAAAGAAAATAAATAAACATAATGGTATCCTAACATAATTGCTTTATCACCCCATGACATAACAGAAAACAATAAGTGGTTATTGAGGGTTATTGGTTTAAGATTTGAATAGAGTTTTAAAGATTTAAAATGTTATGTAGAATCTGTTGTTATTAGATCAATATTTTGTTAAACTCTGTTAAAGTTTAGTGTTATAGTTTGTGATTTGTAAAAAATCATTTAAAATCTTACCAAATCTGGGTTATTGGATTCAGACTTTTATAAAGTCATTAAAATTTTTGTGTTATTCAATTAAAACAAAAGAATCTAGGATTGTTAATGAGTTCAATTATTATGTTATTGGTTCATGATTTTAGACACTTTCTTTACAAAATAAAGTCATAGAAAGTATCATAAAAATACATGAATTGTTTGAAGTACTTTACAAGATTTTAAAAAACTAATCAACAAAACTCTCTAGCAATCTCTAGCAATCTTTCACTTATTCACTTTTAATGATTTTGTTGAACTCTTCAAAAATCTTCATAAATCTCAAACCAATACCAAAGTACACAAAAATATATGCTTTTTATTCTATAATGATTAGAAATAGAGATAATTTATAGAAAATACAAAATATTAAGTGTGACACACTTTTCTTTCAGTGAAGTTTTATAAAATATACTCCCTCCGTTTCAAAATATAAGATGTTTTAGAGAAGTTTTTTGTTTCATAATATAGGATGTTTTCAAGTGTCTATGCAACTTTTAGATTAGTTTAGTATTTTATATTATGCAGTATTGTTTCTGATTGGTTGAACTTATTAAAAGTAAAGACTTATTAATCTGCGTGCTTTAGTTAAAACATCATATATTTTGAAACGGAGGGAGTAGTTAAACTTATAGTATAAGATCTTTTTTGTGATTTCATTTTAATAAATTATTTTCAAATTGGCTTATCATATATATATAAAATTATTTTGTTAACTATTACTTTGAGATGATAACAGTAAAATTAATATATAGGACAACATAAAATTATCTATCAAAGTAATTAAGTAAGGTCTTACACTTTTCTTTCTAGACTACTTACCAAGATTTTTTCCCAAAAACTAAAAATATAAATAAATTTAATTTATTTTAACTATTTAATGAAATGACCAAATTCAATTGGCTTTGCTGTTACTAATGGTCCTATTACTATAGTAACATATTGTTTAAATAATTTCAATAATTCGTTATAATAACAAACCTATTTATATCTATAAAGTTGAATTTTCTCTCTTCTCATTCCGTCATATCATCACTTATAATTTTCAATTTCAACAACATCAAATCATCCCCCAACTTTGCCCAACATATTAAAAAGACCCACAATTTTATTAACAGATAAATCCACATTAGGTGGGAGTCCTAATAACACTTTCCCCTCCATAATTTGTTTTTCATTAATCCCCAATTTATTTCCTTCAGTTTTTAAGACAAGTAATATTAACCACAGTTCTGGTGGTTACCAGCAAAAATAAACATAGAGAGACACTAGACTGTCATTATTGAATATTTGTGAAAAATATAAGAATATATGAAAAAGTTATTTGCAATAAAAAAAACTATAATAGTAGTGATAGATTATATAATTTTTAATTGGAAGTTAAAGATAATTTTTTTTTGGAAAAAATACACATATTTAAAAATTAGAATATTTGTTAGTTACATATTTAAGAGACTTGAAAGAATCTTAGAGAGTATCCTTAATTGAAGGAGCTACAAGAGGGATTTTTTCTTCTTGATAGTACTGAGGTTGATGTTGAGGGTTTCTCCTAGCGATGACAAAAGAGATAATGACGTCTTCTAGTTTCAAGCTTGTTGCCTCAAGGAACTGAACTGCGGTTTTCTCTGTCTAGCCTCCATATATATGGTGGTAAAATGATTTATAGTAGTTGTAAAAGATTGAAATAAGATAATTAACTATAGTTTTTAGAAAACATTGACCTCAAATTCAATGTGTGCAGCTCCCTAGTCTTCTTATATAATAAAGTAATTTTTTTTGAAGCTCTTGCTCTAAGCGGCTGACAAGTGATGTTGTTTTCTTTTGACATGTGTCATTAATTTCAAATTTACATATACTATTTTTTATATTCACTAAATTTAAATATAATTTATACTAAAAAATATTTTATTATTTTTCAATGTCTTTTTAGTAGTTATATAATTACCATAAAATTAAAAATGTCAGGAATTAAAGAATACAATATTAATATTCAAAAGATTAATTAATTTCATTCTAAAGTAATATCAAAATATAAGAATATAAAAATATTAGAATTAATTTGTTGTTAAAATATCACAACTTTTTATGTCAAAATATCAATTCATTTTGTTTTAAATAATTTAAAGATATAAAATATGAAATTTCTTAATTCTTGCACCAAAAGATCAAGTCTTTCAGTCTAATCTGAATTCAATATATAAAACAAATCAATTCCAAGATATTAAAAATATGATATTTCAAACTTTTTTGCTAAAAGATTTTTTTTGTATTTAAAAATAAATTGAAAATTTAATAATAATCATAGTGACAATTTCTTGCATATTAATTCTTTAGAATGTAAATCCCATGATGTTTAACAAAAAAAAAAGGAGTCATCATGTTAATATACTTTAATGTATTAATTCCCACACAATTTATATTTATTATAGAAATGTAACAATATATAAAACCCATGATGTTTGACAACAAAAAAAAAACTGAAACCTTTCATGATACTAATGAAGTATTATTGAAAAAAATTCTCTATAAATATCAAGTAAATTTATTCATCAAACATCATATGTTGTTTAGCATGTCTGTTATGCTAAGTTGCTAAAAATCATTTTAGTTTTTATAACATCCGCGAACCAAAACTGCGTTTTGGGGATACCAATAATTTCTGGTTCGACCCGATTGATTTAATTGTCGATTTGGATCGGTTTGGTTTGAGAAAAACCATTGAACCGAGATACTTAAGTGGGAATCGACGAAAAAAGGGTTTTGGCAAGTTTTGTTTGTCGCCGTTTATCGTTTTGAGAGAAAAAGAGAGAAAAGAAGCGTTCTTGAGTTTTTGGGAGAATTGGTTAGATTTCTTGGCTGTTCTTGAGAGATCTGAAAATAGGAAGGTGCTAGAAGCTTGCTAGGAGGGTTGGATTTGTTGCTGTTGGTCAGAATTTTCCTGCAAAGAGGTGAGTGCATGACCATGGCTTATCTAAGCTAAGATCTCTAACTTTCAGTGATTTGGTGTTTATGTGATTGTTTCCTTTGAGTTCTCTATGGTATTTCGTGGCTGATATGGCTGGGTTTTGCTTCTGGGGATGCATGGAGCGGATTGGAAGAGCTTGGAGGCGAGATTCAGAGTTTCTGATCGAAGGAAATCGATGCTCGGCATCAGTGTCGATCGACACCAGTTGGGGTGTCGGTCGACACCAACGCGAGGACGATTCGATAACTTTAGTGAGTGTCGATCGACACCATGTAGAGGTGTCAGTCGACACCAACGAGGGTTTTGAGAATGTCGAGCATGTGTCAGTGTCAATCGACACCATCTGGTGTCAGTCGACACCCTTCTTCATTTACGACAGTTGATGTGATGCTTTGTATATTGCTTGGTTTATTTTTATTGTTTGTTGTTTGTGACATATAGAGATCTTATTGCTTGTGTATAAAGTCCAATAGATGGGAGGATTGCCTCATTGAGTGTTTATCAAATACTCATGCATCTTAATTTGTGTTTGTGGTGCAAGTAAAGGCAAAGTGTGATCGTGGAATCAAGGCAATGAAGAATAGAATGTTCTAGGGACTCGATTGGTTGTTGTCTGGCTTCTGTTAGGTTGCTAGAGGTGAGTCAATAGAACATTGCTAGGTTTCTGGTTCCTTGTTGCATGTTGTTTGGATATTGGATATTTATTATGATTTAAATAATGGTTATATATTATTGGATAATTATTGGATATTGAAATTGGTTATTTTTCACTGTTTGGTTTGGTTGTGGTTAGGTGGCTAGTGGATATGAGACCACTAGTTTAGAGTATTTATTATTATAAAAAAATGGGTATGGTCGTTTCAGTTTTTAAAAATAATTTACTTTCTAGTCAAAAGAACCGAAAGTGAGTATTCAACCAAATGATGAACATAAACAACCAAATTTTCATTAGCTACACAAGCTCTTTCCATGTTGGTACTGCTTAATATCATATTAACTTTTTATTTTAATGTGTGGTTACTTCATTTTATTGTTTTCATTTAGTTTAAAATTTTAATACACAAACATAATTGCTCATATATATACACGTTTGTTTTTTTTTTTTTGGTAAAGTTTATAAATATTTAATCTTTGCAAATCAAGATAAAACATTTATGTACTTTTATGTGCTAAATAGCTATGATAAGAGTGAGAAGAAGGTGTACGAAATATATATGTATGTGACTTCGCATCATTGTATGTTCTTAAAAAAAAGCTCATTCATATATGTTAATCTCACTAATTAATCACAAAATTCTCAATTTGATAAGTTTGAATGTACTGAAAATTATACAATTTACACACATAATATAACCAATATAATATATATACAATTTCAAGTTTGAAATCTAACAGTCAAAGAAATGTTGCATATGATTTTCAAAAATTTAAATAAAACACAAGGTTCATTGTATATTAATATTGTATTTTTTTTTTCTTTTGATCAAGTTGATAAAATTTTAATATAAAAATTAATTTTAAACCTGATAAAATTTCAGTTTAAAATTAATATATCTTACTTTTAATATTTATGGTAATTAACATTGAAGTATCTTTAAATAAATATATATATATATATTATAATATATATTAGTTCCAAAATATTGCATATTTCATTACATTTATTTTACCTTTTTCTAGTATATATACAAAACATTAGGGTTACTAAAGTGCTGAGCTCGCGATTGCATAGTCTTCAACATCAATATTAGTTAAGATTTTGGAGCCATGGGTGTTACTGATAAGCCTGCTTGTGTCAATGAATCTCAGACAGAACCTTCATCATGGTGAGACTCGATATCAATCATCTGAAAACCTTTATTTATTTGTCGAATCTCATAAATTCTAACGCCACAAGATTCCTATAAGCACGATACTCGCCGAATCTTCCGTGTATGACTATCTCATCTTCAGCCAATATAGCATTGTCGCGGTGTGGGTCGCAGCCTGATATACGGCACAACTCATGGGGACGATCTATTTCCCTACAAGATCATAGTTGCAAATAACATATTTGGATGTTTAAGTAGCATCTACGGTCTTGTTTACCTCGCATTCCTTTTCTACTCTATTTTCCCCGGTTTAGCTCTTTACTTGAGTTTATTCTTTGTGTTATGTTCCGTAGTCGCTTTTATTCATTCTATGTATCTATGCTATTTAGTTGAAATGATGAGCAAGAAACCTCATCTTCTTTGATTGTATCTTTTTTATTTTCATCATCAATATGAGTTTCTTTAGAGGTCTTACATGTTTCCAAATATACATGAACAAACATAACCAAATTACATTAAAACATTACGTCAAGTCTAAGGAATCTAAACCAGACTGATTCTTCACGAAGACGAGACTTTACATCAAGAAGCTAATGTGGTTGGCTCGCAGCTATCCCGATCACAAGCCAAGACATCTCTGTAATCTCTAGAGACGGTGAAGGAGTCATGGACAACTCCATTGCTGCTCTTCTTGTACTCAAAGAGAAGCGAGGAGTGATCGAAAGCCGTCAACTTCACAAACCCGTAATCATAGTCTCTTAAGATACTCCAGTTGGGTTTCAGCGAGCTGAAGGAAGACAAGTGACTTCCTGCACCACCAACAACCACGTGTATAGTTCCTTTAAAGGCTCCTGAGTAGTGAGTCTTCTCATTGTCCATACATTGGTTTTGGTAAATGGGGCAGGTTCTCTCATAGTTATGGACATGGCCGTAGAACGCAATGTCTACTTTGTACTTCTGCCACAGCTTCTGCAAGCTCTCTCTTCCCATAGGCTCTTCAAAGGAACCTTCTTGACCATACCAATCATTTGTCGAATAACCAAGGACACGATGAGCAATAAAGATCAACCATGGCTGAGTCTTTCTATCAACAGAGGCAAGACAACGCTCTATGAACCGGTACTGTTCTGACCCTTCTCTCCAATCATGTTCAGTATCCGCTACACAGAACCGAAACATTCCATAATCCGCAGAGTACCAGAACTTAGCTTTGTTCTCAGCAGGAAAGTAGTACATGGTTTCAGCAGGAACCCCACATTCCCCTCCAGAGTCTTTACCGCCATAGAAAGATCCAGAGTCTGGCCAATCCCGCTCATGGTTGCCACTGAAGAGTAACACAAGTTAAGGACAAGAATCCACAAAACCGTTATGGCAAAGACTGAAATGGCCCGGGCAGGCTAACCTTGCAATCATGTATGGAACAGTAGAAGCGATAGGTTCAACTTGAGCTGTGAACTGATCCCACTGCGAAATGTAACCATTCGCGTAAGTGATATCTCCGATGTGGAAAACAATGTCAATGTTGTTCAAGTCCTTGATGAGTTGGTCAGTCGTGTTGAGTGCACCAGGCTGATAATCATTGTACTCATTTGACCCATCCCGCTCTCCCTTAAAATACAAAACATAAGTCCTGAGAGTAAAGATTTAGACAAGGTTATGTTTTTGCATAGAAAACACTCAAACAGTTAGCAAATACCTTCCCCATGTCGCCAAAGATTATGATCTGTTGTAACGAGTCTTGTCCAGGATAAGGAGAAGACTTGAACGTGAAATTCTTGCTCCAAATTATCGAACCATTCATCAACTCATGACCCATCATGTATGTGTACCTTGAGGTAGTAGATGATCCAAAATCATTACAAAAACCGTTACCCCATATACTTCTAAGTTCTAAATAGTGGACATACCTGAGGTTTGGCCAAAGATCTTTCAAGAAAGCAGTGTGAATGAAACCCGGATCGCGCCAACCAACAGTACGAGCAGGAGCACCTGCGTCAAACCGCGTAATAAGAATCCAAAAATAAAGATGAGGGTGTATAGATTTTGTTGTATCATATTCTCAAAGTGTAACATACCACACATGCTGTTTCTGGTAAAAGTCAAGGTACCAGCTGGCGATCTTCTACTTTGAGTTCCCTTCCGACTCCATTCCACAAACGGAACAGCCTCATCTATGTTGTATCCGCTCGTCCATGTTACAGTCATCTATCAAAATCATAGTATCTTTGAGAGTCTTTGAATGCTGTAAAGCTTTGATTAAACAGGTTTTCTAAGAAATGTCATAGTTGACTCAGGCTATGGAAAACTTACTTCGTCCCACTTCTTTCCTAAAGCAAGACGCGGATAAACAGGAGCTTTAGGATTGATAAATGATACATGATTCGAAACCGCAACAAGTGTTGGCTGCAGAGCAATGAAACAGATGAATTAGAGAGTCTCATTTGGTATTTGCAAAATGGAATAGGAGATTGAACGGTTGTGTACTCAACAGACATTTGAAAGCCCCCCGGTGAAGAGTGCAAAGGAGAAATCAGCTCTCTGGTTAATAAGCATGAACTTCAAAACCGCACTCCCGGTCTTCATGTAGTCGGGATTGGACTTGGCATACATATACTATACAAATTAGGAAACTGAATGAGATGAAATGAAATGAATTAGCCTTGTCAAAGTTGAGAAATCAACAGTCAGAATGTGATATAGGACCTTGATTGGAGCTGAGCAAATAAAAGGATCTAACTCTTTGCCATCAGTTGGAGCACAAGAAGATGAGCTAAAAGAAGAGAAAGACAAAGACATATATGTTTATTAACACATCAAGCACAATCCGACATATATATTTCATAAAGAGAAGTTGATGAATATGAAAATACTCGAATTTTGCTGGTGAGAAGACTCCAACCCAATCGTCTGAAGAAGGCTCTGGGTTTGAAATATCAACATTTACCCATTCAGTGTCCTCACCCTGTAGCAGCAACCATCATCAAATTTGGTATTACAAACGGTTCACAGGAAAGGCCAAGGAACATAACATGATTATCAGTTTGGTCTGAAATTAAGTTGTTTACCTGGGAACCAAGAACACGAGGGGAAACGTTAATGGAAGCAGAGTGATGCAGAGCAAAATTAATGCTGTAAATATCAATTTGAGACAGTGCTTGATCTCCACGTCCACTTTCGTAACTTGAGGTCAAGCTCGAAGCCACATGTACGATGAAACACAGAATCGCCAACAAATCCCTAACCATCATCGTTGCGAGTTTCATCCTTCTCTTCTTTGGTTTTGTTCAAGATTAAATCTTTGTAATCGTATATAATCTACGATTTTTCAAGATTCTGGGTTTTTGATCAAATATTTATTTATCTTCTCCCTCCATCGAGGCGTTAAGGAGGAGAAGACAGAGAGAACAAAAACTTTTCTTTTTTTTTAGGAAGACAGAACCAGAAGTTGTCTGTCTTTTTACTTGCAAAATAATTGTCATTGAGGTGAGCACATAATGTCGTAACATTTGTCATTATCAAATTTTATTATTTCGAAAAAAATACCAAAGATGATATTAATAGGATGATTTTAGTTTTATTTCATTTAACTTTGTGGAATACAGTGAAGTTTTGAAGGGGATGTCTCTTTTTTTTTCTTTTTTTTACAAACCAAGAAGGAAAAATTGATTTTCATTTTGTTTAGCATATTTTTCTCATTTCCTTCATAAAAGAATATTCTTAGGCTGTGTGTAATATTCTATGTATATCTAGGAAAAAAAACACAGCCACTAAATATGATAATAATAATGCTGATTCTTAATCTGTCTACTGAATATCGTGCGAAGGAAGACAAACATTATTTTTACTTCTCATGAAGAGTATCCTGTATCCCTCTCTCACTCTACAGTCTACATAATACTGGATCTGGTTTCTTTATTGTTCACATTGCAAAAAGATTACAACTTACATAAGACATCACCAAACTAGACTCCATCTATATTTGGATACAGCTACATGATCGTACAATTTCACAAACAGTTCTACAGCACCGAAACAGAGAACATACTTACAAAGCTAATCCAAAGGCCACCAGCATCTTGTAGATAACCTGATTGTTCATCTGTTTGCTATCCGAGGCTTTGAAAAATGCGGAGCCAGTCTCTTCTCGAGCTCTACCAAGCTGGAAAACCATGTAAAAGAAACATGCTTAATGACAATTTTTTTTTATCATTAGTTTCTGCTCTGCTATCTCATAGGTGAGTATTGGGAAAATTCAGACACTTACATCTCATATCTGCGTTTAGCTTCTTTCTGTTTTGTGCGGTAAAGGTCACTGTCTTTTGGTATGTTGCTCAACGGATCAGCTACACAAATTTGCACACAAGATTAAAAACGACATTACATCACTAACATATCCATTTACATGTAGAGTTGTAGACAATCATAGAGGAAATAATAGGACACATTAGTGTCATCTAACTTCACGGTTCCACTTAGATAAATATCTTGTATCTAAAGAATTATCACTAAATGTTCAATTAAGCTATCAAATGAACACCAATCAACAACATTAGTTTCGAGCAGGAAATAGCGTTACCTGAAAGCATAGCAAGGTGTTTCTCGCCAAATTCTTTGTGAACTTCCATTGCAGTTGCTCTGCTCAGTCGGATTAGTCCCTAATCGAAATACCAGAAAATAAGTTAATATCAACCTAAACTGGATTTGACATTGCAAACCAAACTCGAGAAAGAGAGCAAAAGCAAGCTAAAACCTTCTTCTCCTTTCTTTTAAGAATCTTGAGATGACATTTCTTGACATAATGAGTCAAGTGATAACGAGAATGCCTAGAAGAAAGTTCTTGTTTAACCTCAGGAGTAGCATCAAGCCATTCAGAAATATCCTTAGATTTCACCAACTCTCCATTATCCAAAGACTCTAACCATGAATACACAGGTAACCACTGATCAGTCCTCTGAAATCGAGCTGGGTGTTGTTGATCCGTTTCCACATTTTGCTGTAATATATCATTCAAAAAATCAAATCCACAAAAACAAAATCGAAAGAGTCGCAATCATCAAAAAAATGAAGTGACTGTTGTTGGTTAATCACCTCGTTCTGATCTGACGATGGTGTTGGTCTCATGTAATGTTGGATTGAGAGGAGACGATCTACGAGCTCGGAGCGAGGCATGTGACGGAGATCTGCTGGTAAAGAATCTAAGTTTGTGCCGATCCAAGTCTCGACTTCGCCGGCGCTTACGACGGCTTTAGCGTCGGGGAAAGCTGAGACCCAAGCTCTGGCCATTGTCTCCCATTCCTGAGATGGCTCTGCTCTCTGGTTCGCGTTTGAGATTTTGTCATCCGATTCAAATTGCTGCTGCCCCTTTTCATGTTCTAGGGTTTCGTCACTCGAATTCGACATTTTTTTTTTTTTTTCCTTGTTTGTGGTTTCACTTCACACAGCACAGTGGTCGGGTTGAAAAAATGTTAAATCTTTAAATAAAGTACTTCAGTTAATCTTTCCTCTTTTTCACTTACAAAACAATCGACTTTTACAAAATTTGTAATTAATTGAAGTTTATCGCTTTTTGTCTTAACCGTCTTCTACTTATTCTTTCTGATTTAATTTACACGTCATTATTATTATTAGTTGTTTCTCTACTTTTTATTGTAGTGTACATTAACTGATATTAACAATGAAAAATGTACTTTCTATATTAAAAGTGCAATGAATAAAGCAAGATTTATAATGAGTTTGTAGGATAACAAGTACACCAATTTCTAAATAACAATGAAAGAAGAAACAATCTCCAAGTACAGCAATCCGCAATCTTTGGGGAACAAATCTACAGACTCTACTTTGTTGCCAGAAACTGAAGCTCTTGTAGTGATATTCACACTCTATGTCGGTATGTCCATTAGCGTGCATGAGTGTCACAAATAAATGAATTGGAGAAGTATCCAAAATTGGATTTCTATAATTACACTATACACAATTCAACATCTATAAGAAGAGAACAACTCGATTTTGTATGAAAAATGTGCTTACTTATTCATCTTCTGCTATGAAGTTTGGCTCTTCCCCTCGGCAGAGGTACTCGTCGCACATAGAGGATGTTCCCCAATCTTTCCTTAGCCTTAAGATATCCTCTGTGAAAGTCGATCCAGAGGCTCCAATGAATACGCTTGACATGGCGCATATCGTTTTATCAAGCATTGCATCCACCTGCACATTGCATGAAGATTAAAAGTAATTCAAAATGCAATTAGGATTTCCTATTCTGCTACAAGATTCATAAATTCACGTGTCTGTTGACGAACAACAAAATGCAAACCGCACAGAGCCAAGGAAAAGCAAACAGGTTTTCAGGAGATTCTATGCTTGGTTTCAATTATTAACAAACTGAAAAAAGGCTCAATGAGGAGGAGTGAGATTCTTACCTGGGAGTCATCCTCTATACCATGCCGATATAACAATGCATCCCATTTTTCAGCTGAATTACGCGGTGGGCGTTTGACAAGAGGCACAATTTTTCCATCTACCACAACAAGTGACTGAAGCAGACTTGTTTCACTTTCTGCAGCATCTGTTGAAAGATAGATGACTGCGCCATTGGATCTTTCCACTATCCGAGCGATGCACTCTGCAGCTTGTGGAATCGGATAGAAACAACTTGGAGATTTTGCGTTACTGGCATGAAAAAAAAGATCCCCATCTTCAGAAAACTACAAGTCTAACTGGTACCTAGTCTAGTAGTCTTTAAAACATCAATCTCAGTACAATATCATGTATCTTACCACTACAGCGCAGTGCCTACGTGATGTGAATGAATGTCATATACTAACGGGGAGACTAACAACCAAAAACAGAATGTTGCTTTGATAATCATAATCCATGAAGTAGGAGCTACACTTTGAACTTCAGGGTAATGTACGCTAGAAAGCAAGATGAAAAAGACATACCAGAATTTGAGGAACCCATGTCTACGGAAATGAAGCGCGATGAAATTCTTTCCCAAGAAGGTCTGGATGAATCTCTGTGCGGTCAACAAAATAAGCTTACTAGGTTCGATCAGTGTCTTGCACTTGTGGTTAATAGGTCCACCAGGCTGCATCACCCAATCTTGCTCCATATCAGCATAGAAGACATCCCCGATGGCGATCACATCATCATCAGACTTGAACTTTGTCTGTACGTCTTGCACAGTTCTCTTGCTCGGCTTCTTTATATCTTCACTCCAAGGAGCCTCAAGCTTTCCATCAATGGAAATCCCTAAACCTTTCAGCTTCTTAATATGCTCCTCATCGACATAACAAAGCTGTGGTGACGAGAAGTAACATATGAACCTGTCAATGCGGAAATGATTCTTTTTGGCCTTTTCCTTAAACTGATCAAAAGAAACAACAACGTTTCTTCCCAAGCAAGTGTTAATCCGGTCTATATCTATCACTCTATCATACTGGTAATCAAACTTAGGACTTGGAATCACCAAAACTCGATCTAGCAATGCAGCGAAGAACATATGTTTCTCTAAGCAAATCAAATGGTTGCTCATTTGACCTGAGAGACATATAGCGAAAAGGAACTTGTCAGATCTCGGCTTCCACTCTACAGTTCTCCGATCTGACAAGTTCTGATCCACTTTTCTACATCTATCGTATAAGAAATTCACCGAATCAACTCCGGTGCCGCCGCCGCCGGAGTAATTTGCAGTCCTGTGTGGTGACAGAAGCACCTCTTGGATCTCTTTATTCAACGAAATCTGCTTCGAAACAGCAGATTTCACATCCTCAAACAACACAGACGATCCCAAACTAGAAGCATTCGCTGATTGATTAAGAGAAGGATTCACCAACGTACCATTCCAAAGAGAGAGAAGCTCGAGCTGTTGTTGCCGTAGAAGATACAGAGCACGGAGCTCAGATTCCTTGACGCGATTCGCCAATGGATCCAGCTTAAAACTCGAGAGATTCGCCGAGAACAGTTCACGAGGATCAGTGAGTAAGAAGAGAAGACCGATTGAGACAATTAGAGAGACGGCGACGATGACGTAGCGCTTGTTGAGCGAGATCTNTATCATCATCAGACTTGAACTTTGTCTGTACGTCTTGCACAGTTCTCTTGCTCGGCTTCTTTATATCTTCACTCCAAGGAGCCTCAAGCTTTCCATCAATGGAAATCCCTAAACCTTTCAGCTTCTTAATATGCTCCTCATCGACATAACAAAGCTGTGGTGACGAGAAGTAACATATGAACCTGTCAATGCGGAAATGATTCTTTTTGGCCTTTTCCTTAAACTGATCAAAAGAAACAACAACGTTTCTTCCCAAGCAAGTGTTAATCCGGTCTATATCTATCACTCTATCATACTGGTAATCAAACTTAGGACTTGGAATCACCAAAACTCGATCTAGCAATGCAGCGAAGAACATATGTTTCTCTAAGCAAATCAAATGGTTGCTCATTTGACCTGAGAGACATATAGCGAAAAGGAACTTGTCAGATCTCGGCTTCCACTCTACAGTTCTCCGATCTGACAAGTTCTGATCCACTTTTCTACATCTATCGTATAAGAAATTCACCGAATCAACTCCGGTGCCGCCGCCGCCGGAGTAATTTGCAGTCCTGTGTGGTGACAGAAGCACCTCTTGGATCTCTTTATTCAACGAAATCTGCTTCGAAACAGCAGATTTCACATCCTCAAACAACACAGACGATCCCAAACTAGAAGCATTCGCTGATTGATTAAGAGAAGGATTCACCAACGTACCATTCCAAAGAGAGAGAAGCTCGAGCTGTTGTTGCCGTAGAAGATACAGAGCACGGAGCTCAGATTCCTTGACGCGATTCGCCAATGGATCCAGCTTAAAACTCGAGAGATTCGCCGAGAACAGTTCACGAGGATCAGTGAGTAAGAAGAGAAGACCGATTGAGACAATTAGAGAGACGGCGACGATGACGTAGCGCTTGTTGAGCGAGATCTTCCAACGGTGTTGTTGTACTCGCTGCATAATGTCCTCGATCTGAAACGTCGATGATCTCGGACTTGTTGCGGCGGTGGAGGAAATTGGATCTTCACGGTGACGGTTTCGAGTGTCGTTTTGAGGAATCANGTCTATATCTATCACTCTATCATACTGGTAATCAAACTTAGGACTTGGAATCACCAAAACTCGATCTAGCAATGCAGCGAAGAACATATGTTTCTCTAAGCAAATCAAATGGTTGCTCATTTGACCTGAGAGACATATAGCGAAAAGGAACTTGTCAGATCTCGGCTTCCACTCTACAGTTCTCCGATCTGACAAGTTCTGATCCACTTTTCTACATCTATCGTATAAGAAATTCACCGAATCAACTCCGGTGCCGCCGCCGCCGGAGTAATTTGCAGTCCTGTGTGGTGACAGAAGCACCTCTTGGATCTCTTTATTCAACGAAATCTGCTTCGAAACAGCAGATTTCACATCCTCAAACAACACAGACGATCCCAAACTAGAAGCATTCGCTGATTGATTAAGAGAAGGATTCACCAACGTACCATTCCAAAGAGAGAGAAGCTCGAGCTGTTGTTGCCGTAGAAGATACAGAGCACGGAGCTCAGATTCCTTGACGCGATTCGCCAATGGATCCAGCTTAAAACTCGAGAGATTCGCCGAGAACAGTTCACGAGGATCAGTGAGTAAGAAGAGAAGACCGATTGAGACAATTAGAGAGACGGCGACGATGACGTAGCGCTTGTTGAGCGAGATCTTCCAACGGTGTTGTTGTACTCGCTGCATAATGTCCTCGATCTGAAACGTCGATGATCTCGGACTTGTTGCGGCGGTGGAGGAAATTGGATCTTCACGGTGACGGTTTCGAGTGTCGTTTTGAGGAATCAAATGCTGGTGGTCTTCTTCGTCGTCGGAAGAGTGACGCTCCATCTCGCGAAACCTAATAATAATATGATTCTACTCAAATTTCTTAGAATCTTAAGCTCCGCATGAACAATTCGATGGAGGATTCAAAGAAAATTCTGGGAAATCTTAACAACATTGAAGAAGAAGAAATGATAAAAGTATGGAGATGGAGCGTGAAGACGAAGATTAATGATTTCTTCTTCTGTAACTACCCGACTAGTGAGATGGTGACAGTGTGNGCCGCCGCCGCCGGAGTAATTTGCAGTCCTGTGTGGTGACAGAAGCACCTCTTGGATCTCTTTATTCAACGAAATCTGCTTCGAAACAGCAGATTTCACATCCTCAAACAACACAGACGATCCCAAACTAGAAGCATTCGCTGATTGATTAAGAGAAGGATTCACCAACGTACCATTCCAAAGAGAGAGAAGCTCGAGCTGTTGTTGCCGTAGAAGATACAGAGCACGGAGCTCAGATTCCTTGACGCGATTCGCCAATGGATCCAGCTTAAAACTCGAGAGATTCGCCGAGAACAGTTCACGAGGATCAGTGAGTAAGAAGAGAAGACCGATTGAGACAATTAGAGAGACGGCGACGATGACGTAGCGCTTGTTGAGCGAGATCTTCCAACGGTGTTGTTGTACTCGCTGCATAATGTCCTCGATCTGAAACGTCGATGATCTCGGACTTGTTGCGGCGGTGGAGGAAATTGGATCTTCACGGTGACGGTTTCGAGTGTCGTTTTGAGGAATCAAATGCTGGTGGTCTTCTTCGTCGTCGGAAGAGTGACGCTCCATCTCGCGAAACCTAATAATAATATGATTCTACTCAAATTTCTTAGAATCTTAAGCTCCGCATGAACAATTCGATGGAGGATTCAAAGAAAATTCTGGGAAATCTTAACAACATTGAAGAAGAAGAAATGATAAAAGTATGGAGATGGAGCGTGAAGACGAAGATTAATGATTTCTTCTTCTGTAACTACCCGACTAGTGAGATGGTGACAGTGTGTTGGTTGAGGAGAATGATTCGGTACGGGTCATACCGGGTTTCAAAAATTTAATTAAAATTAAAATGATCGGTTTAATGTAGCCGGTTAGGTTTATTGACGTGTTTTGGCTACTAGAACTAGACTTTTTTAACTTACTATTTTCAATTAGTTGTACTCAAGGTAGTCAGGTTCACACAAATTACAATGGTACATATCAAGATGCAAATACAAAGGGGGGAATTAATAACTTGTTCCTCTAACACTGTAATATGAAGCCATCATTTACTAATATGCCTCGTGCTGCTTTACGGAGTAGTAAATTCAAATTAAGCTACCTTTATATTTATACGTAATTTCAAAAGCCATACCAAACTCGATGTATCTGTTTTGTTTTTTAAGAGAGGGGAGAGAACAAAAGACACTACTACTTAGTACTGAGAGAGTGAGAGAGCATGATAAAACAGACTTTACCATATTGACTTGCAGTCATGGTTGCGTTGCATTGCATCTAATCACATTTGAAGCAGAGGCAAAGCCATTACAACCCCGACGATCGATACTAGCAACAATACTATCCAACCCGGTAACGCTTCTTTCTTGTTCCTTCTCCTCTCTTTCAATCCCACTTCTTGAATGCCTTCCTTTTTAATAGCAACACTTTTCTCTGATTCGACTTTCGGATTTTCACTCTCAGGAGAATCCTCGGGAGTTTTCTGCTGAGTGGCTGCTTCCTCTTCAGCTACTTGTTGCTGGCTGTACTTCTCTACATACTCGGGGAATAGTTTTCGGAACGTTGCACTGCCACAACAGTTGAAAAAGTGAATAACATGTAAAGCTCTACCGTTCTCTAGTCAATTTCAGAGATTATCCTAAACTCAAAACAGTTACAGTTTTTGGTGAGAGTGAAACTTACTTTTTACAATTAAAAGCAAGAGATGACTTTGCCAACTGTTGTTTATCGGCTACACTAGTGTTTACACTTCCTGTTGTAGGGCTGTTATCCATCTGTATGCAGAAAAATATTTAATGAACGGAGGGTGCACAGTAACAAAGGACATTGCTATGTTAAATCAATAAAGATCTAACGGTACAACAATAGATAAACTAAGAGGTTATGCAAGAAGAAAAGTTCTAGACCTACAATGAACTTACCATAAATGAGAGAAGTCCAGTAAGTATGCTGCATTCAGGAAATCGAATTAGTCAAATAAGGATTTATTCGAATAACTTGAAAACATTTAAAATATACATCAAATCTTATACCTTGACACTGACCACATTGGATTCCAGCTTTCTGGATGAACTGTACATGCCAGGGTGAAGATAATTAGATAACAGACAAGTTCACTGAAATTAACTTACAAATAATGAAAAAGAAGACTGTGCTTACAGTCACTCATAGACAAGCAGATTTTCTTTTGTGTCACAAATCGACCATTTGGTGTTGTCATTCTGCAGCCACAGAACCTTGGTTTATTAGAAACCCGGACTAAAACATTGGAGGGAGACAATATTAAGAAGGAATTCTAAAGGAATAAAGAGCGCACGTGATTCCAGGTGGCTTGTAAGGATATTCTGGAGGGAACTTGATCTTCCCATAGTAAAATCCTCCTATCAAAGAGAATTCGAAGATCAGAATCATATACTGCATTGGAATGTAAAAATACGCATTTAGCATGTATATTAACAATGAAGATTTGAACCTGCAAAAGGTGTTCCCTCACTGCCTTCCAGAACATAATCTGTAGGGTAAAACTCAATTAATATTAAATTACCCTAAATGCTAGCATGAGCCTTCTCAGTTAGGCAATAAGAAAGAAAATTCTGGGGGTTTTTCATTAGATTTTTATAACGAAAACAAGTCTTCTTCACCATTAAATATTACTACTTATCATGAAATATGATATCAATACTATCTCCGTCACCAACTCACCATAGCAACGCCCTATTTCGTAATTTATTCTATATGCCCAACGGAAGAAACATTTATACCCACTACCCCGCAAATATATTTACCTAATGCAAGGTAAGCATCCCTATTGCCAAACTTTAATAGAATAACTAGAAGCAAATATCACGAGAGGAAAAAAAAGAGACTTTGAAAGCTAGATATGACTTACGCCACTCAAGAATGTCATTTGGGGAAGGACGAGCAACAACATGCGAGACTGGTTCCTAGCAATCCAGAACATAACAAGTCAATATTACTCACAGAGTAACACATTCAAGATAAAACATATCCTGAACAAAAATCATGACGAATTGCACAAGCAAAGGGACCACATTTGATAATATTTATCTAAAATTGATGGACAGAGTGATAAGGGTCGACAGAAACACTAGAACAGAATAAGAAGAAGAAACAATACCTTGCAAAGTGCTCTGTATTCCTTTTGAAGTCGCTTTATACAAGCTTTTTCTGCCATCTTAAATGCTTGAAAGAGTTCCGATTTAAAGTATACTTCCTGTTAATCAAAAACATCGAATTGTAAAACTACAGAGGTACAACAGTAAGATAAAGTCCACATCAAGGAAACCATTCTGGCGTAAGTCATACATTTGGCAACATGACATGAACAAGCAAAGACAAGAAAATATCACATGGGGGAAATAAAACACAGAATCACAGACCAGAAAATGTCTAACCTTTTTTTGTTTTTGTCTGAATTATACATGTCAACTTGTATATTCCAATGCAGGTGGCGTAATTACACGAAAATGGAACTCATAATAACTAAACAAGATTATATCAAGAGCTTGATCTTTAAGTCAAGTCCAACCAATTTAAGGTTGTAATACGAAATTACAATTCCAAAACTGTATAGTCTTTACATGCAAACCGTATAATTTAAGCTAACTCTACCATCTCAAGACACATACAGAGAAAGCACAACTTGACCAATTGATTCCAAAAAAAAAAAAAAAGAAAGGAAAAGATCAAGTAAAACTTGAATCACAAGCATCTTTCAACAAAATAAAACTTGCATAAACCCAAGAAATTATGAAAAGAACACACAAATCACTCAAAACCGAAAAAAAAAAACAGAAATTTGATCAACTTCCCAAAAAAAATTCAAAGAATATTCCTAAAAGATCCCTAAGAAAATAATAATACCGCAACTCCGCCATATCATTCATTTGATTCAAATTCAATCGAGTGGATAAAATTGAAGAAACCATCAAATTCAAAGCGAAATTTAAGAAAAAGCAAAAAAAAAAAAAAATTAAACTCATCTGCGTGCGCGTACCAATTCGATGGAGTGGAGGCGTGAAATTGTGTGTGTGATCAAAGGCTGGGGTTAGGGATGACGAACAAGCGAAGTGATTCGTGACTAAGGCAGATCCAAGGAAGATAAAATCGGAATCGATGATGAATGATCAACACCTGTAGGAGTTTCTCTCTCTGTGGGGTTTCTCGTTGATAATAATCATTCGTTTCGTTTCGTTTCGTTTCTTTCTTTTTTCGACGCGGCACAGAGAGAGGAAATAACAAAGAAGGAGATTGGTTTTACTTTAACCGAAGCAACCCAAAAAAATATCCAATTGAGTCGGTTCTTTCTTTAATTTAATTAAGGGTTTGTTTGTGTATTAGTACATTTTTGAAACTTAATCGGTAAACTAATACATTTATTATTTAAAATTGGAAAAATAGATGTTGTGTAATAGAGAATGGGTAAAATAGAAGATCTTGTGGGACATAGGCTTAGATGAGAAGATTACCAAAATGGGTATGTATATGGGTGAAAATAAAGTTTTTTTCCTTCAATCAAAATTATACAAATAATTGTTAATATATTTTTTTTTAGAAATTTTTTTGGATACAAAAAAAATAAAATCTATATTTTTTCTTTACAATTTGATATGAATTTTATTTAATAATTTTTAAATATATTATATACATTTTTTGTATCCGTATACCTTATTTAGTTTACAAATGTCTATATACTTAATTAAATATACAGACATACAATATTAACTATACCATTGTGATACAGATATCTAAAACTCTAAGAATTAAACAAATTATATTTGTACACTTAATAATGTGTACGAACATCTGTACATTTAATAATGTGTACGAGCATCTATACACTTAATTATGCGTACGGATACAAAATTTGTAAAACATATTTAACGTTATTAAATAAAATCATCTAACAAAATGCATATCAAATTATAAAGAAAAAATATAGATTTTTATACATCTTTAAAATTTTAGAAAACCAATGACATGTGTTGTAAATATGAAATGTTGATGAGGGTTAAAAGGTCTTGTAAATAGTAGAAACAATAAGAAATATGGAATTTGCTAATTGTAAATAGTAATGATACTACTTTTACAATTTTGTTTTCAAAACTGTCTATTTTGCCAAATAACTCTTTAATTAATTATCCTATCCCGGTTCGGTTTTTTGCTCTTTCTTCGGTATTTTGACCATGATTTTAGTCAAAGTTATTGAGTTAGTTCGTTTTAATATATAAAAACTGGATTTTATTTTATATTTTCGATTCGTAAAGTGAATAGCAAAATGCGGTGTCATTTATATTCAGTTTTTTTTTTTTTTTTTTTTTTTTNAGATACATTCTGAAATCTGAAATATGAAATATGCGGTGTCATGATCTCTCTCGCAGTGCATACTTCTTTCTCCTTGGCTATGGAACTTTGGATTTTAGAAGCTTTGTGATTAGAATTGAAGCCAAGAGAATGCAATCAAACCGGTGATAAAGTTGCTCCCGACCGATGATCCATGTGTTCGTTTTAACACCATGAGGTTTTAAATTCATGGTTTAGTTCTTCTATTGCAATCTGGCTTTAGAGACTTATATAGTAGAGGCTGACCGATTATGTAAACTAAAGTTACTAAACGATGTTTAGATTAATAAAAAAAAAAAGGAACATGTTTATCCAATACAACAGTACACACAATTCCAATGCAACGATCACGATCTGGCCCAGTTATTGAGAAACAGAACGCAATGAAAATGACAAAACTTCCAAACATTTTACTTATCTTTCCCGAACAAAAAAAAAAAAAGGAAACCATGGCCGACTTGCACAGGCAAAGAGCATATATATTCAACACAAAGGAAATCAAGAATACGTGTACTATACTGACAATTTCAAGCTTGATACCGTAAATGTGTTGTAAGATGCATAAACAAAAATAAAATAAAAAGGCAAATGATCCTAAGATCACGTCACATTAACTCTCTACATACTACAATATGTGTATTCAGCTCTGTAAGGTTTAACGCGTCCATCTTACGAAGAAATACAATATGACAACAGTCGCGATCATACCGGCGTATTTAATCCAGGTGTCAACACGATTGCGCCTCTCGATTAGCCTCAACACAGAATTGGAGAGCCCTACAGTGTTGAGAACATCCAAAGCCTTACGCTGTGCCCTCTGATAATTCGAAAAAAAAAACAATGTTGGACAAAACATTATTTTCCCATTGACTTTGTGCCAATAAAAATGCAGATTATTTTATTAAGCTTGAGGAGGTTTAGAGTGAGTTTAGTACCTTCAAACGATCCCGTTGTTCAGCGTATTTGGAGAGGATAGCAACTCCACTTGAATACGACTCTTCGAGCATTCTCTTTGAGTTCTTGACAGAGCTCATTGCTTGAGCCTCGTCATCAAATATTTGCAAAATGTGAGCTCCTTCTCCGCTCCTTCTGCCTAACAAATCTGCTCTCTCTTTAGCTTCCAACATCTTCCTCTGATTCCTCCACATATATTTTTCCAGACTTTGGTTCAAATACTCAGCCTCTTCCCCAACTTGTTCACTCTTCCTGCAAAAATACATAGTTGGTGGATTTGTTGATCTATACTATAATAACGTGTGTGAAACTTGGATTCAAGAATGGATTCCTCACCTTCTCCAAAGATCACGCTGGGATTTAACAGGGATTGAGCGCCAGAGACCGTTCATATTGGAGCAGAGAGATTGAACCTCAGTGATATCTCGTTTCACAGAGGAAGCCAGATCGGTAGGATCAGAGTCGAACCTTTCCAACCTATCGATACCGTCGCGAGCCCTCAGTAGAATCCTTTTCGCACTACTATATACCTCAGACAACCCTCCCATTGTCCCAGACGCCATTATATCAGTAACCACCACAACAAAGAGACCAAAGAAACCACAGATCTTCTCCTTGCACAATCAAAATTACAAACCCAGACAAATCAGTCGACACCGAACCAGCAAATACGATCAAAAACCCTAAAAAATATTCCATAAGAAATGGTTCATCCACTCGAAAAATTAATTAAATTCAATCAACGAATGAAGAAACTAAAAAATTCAAGAGGCTCGCAATGAGGTAAATCTTAAGAAAAGCTAAAGAAACTCATCCGCGTACCAGTTCGATGGAGGCGAGAATTGCGATTTACTGTTTCGATTTAGATGAAGAAATGAATCAAGGCAGAGCGATTCGTGACTATGTAAGACCAGATCCAATGAACAAATTATGGAAATTGTTGGAATAGATCACAGCAACTGGAGAGATTTATCTCTGGTGGTTTCGACGCGCAGAACATAGAGAGGTACCGCTTTACTTAAACCGAACCAAATTGGACGGGGCCTTTGGTCGGGTCTGTGTCGATCCTGGTTTAGTTAATTATGAAGTTGGTTGGATTGGATTTGGACCCTTTGGCCATCATGGTCAAAGATTTGACTAGACAAACTGTCCATGTATAATAATAATTTGTGATTTAAATTTATTTTAGGATATATGCGTTACTCTAGGTTATATAGATTTTACTATATTGAATAAATTAATTACTCCACCAAGATTTAGCTTCAATAAGATTTCTTTAAGTGTGTCTATTTTTTGTTTATATCATAACTCTTAAAAGTGATATAAAAAAAACCTTTATAGTTATCACTTTATCAAACTCCAGTTGTAAAGAAAGATATGAATACCAATGGAGAATTTTTGCAAGGAACAAATCCAAGTTTTACCTTTTTCTGTTTTTAACATCTAATCTTCATTGTAATTGTAATTTAAGCTTCATTTTTTTTGTAGAGGTATATCTTGAAATTTACCACAAAAATATAGTTTTTTTTATTAATGCAAAGGAGTTTCATACAAATAGTTCTGTAGCCATATAGGTGGCTTTGACGTATCAAAATGTAGTTCTCCAAAGTTAAAGGTATTAAATCACAAAAGTCTAAGAAAAAATAGTTGTAGTTAAATGATTACGTTTCACAATTTCTATTTTTAAAAGAAAGTTTCTTATTATATATAAATATATGGCATTTTTTTAAATATAAATCAATGTATATGACATTGCCTTCAAACTTTGAATATGTAGAGTGCATTTTGATATTTTTGAGGTTTTATTTGTTGTAAAACATTTGGAGTGGATCTTCTATAACCGGTCCGTTACATGTACTAGAGTGTATGGTCTATGGCCGAGGCCCATTACCTAATTCCTATGTCTAGTCGGTTTTGTACTATCCCTATAAATATGTAACCTCCATTCGATTCTATGATTAATAACAAGAGATTTACACCTTCGAATTCTCTAGTTTCATAACACGTTATCAGCACGATTTGCTCTAACGTCTAACTGAGTAAACCCTAAAAACCCTAAACCGCCGCCGCCTTCTTCCCTTGTTCGTGGATACCCTCGGCGACCGGTTCCTGTTCGTGATACACCCTAGTTCGTGGTCTGTTCTTGTCCGGGGTGAGTTCTGTTAGAGAGATCCGTTCCTTTTCGAAGTAGCAGCTCAAGTTCGATCGGTTTCTTCCTCCTACCTTGTCCGAGGTTCGTGATCAAGAAGAAGTAAAACCGAGGTCTTTAGCTCCCGGTTCATATCCAGGCAACCTCCAAAACGGTGGAAGGTAAATAAGATCAAACCCTCTTAGAACCCATAATCGAACTTGATCTTTAAATCTATTGGAACCCTAAAACTTATAAGTACACAATCAAACAAACAAGTTCATAAGCTTTCAAATCCCTACACTGTAAAACTTTAAAATCAGATGTTTAGGGTTGATAGATTGATTGTGAATTGAACCATACACAACTATATCAAGATTAAAATCCTGTTGATTGTTTGATTGCTTGAAACCTTAGAACCAAATTCTAAAATCCGAATCCCTTATGATTGAAAGTTTAGGGTTGCTTGATTGTTTGTTTGTTGCATAAGAACCCTAGAACTAAACTATTAAATCCGAAATTCATAGAAGAAAATTTAATCTAATTGTTCTAAGGATTAAATCCGATTTAGGTGTTTGAGAAATTCAAACTCTAAAACTAAGAAATTAAAATCGGTTTATATGTTTGCATAAAAGAAATTTGGATAACTTCTAAAATTATTATAATCATTATCTTAAAGGTTTAAGAAATATTTCCTAAAAACTTTGTTGTTATCTAATCTTAAGAAAAAGGAAATCCAATCTAGTAAAAAGGAAAATTTCTAAAACTCAAAACTATTTAAGAAAAAGAAAATTGTTGCATGCTATTATCTATCTAGGTTTGTTGTCTTGCATGCATGATTAAACCACGAAATTTGAGTGAAAGTCTTGGGCATGGTTCGGTCTCACTACCGCATGACCCTAAGTGTTTTGGCATGGTTCGGTCTCATAATACCGCATGACCTAATATTGATTGCATGGATCGGTCTCATAATACCGCATGCTAAAGAATGATTGTCTATTTCTGTATTATACAGATGGCAAGGCTTAACAATCTAGACTATGTTGCCTTGAATGCTTCTGGAGACAATTACTTGCAATGGGCATTGGACACTAAGATCATGCTGAAATCGAAGGATTTATTTGAGTGCATTGAGGAAGGTTATGAACCATCTGATAAGCAAAAGTACAAGGCCATTATGCATATGCGCCATCACCTTGCTGAGAGTCTCAAGAATCAGTACCTCACCATAGAGGATCCACTTGACCTTTGGACAGAGCTGAAAAGCAGATATGGACACCAAAAGACGGTGCTCCTACCAAAGGCTCAATTTGATTGGAAAAACCTAAGGATCCAGGACTACAAATCCGTGGATGAGTATAACTCAGAGCATTTTAAGATTGTCTCAACCCTTAGGTTGTGTGGTACTGAGGTGACCGAGAAGGAGCTGCTAGAGAAGACATTCTCTACTTTTCACACTAACAACATACTGCTTCAGCAACAGTACCGTGAAAAGGGGTTTAAAACCTATGCAGACCTAATCTCGTGTTTGCTGCTAGCTGAGCAGAACAATGAGCTATTAATGATGAATAGTGCAATGAGACCTCCTGGTACAGCCCCATTACCAGAAGCTCACAAGGTTGATTTAGCAAAGGAAAATCCTCAAGAGCCTAAAGAGCCAAAAGAGACCAAGGAGTCTAACTATGTCCATAGGGACAAGAGTGGCCGTGGCCGTGGAGGACGTGGTGGCTTTGGTCGTGGCACTTACCAAGGACATAAGTCCGGTAGTCAGGGCCGTGGTAACCGATCCGGTTTCGGCCATGGTCGGGGTAGAGGTCGTGGGGGATTCAAGCCGCAACTAAAGACCAAGTCCACTTGCCATAGATGTGGTTTAGAGAACCATTGGTTTAAGAATTGCAGAACTCCTAAGCATTTTGTTGATCTCTATCAAGAGAGCTTGAAGAAAAATCCAGAGGCCAACCTGGTTCATCTCGATGGTGAAGATGATTTTGACCATGGGAAGGACGATCTATTTGATCATGAGACCTCCAATTGTTTAAGAGAGGATATGTGAACTCAAAATGTTGTTTTGTTTTAATTTTTATGCTTTATGTTTTTGCATTTGATTGGATTATTTTGTTGAATGATTATTTGGTTTAAATTCAAAGTTATTTCATTTCCTTCAATATATTGTTTAAATCAAAAATTATTGTCATTATAGAAATGGCTGAGGACAAAAGTGAACTTGTGGTGGATAGTGGATCCAGCCACACAATCTTGAAGGATAAGAGATACTTTATTAATCTCATAATGAAAAATGCCAATGTTAGTACAATTGCGGGTATAGCAAGCCTTATAGAGGGCTACGGCCAGGCTCATATATTATTATCTAATGGCACACATCTTGAACTAAGTGATGCCTTGTATTCACCCAGCTCTAAGAGAAGCTTATTGAGTTTTAAGGACATTCGATTGAATGGTTTCCATGTTGAAACAAAGGGTGAAGGAGATAAAGAATTTCTATACATTACTGAAATCGTACAAGGACATAAGAAAGTCCTAGAGACTATACCTGCACTAGCCACTGGTCTTTACCATGCTAAGATTAACATGATAGAATCTAACTTGGCAAAGAATAAAATGTTCAATGAACAGTTCACTCTATGGCATGACCGGCTTGGCCACCCGGGTTCTAACATGATGCGTAAGCTTATTATGAATTCAAATGGGCACACTCTTAAAGAGAGAAAAGTTATCCCTAAGAATCTCACGTGTGCAGCATATGCACAAGGGAAACTTATTGTTAGGCCATCACCAGTCAAAGTAACTAAAGAAACTTTGCATTTTCTGGAAAGGATACAAGGGGACATATGTGGACCTATACACCCACCTTGTGGGACGTTTAGGTACTTTATGGTCCTTATTGATGCATCGACCAGATGGTCGCATATTTGTTTGCTATCCACAAGGAACCTAGCATTTTCTAGGCTGTTGGCTCAAGTTATAAGACTAAGAGCACACTTTCCAGATTTTCCACTTAAGACTATACATCTGGACAATGCTGGTGAATTTACATCTCAAGCGTTTAATGAATACTGTATGTCCATGGGGGTGAGTGTGGAACATCCTGTGGCACATGTCCATACACAGAACGGATTAGCTGAATCCTTCATTAAACGTATTCAATTGATTGCTCGGCCATTGCTAATGAGGTTGAAGCTTCCTATGTCGGCTTGGGGACACGCAGTATTACATGCAGCAGAGCTTATACGCATTAGGCCATCTAGTGAACATAAGTATTCACCATCCCAACTATTAACGAGTCATGAGCCAGACATATCCCATCTCAAAA
>NC_025695.1:39070835-39078041 GCF_000633955.1 Camelina sativa
TTGGGTGGAGAGACAAGCAAGCTGGTTAAAGAACTAACATGGAATCAAACATCCTTAAATTGGCAAGATCCTCGAACTCTAGCATGTGATGCAGAGGTTCAAAAGATTATTAATTTACAGAAGCTAGCTAATCAATTGCCAGATTCCTTTACTGACCCAAAGAGAGTAACAAAATCGTACATACCAGCTTGTAATGCACCAATACGTATTGATGTTCAAAAGGAACACAATCAAGTTGCTATAGAGTCTAAGCCACGTTTAAAACGAAGTAGACCATTAGGTTCCAAAGATAAGAACCCTCAGAAATCTAAGAAAGGTGCAAATCAAACCGAGGTTAAGGAAATTATAGACATGGCTGCGTCAAATCCTAAGGTACCAAATGAGGTTTGGGACGCTGAACCTCAAGGTCCTGAAGGTATTGATAATAATGAGATCTCAATCAATTATATCATGTCTGGAATTCAATGGAACCGTAAGAATGTTGACATTGATGAAGTATTTGCATATAAGGTAGCACTTGAGATAAATGAGGATCATGAACCCACGTCTATATTAGAGTGCACTCAAAGTAAAGATTGGCTAAAATGGAAAGAGGCCATTGACGTGGAGTTAATCTCTAATCTCTTTAAAGATGAGGAATGTGTTTGGTCCTATTTTAAGGACACCATTCAATATAAAACCAGTAGGACATAAGTCGGTCTTTGTAAGGAAGAGAAATGAGAGTAATGAAATTGTGAGATATAAGGCACGACTTGTAGCACAAGGATTCTCTCAAAGACCAGGAATAGATTATGAGGAGACATACTCTCATGTGATGGATGCAACGACTTTTAGATATCTAATAAGTCTCGCTATAAGAAAAAAACTGGATTTGCGGTTAATGGATGTTGTAATTGCATACTTATATGGTCCACTGGATAATGAGATTTATATGAGATTACCAGAGGGTTTTGAGCTTAAAGATAAAAGTGGTTCTCGAGAACAATACTGCATAAGGCTGAACAAATCCCTTTATGGGCTGAAACAAAGTGGTCGAATGTGGTACAATAGACTAAGTGAGTACCTAGCCAAAGAGGGCTATAAGAATGACCCAATCAGTCCATGTATTTATTAAAGAAGTTTGCAAACAAAGGGTTTGTAATAATAGCAGTGTATGTGGATGATTTAAACATCCTTGGAACCTCTGGTGAAATTGTCCAAACAGTAGAATATCTCAAGAAAGAATTTGAAATGAAAGACTTAGGTAAAACTAAGTTCTGTTTGGGATTGCAGCTTGAGTACATTGATAATGGAATCCTTGTGCATCAAATGGCATATACAGAAAAGGTACTCAAGAGGTTTAATATGGACCAAGCTCACCCATTGACCAGCCCAATGGTTGTGAGGAGCCTTGACTTGGATAAAGATCCATTTGGTCCAAAGAAGGCCGATGAAGAAGTTCTCGGTCCTGAAGTGCCATACCTCAGTGTTATAGGAGCGTTAATGTTCTTGGCTAGCCACACTAGACCAGATATATGTTTTGCCGTGAACCTCCTAGCAAGATTTAGTTCTTGTCCGACTAAAAGGCACTGGAATGGTGTTAAACATGTTTTGCGTTACCTACAAGGGACGACAGACTTTGGTTTGTTTTATACTAACTATAACAAGGAAGGTTTAGTTGGTTTTGCTGATGCAGATTACTTATCGGATCCGCACAACTCAAGGTCCCAGACCGGTTATGTTTTTACTCACGGTGGGACAGCGATCTCATGGCGTTCTATGAAGCAAAGTATTGTGGCCACTTCGTCTANTCCAAACAGTAGAATATCTCAAGAAAGAATTTGAAATGAAAGACTTAGGTAAAACTAAGTTCTGTTTGGGATTGCAGCTTGAGTACATTGATAATGGAATCCTTGTGCATCAAATTGCATATACAGAAAAGGTACTCAAGAGGTTTAATATGGACCAAGCTCACCCATTGACCAGCCCAATGGTTGTGAGGAGCCTTG
Organism: Camelina sativa; assembly: GCF_000633955.1. Classification (NCBI taxonomy): domain Eukaryota; kingdom Viridiplantae; phylum Streptophyta; class Magnoliopsida; order Brassicales; family Brassicaceae; genus Camelina; species Camelina sativa. Next base: position 39,072,824 of record NC_025695.1, read on the forward strand.
ACTTGGATAAAGATCCATTNGTTTAGTTGGTTTTGCTGATGCAGGTTACTTATCGGATCCGCACAACTCAAGGTCCCATACCGGTTATGTTTTTACTCACGGTGGTACGGCGATCTCATGGCGTTCTATGAAGCAAAGTATTGTGGCCACTTCGTCTAACCATGCGGAGATCCTAGCAATTCATGAAGCCGAACATGAGTGTGTTTGGTTGAGGTCAATGACTCAACATATTAGGACAGATTGTGGTATGATCGACGATAAGGAAGCAACGGTCATATACGAAGACAATACGGCCTGCATCGCACAGCTCAAGGAAGGATACATCAAGGGAGATCGGACGAAGCACATCCTACCCAAGTTCTTCTTCACACATGAACTACAAAAGGCCGGAGAAGTTCAAGTGGTGCAAGTTCAATCATGTGACAACTCAGCCGATCTCTTCACTAAGGCATTACCGACAACTACATTCAAGAAGTTCATGCACCAGATTGGAATGCGAAGGCTTAAGGACTTTAGGGATGCTTAGAACAGGGGGAGCAATGCGTGCTGTACTTTTTTTCCTTCACCATGGTTTTGTCCCATTGGGTTTTCCTGGTAAGGTTTTAATGAGGCAGCACCCCCAAGCGTATTGCACTGATCCCTTAGCATCAACACGGTTATGTCATCCAAGGGGGAGTGTTGTAAAACACTTGGAGTGGATCTTCCATAACCGGCCCGTTACATGTACTAGAGTGGATGACCCATGGCCGAGGCCCATTACCTAATTCCTATGTCTAGTCAGTTTTGTAGTATCCCTATATATATGTAATCTCCATTCGATTCTATAATTAATAACAAGAGATTTATAACATTATTATTAATATTTTAAAATATAATCATCTGACTAACTATTGTAAGAAGAATTGTTGTACTACTATTTTATATCAATTTTCGGATTTAATAGCGATAATGCTTCAAAAGTTATATTGTCAAAATGTTAGATCAAAAACTAGATTTTACATTTGATCAAACTCTTATATATAAATGATATTTTGTTTTGCAATTTTCCCATGCAAATTACTAAGTTCCAATATATTTGACTGTCTTTTTTCTCTCTGCAAAGCTTTGGTAATAGAACCAAAAAATGAAATAAAGTAATGTTGATGTCGTAGCATTAGCATAGAGACAAAACACAGCTGTTCATGTTTTAACTACAAACTTTTGCGATCTCATGAAGTTGGACTTACGGTAAACACATACATTAACGTGTATACATGTGCTTGTGTGAAAGTGAGGACACTCAATATCAGTGAATGTTCCACAAATTAGTTGATTTAAGATTTAAAAAAAATATCTCACCATCTGAAATAAATGATTCGGAAGAAAAACGAAACAAAAAAAACTAAGTTCACGTGATCAGATCTCAAAAAGTCGTAGAACCAATACATATCATACAAAGCAAACAAGCTTTACAACTTGTCTTTCTCTCTATCTCCTTTCTCTTTTAACTCATCAACACATCTCTCTACACAAAAGTTTTTTCAAGAAACAAAGAATAATAATTCACAAATGAAGAGATTACATCCATCAAGATCGATCTCAGTAGCTCTGTTTCTGGTTTTATTAGCTTTCTTTAGCAGCAAGTTTCACACAGAGGGACTCCGAGATTTGAGAGATTTGCAGATAAGCAAGGAGATGAAGGAGAAGTCTCTTGGAGGTAGCTTACGAAAAATCCCAAGGAGTCGATACAGCCCAATACAAAACAAGTAAGTGAAACACCTACGCAATCAAAATATTTCAATCTCTACACAAAATTGTTTTTGAGGTAATTTTTTTACATCAAGATTGTGTATATCTGTACCAGGAGAGGTCCAAGTAGGAAACATCAGATCACATCAAGAGAACCATAGATTCTTCTCAAATTGTTGTTTTTTGTTTTACTTAGATCTTTTGGTTTTTTCTTTTTTCTTTTTTGGTTGTAGAAATAGTATTGCCTGCACTTGTTTGTGAATGCTTCAATGTAGAGTTTGATACTAGTACTCTTCTAAAAATGTCTTACTTTGACACTGTTTTAATGAGTCCAGGCTCATTGTTTAGACCTCTAAGGAGTGTTTATTGGATTTTGTAGAATTGTAAAAGATCGTCATGTACATACAGAATAATTACTTGCTTTTAATTAGTTTTTTATCTGCGAAATCTTCAAGAACTTGTTGGGAATTTTTATAAGCCAACTTGTAAGAATAGATCTAGCCTGGGAAGGGCTTCAACTATATATGCAAGGTTTTTGTTCTTGCTTCGTCCCATTTTCATTCGTTCTGATAATTTCAGTTGACATAACTGCAACAAAGTAATGATATCCTACGATTAATTCCAAATAAGTGAAGTTATAACAAAAGTATCTATCAAACAAATAGCTTTCGTGGAACAATAGAGTGGCCAATTACGGGTATCCTACCTTCTCTTGTTCAAGAAGATACCAGCTTAATCAATGCAAGAATAGCGAATTTGCATACCGATCAAACAAAGAATTTATGAAAACTTTGATGGACGTTTTTTTTTTATACAAACTTTCAGAAAACTATAGATTACAGCATGGAAACAAACATGTAGCTAGCTCTTTTCATTTGCAAAATTGTTTGAGAATAACGGAGAAGTCTAAAAGATACTTGATCGATCTCTCCCTTATACATTTAAGTATCTAAAATTGTTCGCGGGTTTGTTAACTGGTAATTTGATTTCTCACTTTTGTTTTTTTCCTTATGTTCCAAGAAGAATTTGTTTGCGGATACTTTGTGTTGCGTCTGAGGATATATATTATACAATCTTTAATAGTTTCATTGCGTGGATACTCTGGACCAGAGTCTCTGGTGTTGCTGTTACTTTTTCTCAAACTCTCTTTAAAGTTGAAAAGTGAGACAAACTTACAATCTTGGCAGACAAATTATAGCAATACTGGAAATGGAAGCAGAGTTTGGTAGTCATAGCAACCATGAGGTATCTTCTAAAACAAGTAATGTGTGTGTAAGATTAGTAGAAACTGAGTAATTATGTTGGAATGTATATAAATTTAGTAGAAAGATCACAAATGACGCAAGAGAAGAGATATATAGGTAGGGTTTCAACAGAAACAAAAACATGCTACAAGGGGAGTTATGGTCAGTAATTTTAGTCACAGCCAGAAAAAAAAAGGCAGGAGCAGCAGCTTGAGGTGGCACGGTTGTGTGCCGCTTGATGGAGCCACAATACTACGAAACAGACCCACAACAAATTAATTATCAAAACATTAACCATCGAGATCAGATTCACAAACAAAGTAGTAGGGTTTGAAGAAATTTGTCCAGACTTACTACTTGCAGAGTAGGAGTAGTTAAGTGATGGGCTTCACATGGCACACCCCAATCAACATCAAGGATTTGAGTAGCGATCCAATGGTCTCCTTCATATTCAGGAGCAGGCAATCCAAAATCAGGTTGTGAAAAAACAGTTTCATCATCCTCTTACTCAGTCTTGTAAAAGAAAAGGTCGTCCTATACAGCAACATACCATATGATCACATAATCAAACTCTTCAGTTTTGGAGATTGTGAGATATCCCCCTCATTGTGACATCCTCTGTGAGCAGGACGAATGGTTTAACGTCTCTGAAGGACCATGCGAACCTGAGGACAACTCTGTTCGTGAGGCCCCTAGTAGTTCATTGAACAATGATGTCTTGTGGTGGGTTCTTTTTTTATTTTATTCCACCATATTATAGTAAGTTCGGTTTGGTGGTTCCGAACTGAACCGGTTACCAGATTTCTATGCTTCCTCTTAAAGATTGGCTTTGTTAAGCTCAAAACCGAAACCAAATCGAATTGGCCAATCTTTGTTTAGGTTTTTACGATTCCGCCAATTTGGTTTGGTTCAAATGCCCGCTCATGTTAAACTTTTGCTCTTCATTGCTTTCTCGTGCTATTCTTACAAAGAGTCCGTAGTTTAAAAGTCTTGGAGCCTCTTGTCTTATTGTTACTTTCTGGGTTAAATGAAAATATCAAATTGCATTATTTTGGCATTGGGGGTATCTATGTCGAATTTGAAGATTTTAGTTATTTTTTTACGCCTATATGCTCATTATGCTCTCTTGTTTAGTTGTTTATATCGGAATATGCAAATTAAAATATACCATATTGTTAAAAGTAACATGTCATGTCAGTATTAGGGAATTCAGAAACGCCATTAGTCCAAACTAATTTAGTTAATAAAAGAGAAAAAACTAAAAACAGAAAAAAAAAAAGCTTAAAAGGATTCCCAAAAAAAGAAAAAAAAAAACTCAACGGTCAAAGAGAGACTGTTACCGCTCCGCATGATTATCATCAGCATCATCACCAATGACCACCGCTTCACCGTCGCCACCAATCTCATCCATCGCCACAGCCGCCGCCGCCGCAACCCAAAGATCCAACGGCGTACATTCCATCTTATGCTTAACTCTCCAATCCAACGCTTGACATCCACGCGAACAATAATTAACCTTCCCGCAAACAGAGCACCTCCTAAACTCATGAGCACGAGTCTCGGGCCTCCCGCAACCGTCATGCGAACACATCCTCAACCCTTCCGCTAAACCAACACGACCCGGACCAAACCAATCTTTCAAAAACCGGTTAACCGGATGAATCTCATGAACCGGAACCGCGCTCAGATCGGTCAACAACATCTCCTCGTCTTCTTCCTCGTCGGATTTGAGAGAGATGTAAGAGCGTAGAGAACACGCGAACTCACGCGCGTTGGCTTGAATCAAAAACCTGCGACCTTCAGAGACGTTACGAGGGACGCCGTAACCGTCTTGGAGACAGTGACCGAGCTCACGAAGCGCATCGACGTAGCCTACGTAAGCGGAACGAGCGCAGAGAGCTACCCCGGCGCGTAGATTTTTATCGGTTTTTGAACCGCCGCTTCCGTTGAACTGAATCACCGCTAAAGCATAAAGCGCCGGCGCGTGAGATTGAATCGCCGCTTTAGCCATAAACGACGCGCCGCTCCCATGGTTTTGAAGACAGTAAAATCGGATCTGAAGAGAAAACAAAATCAAAATTTAGATTTCATAAAACGGAGATTTCGAAGGAGTGATCACGAGAACGAACCATTCCGAGAGCGTAGCAAGCGTCGGCGTTTCCGGCATTAGCGCAGAGTTTGAGGAAAGCGTGAGCAGAGTCGGACCATTTCTCCGCCGTGACGGCTAAGGTTTGAGTACCGGCTTT
>NC_025695.1:39078573-39091745 GCF_000633955.1 Camelina sativa
AAAAAAAAAGAGACTGCGTCAAAAAAAAAAAAATGGAAGGAGGAGATGGAGATGGAGTCGTGGGTGGGAGAGAGAGAGAGAGAGAGACTAACGTGGGGAGAACGGTGAGGAAATCGGAAGGAGAAGAAGCGGAGGAAGAGAGTTTACGGAGGATAGAGATGATGAGATCGTCAGGTAAGTGGTCGAAATGGTTGACTAGTGTGTTGTTGTTCTCTAACCTTCTTGGTTTTTTGTTGAGATGCGTCGTCATGGAAGAAAGATTTTGAGTTTTTGATTTGTTGGGGTTGTGGTTAAAAGATTTGAGAGGAGAGTGGAGGAGAGGAATCACAAAAAGGAAGTAGTGTACATTTATAGGCAGGCACACAGGTTATTTTGTTTACATGTATACAAGTCGTGATTAAGAAACTGATTTCGCTTTGGCTTTGGCTTTTTTTTTTTTTTAATAAAATATAAAGGCTCTCGTGGCTCTTTCTTTCTCCTTCCCTTTTTTTATAATACAAATCAGTGAAAATTTATTATGGTCAATGGCCTCAAAAGGGGTAACAAAGTAACTATGTATTTTTACCTTAAGACTAATAACATTAATAGATCTTGCAATATATTTTGTTGAATTCGCTTTTATTTGATTTCAATTTTTGAACATAATGTATAGTTTAACGGCAGAAGTCTATATATCAAAAATCAATATATATACCTTTTTTTTTTTTTGCAATGATATATCATATATGTATATAAATAACTAAAATAAGTGGGAAATGTATTTTTTTAGCGTCAGTTACTTTAACAGGTAAACAATAAGACAAGAGAGGCTCCAAGGCTAAAAAATTTAGCTCTTTTAACCGGTAACACACGTTACGAAACTACCATATATATTTTGTATATAAAATTCGAAAACTAAAACATAACGTTGGCATTTGACCAAAAAAAAAAAAAACATAACGTTGGCAAACTAAGATTTGCAACAAATTGCCAATCAAATGACCAAATAGATTTTCACCATCGTTTAAGTTTTAAAGCAGAGATATTATAGCCAATAATCATGGTGATTAAGATAAATTTTGATACATTGACTAACAATTAATAGAATAATGACAAACGTATTACAATAAATAAATACGATAAAAAAATGTGAAAAATGATAATTTAACAATTTGTTTGCTAAAAGGATATTAGTAAAAGTATATTGAACTATAAAATTCTTTTAATAACATCTTATCCCTACAAAATGTTGTAGAAAATTGAACTTTTTCTTTTTTCTTTTTAAAAATGATAACTTTATATTTACTAAACATTTTAAATATTATTAACTATTAATATTTAAAAACAGATTCTAATTAAAGAGATTAACATAAACTACAGGTTTGAATTTTTTAAAATAACTTTTGATTTGGAAGGCAACTCGTTTTTCATTTTTCATATAAAACAATACTCTATATTTGAATATTTATTTTATATATATATTTTCTTTATTATTTCTTTTGAATGTTTATTGATATATTTTTCAGTTTTTTATTTACTTTTAGAGTAAAACTAGTTCATTTTTTTTAATAATGATAATAAATAGGTTTAGCGATCAATTTATTTGTTTCATAGTTATGGGTTGTAGACTTGTAGTTGTAGCTCTAGTGCAAGATCGCTGGTTGATAATTGTACGTTTAAAATCTTGAGTCTCTAATCGTTAACTTATCATTGAACCAGCAACTACGAGATGAACAAGATACTAATATATAATTCCTGTGAAAGTGTAATATGTAATTTTATGTTAGCATAGTATAAAAATTGAAGAAAATTACAAAAAAGAAGAAGAAGAAGTTAAAGACCACTATTGCTAGTTCGTTGAAAGATGCATTTTAAAGAATTTACAAAGAATAGATATATAAATAGAATTTAATAACAAGCTAATATAACAATTAAACAACCACGATTAAGTTCATCTTATCACACTATCAAATCGCAAAGCCACGATCAAGAAACTATCATTAACCGTTATGCAACCACGATCAAGAACCTTAAACGATGATCAGTGTGGATGCGACCATTTTCTCAAATAACGGTTTACTAGAAAAAAAAGTTAGAGTGTTACATGTGAATTGTGATTGACTTTGGTCAAAATCTTACATGGCTTTGGAAAGACATATCAATAAGCAAAGGTGAAGAAGAGGGACACATTAGTACGGAAGACACACACAAAATCATGTGGCCGTCACATATGAACACATATAGTTGGCCATCGTTTAATTGTAAGCAAAGTTACTAAACACGTTTTCCTTTGATATTTTTTTGGAGTGAACTTGCACCCTAATCATTACATATGGGTGTAGACTAAGAAAAACAATATAACCTTTCACTTGTATAAGGTTATCTCTTCAGATAAGAATATGGAAATATAATAGAAATATCTTAAAACCTGTGAATAATAGATTAGTCAAAGTTTTGTTTTTTCTTGATCAACATATCTTTAGTCAGAATTAAAAGGTGCAAATAGTCGGTTGCTTACTTAATTCGATGGATTAGGACATCAAGTTTAGAAAAGCTAAATATAGCATATTAGCTAAACCTTAATTATATAAATTGATTTTGACTCTCAAATATATCACGATTTTAATACACTTAGGAAGAAGAAAAATAACCATTACACTTTTTTGGTTGTGTTTATTTCTAAGTCCGGAACAAACATTTACTAATAATATCGATAAATGTCAAAATTTAGATATAATTTGTTTGGTGTGTATTTATTGGAACATCATCCTTATCTAGATGCACCAAGCATGCATCCCCAATAAGAACACGCATAGTCCAAGTTGAGAGACAAGAAGGGGGAAAAAGAGTTTTGCAATACAAGTTACCAATCATCTAAGTAAGATACTTTAAAAATTTTGTAGGGCCATTGATAACACAACAAACGATTACAATATATTCATGTTCTAACTTCAGTAATAGGAATAATAATAATAATTAAGAATCATAAAGAAGATATCTATTTGACAAAGAATAAAAAAAAAGATATATATCTTATTGATTGATATGAAAATAGAAGGAAAGAGCAGGTTTATGGATTGCATGTGGATAAGATTTCGAAGGATGAAGATTGGAGTTGGTGGAACACTCGTCCTTTTCAGTTTTCACCACCACCAGAAACCAGACAAACCCAAAACTAAAACTTAAATACAATAACAAAACAAAATAAATAAATAATTAAAATGATTTATTTTTGAGAAATAAAAAAAGATGAATATAACTCCTCTTTATTTATTTTGGGGGGGTCGACGAGTTTGGTTGATAATGAGTGTCGCATTTTGTTCCCACAACTGTACCATTTGCATGCCCATCATCATCTTTAGTTCAAACTCTTTAACTTTATTTTTTAGCAGAATCAATTAAAATTATACATAGAATAAGGTTTGCTTGCAAGAATTGCAATGAACATAATTAATTTAATCAATGTGGGATCTACTTCAGTTTAGTTCGCGTATCAACATACGCTTAATTCTTTAAGAAAATGACTAAACAGTTATTTATATTCTTTCAGAATTCTTTATATCACTTTTAACTATTTACGTACCGTACTTATCCTTGTATTTATTTCTTATTTTGTCTGGTCAGCATACATTTCTTTAACATCCTCGCGCGTAAAATTTTTTGTCTGTTTTACTGAGCCAAGCTAAATAAAATTTTATTTTCGTAATGAAAAAACACTATAACTCAATCTGAACCAAGCTAATTTCAAGCTATGCCTTAATTTAGCCAACTTGAGTTCACTTTATGTAGCAGCCATGGCCATCTATTGAAGTTCAGTATAAGAATGAGATATAGGGAATTAGTGATTTTGATTCTTTGTTTATCATGACATGTAAGATAGTCACTAAGCAAGTTAGTATAGCATGATATAATGTAGGAAGACAAAACTGACGTGTTAAAAGACAAGCGGCTTAGTCCAAATATCATAAAGCGGACCAAAAGATCGAATGTCGAACTTAGCAAGAGTCTTTTCCCTCATCCTTAGAGATAGCGAATAGCCTACCAATGATGATACGTCACCGTGCACCTAGTAAAATTATCACTTGTCTCTATGTGCGAAACCCATAGTTACATTTTGTTTAGTAGGAAAATCAGCTCCTCCAAGCAAACAACATTCCGAGATGATGTCAAGCACGTACATACGTTTGACACATAGAATACTAGCTAGTCATGCTTCTAAATACTTCCAAACCTAGAATATACGACGTCCTTTAAACATGGTTTTAATTTTAATATCAATATTATCTTTGTAAATGAAGACATATATAGTATGGATGAGTCACCGCTGTTGTAGGAGAACAAGAAGTATTCATAAAATTTTTGATGAAAACCAAACTAAGAAAATGTGAATAGTTATGTTGTAGCTGTGATAATGTTTATCACATATGGCTGATAATGTTTTGTACTAGCTAACAGAAGTATTACTGCTTTCCTAGGATACAAAACTAATAAAAAAATTAGCAAAGCGATCTTTATAAGTGTAAAGCTCTTTAAAATTTTGAAAAATTTTGATGTTACAAAATATTAATTGTTCATTTCTAAATCTCGTGTGCATGGAACAAAAATTCAAAATTTTCTGATTAGAAACAACAATACGTAACTTGACGGAAAAACAAAAAAATACGTAACTTGAATTAACTAGGATAATTTGTGATTGACGTTTGCATAATTTCAATTATACACTCCTAAGGTATACACATGATTCCGCACACAGTTTTCTCCTGTCTCCGGGTCACCACCAAGCGTCAATATGAGTGTCTATCGATCTGTCGATATAAAATATCTAAGCATTACGTAGATAGACGAACATTACATATTAACTTTATTTATATAAACAATAATAATTAAAGTAGAAAGGAATGTAATAGTTTTAAATGCAACGCAGTTCAACCAAAACGTGACGATCATAACATAACAGTTCCATTTTATTTTCTTGGAGTTCAAATCATAACATAACAATAATGTCATGGCATCGCTTTGTATTTTGTACGTCTGTCACAGACCAACATGTGTTATTTTAACTCCCAAGTTTTGAAAGTATAGGTATTTTAGGTATTATATATTGTTATTTATAATCATGACGCTATTTGGAGACATTCGCCATGTACACAAGCAAACTTAAGTTCTTGAAACGACACATATATCTTTATTTATTTTTAATAGTGAAAAATCTTTCAGGAGTTTGGTAGATCAGCGCCCACAATAATGTAATTGAATTAGAGTCGAACCATACCTCAAAATGTCGGGACTTACATATTTGAATTAGTATGAGACATATATATATATGAGTTAATTACTAGATAGATTATTTGAGGGGTGTTTATAGGTTTTGCCATTTGTCCAAAAAACTTGCAAAAATGCTACTTTTTTATATCTAAGAACATAAATTTACATATAATGTTTGGGTTTATTAGGTTTCAGTACTTTTTCTTAGGGTATAGTTTTTGTTATGAAATATGTGTTTTATGAAAAAAGAACTCTGAAATATTTCATATTTAAAAATGGCAAAACTGAAAATCATTGAGACAAATGGCAAAAACAAAAGATTTGGTTCAATAAATGGCATTTTGAGTTATTATTTTGGCCGCAAGTTTGTATAATTATTATTGTGTTTGTTTCTTTTTGTTTTCATATGTTTAGAGCACCTCAGAAACGTAAATGCAACTTAAATACAAATAAACAATGATAAGAATTCTCTAAATGGCATAAACAAATCTATATTCATAGTTTTAGTGTAATCTCTTCAAGTGATTTTTTTTTTGAGTTTTTCAACTCAAAACCACAACTAACTATACTGAATCAATTGCTTCATGCTTTAAATATTTGTTGAAGTCCAATATAAACTTTGACGTGGAGTGGGTTCTTGATACGTGTAGTCTCTCTTTGCTAACTTGGAGACCAAACTACCAATTTGACGAGATTCTAAATCATTGGTTTCGAGATACAATAATGCAAATCGTATAATATTTATAAATTCATAGATAGAGAGGGAGAGAATATAAAGAGGAGGTCAAAATGGCAGAGAAGTTTCTTTTGATCACTTCCATTAAACACCGTTAAGAAATGCAAGACGAGTCACATATGAACAATGTCCAACGGCGCACGAAATAACGATCTTTTATTTAAATAGATTTTATTATATATGCCAATGATTTATTGGTATATATTACTTTTTATTGTTATTTTATAGCGAGGAGGATATATAAGACTCCTTCCAATTAATCATCAATTCTAAGCCAACCAGCTTATCAGCTTGTCTAAACCCCCTAGACATGATTTCTCGTCATATAGTTTTCTTGTAGCAATTAAATATTGGATCTTAGATATTTTTCTTTAACTTAATGAGATGCTAAACTAGATAGAGGCTTCTATGTCGTCGAGTTAAAATCATGGACCGGCTAAAAAAAAGTCTCAAAAAAAACAAACGAAAAAGTTCCATGACAAAAGAAAATAAAGAGAGAAGATGTTGGAGCAACTGAGAAATTATAGGATGACATGATGAGATTCCAAAGCTAAGTGGCCACATGCTTCATCATGAATTTGGGGAGTTTCACCAAAAGGAGTCAATAAAATTAATTGAAGGGAGAATTGCTGCATGTTCAAGATTTACCAATAAAGACCATTTTTCAAAAAGAGACCAACTTAATAATATAGAAAAAAGAAGAAGCATGTTAGGGGAAAATGCTTGGCCTCCTTTAGGCAAACCGTTCATGTGTTTCGTTGTGTGTGATTTTATTTTGTACCAAAATATATGTTAGTTTGGGCTCCCCAAACACACGCAATGTATATGTTGAGAGTCTATATATGAGTATGAGATCATACCTGATGTGAATAGCTCACTGCGGCCGTGACTCACAGTTTTGGAATCCCTAGGCATAATTTTTTTTTTCCCTCCTTTATAATGACCTGTAAATGATATTTAAAATGATATTTATGAATATAAGATAGAATTTTTTGTGTTCCTAAGAAAAAAGAGAGTTTTTTGAAAGACGAAATCCCATTCAAAAGCTCAATTTAAAGCTATAATACCACAAAATATTCTCAGTCTCTACAAAGATAATATACATTATTAAACGTGATAATTGATTGACACAATTCGAATATATGATCAACTATAACATATATTTTTAAAGAAGAAAAAACTATGATGAGTTATAAAGTTTGCAAAGAAAACAATACATACTACATAACATATAGTCTAATTATTTATGTTCTTGTTATTGTTTTGTGTACTTGTGTTGTTGTTCAAATTTGAACTTGCATAACAAATGTTTGAAAAGGAAAACGACACAAAAAAACATGTAGAACGTACTCATGGGCCTTGTAATAAAATCAGAGAGGCATGAAGGAAATTTGTTTTTTTTTACTTTACAAACATTTAATATATTATGTGTTTGTCTTCTTATCACAAAATCATGCTTTAGTTTAAATGCTATGAGCCTCAAGATTCAGAAGAACAATGAACATTCCTATAACACATAGAGTTAGGGGGAAAATAGAAAGTTATATGCGATAGCATAGTTTCCACAAGCTCAAACATCCTTTTACTTTAAATCTACTCGCTGAATTCTTTTTTTTTTTATCATCTCAAATTTTATTGATGAACTAGTTTTGGTACCAAAGTGAAATACAAATCCTAAAAGAGGGAAACTTAAACCGGCGGACGATATAAATGTACCCGGAGTCTAAGCCGACGGAAAACGAGAATTCCCCGGAATCTAAATCTTATCCAAGAAAAAAAAATACTTAAAACAAAGCCGAAAAACTCAAACCTAAAACGAAAGAGGACGAACCCGTAAACTAAAAGCATAGGCTACTAGGCTTAAACCTTACAAAATACTAGTCTTAAGGTGCAAGAAAACCTCTTCTCTGAAGCACAAGCAAAACAGATTTATGAAGGGTGCCCACGGCCAACCCGAAGATAACAAAAATCTCCTCCTATCATTATGAGAGCCAATCTCTCGAAACCAGAACCTAAATCTTCATAATCCGGCAAGCGAAGACACGAACACACTTCCGGATGCGACGTCGACAACCACTGCGTCCTTTTACGTCTAGGTAGAAGACTTCAAAACGCGATCAGATCTATCCAGATCTGCAAAGCAGAGACAAGGAGCGAAGCCTAATCTCTCGAATAAACTGAACTCTAAAGAGAACAAAGAATTGTCGAGATAGCTATCATCCACAATGAGCAACAAAACATGAGAAGAGCCAACTGCAAACTTAGAAGACTAGCAAATCTTCCATCAAAACGAAGCCCATGCTTAGAAAGGGAACGAACCATTTGGGAAACAAAGGCTGGGAGAGTAGACCAAGGGTGAGAGGAAAGGCAAAAGCTGGGCGGGTAACGCAAACACAGCCAAACAAAACTGACGGCTTCAAGACGATGAGATGAACATGAACGGTAACTACACAAGGGAAGGATCAAGCAAGGAAGAAACATTAGTCTTCGAGTCGCACCGTGGATCTACCAGATCCGGAAATTACTAACATCTTCTCTGCAACCACAAGTTAGCTAGCCCTGAGTCTACAATGATGAAGTAAAAGATTGAGGAAAAGTTTGGAAAATAATACGCGATAGCATAATTACCACAAGCTAGCTAGCCCTGAGTCTACAGTGAACTAAAGACTAAAGGGGTGTTACGGATTAAGTAAATTGCTACACTAGACTCTAAATGGTCTCAACTGGAAAATGTTCTCTAGCTGTTTATGGTGGTCTCTACTCTTTCTTTGCAGTTGGGAACTTAGACATCTAAGATTCTATGTCGCCCTCTATCGTGATCTATAATATAGACTAACCAAGGGAATCCAATGTTTGTAGCTTTGTGCTCTAAATATCTGCATTGTGTTCAATGTTCATGTGCATAGTTAAACTTTCAAAACAACCAAATCCACTATCACATTGTTTTTTTTAACCCAACTTTGGGGAGACCAAGGCAGAGCTTTGGTAGCAAAAGAGAGAGGGGCCAAGTGGCAGAGCCATTGGACTCTTGAGGTCCTCAACCATAGCTTACTAAAATAGTTTGCTCTACATTCAAAACAAGTCTAATTTTTTTTTTGTTTTTCTCAATTGTGAACCCAAAAGAAAAATAAAATGAACAAAAATGAACACTAAAACAAAAGGAATCCGATTACACAAAACACAGAACTGACATGTGCCTTCTTCTCTCGGATCAAGAAAAACCTCTAATCTTCTTCCCTCAAAACATAGAACCAGACTCGTGTCCTTTGCTTTCTGCAAACACACACCAAACAAAGGCTTAGAAGAGTAGTTCCCCAAAGTACTAAGCACATCATGTAGTAGAAGTAAGCAAATCTTATGGTACGCACAAATCTCTAACATGATCGGATTCTAGAATCATCATATACACGTCCGCAACTTGGAATGCTTCAGACTCAAGATCTTGAATTTATATCATCTTACATAAACAATGACATCTACACCAAGTATGATCAATGCACAAATCATCATCATCATTATCACTCACAAACAAAAAATCGAAGATTAGTTTACCTAAGTAGCACCGACGATGATGTTGTTGATTGGAATAAAGATGAGTTTCACAAAGAAGCCAACGAATCCCATCACTACAAACCCAATCGCAGTACGAACAGCCACTTTCGTGAATTCTAACAAACAGAAACGAAAGAAAAATCAAACCAAATCAACACACAACACATCTATCTTGCCAAATCGGAACAAGAGATCCACCTAATCGAAGGAGATATATAAATTAGATTACCTTTGCGATCTGGCTTGTGACAACGCTTAACGAGACGAATGCTATCTTTAGCGAAGTCTCTGAGAGGATCAACGACGGAATCAATGGCGTCCATGGCGATTTCGTATTTTCCTTTCGAATGATCGATCGATCTCAAAATTGAAAATCTCTTCACAATTTCTCTCTCTTAATTTTGTTTGGGTTACTTTCGTCACAACGGCCAATCACAAAGCGAGCGTTGATGACACGTAGGATCAGTTTACCACATCAGCATTGTAATGGGCTCGTAATCAATATATAGGCCCAGATCCATTGCTCGCACATCCAGATCCATTATGTAGTTTTCTTGTTAAAAAATGTATGGGCCGAGGATTATATAATTCATAATTAATGAAAGATTTCATCAGAAATCAAAGAACCAAGGATTTTGGCATATATATATATATATATATATTTTTTTTTTTTCTGTGATTGAGATTACCACTACCTCTCTGTTGATGACTGATACTTTTTCCTTTGATATATATATATATATTTTCGAAATCCTCCAAAATACCATCTAGGAGTGTGATTTGGTTAGTCATATTTTCAACTTAAAAGTAAAGGAAATTTTCTAAAATCAGCTTCAATAGTTTTTTTAATAGAAAAATTCTGATATTTTAAATAGCACTGGATTTGATGTCAGATTTACAAATTATAAATGGAATAACAAAAGATTGTGAACTGTTTTAGATGATTTTACATTAGTTTAAAGTTTAATCATTTCAATTTTTCTTTTTTTAAAAAAAATTCTCAATTGAATAACATGTGATTTTAAGAATACTCAAAAATCTCTTAAAATATTATGTTGAATACCTACATATACAATTTATAAACTAATAACAATAAAATAATTTATATATTTATCAAGATTTCAATTTCTGCACTTGTAAACGGGACGTTGAGTTTGACAATTCTCTTTTTTTTGTCTACCAAAACAACCAAAAATGTTTTTTAAAAAGTAGGTATATGACGTACAAAAAGTTCGCACGCTCTTTTATTTCTAAAAATCTAGATGTTTTAAACATTCAAAACTATATCATTTCTATTTTCCATTGAACCCACTCAGAATAACTTCTTTTTGCTTGATTATTACTAATAATATAAATGGTGAGATTCAGTTCATGTCATCCAAGCAATGATCCTTACTATCAGTCCACTAATAGGAACGGGGGATTATGTTGTTGACAATATAATAAATTTATAGGTCTATATATTGTCTTGTCTAAATATTTTAATCTTTAATTTGAAAATAATTTTTGGACGTGAACCATGATTAAACTATATCTAATAACTTGACATCTTTCTCTCTATTTTCACAATAAAAATCATAACATTTACAAAAATCCATAACTTGAAAAACAAAAATCATAAGTGGTTACAAACTTCACACTTAGTTTTAGTCGTCGTTTCTACTGAGTGTTTAACAAAAAAAAACTAATAAAAAAAATACTTTGAAATTTGAACAATTTTTAAAAAAAATTGTTTAATCTCCAAACAGTAATTGGAGTAATTATGTTGAGGAAATTTTATTTATGTTTTTCGGTTACTCACATACCATGTAATGTAGTCATTTAAAGAGAAATATAAAATAAAACCAAGTGTAAGATTTGGTAGACCCTTTTTATATGAAGAAAGATTTATTGCTTCTTAAAAGTAAATACTCTAAGATATTTTTCTATCTATATTTTTTTTTAAGTGGTCACATTTGGTTTTGAAATCTGTCTCCTAATTGGTTATTAGGATACGTAATTGTTCTAAGAACCAATCATGTTTCATACTTTATCTTATCAACAACTATAGTCAAGGGGTGAAGTTAAACTATATGATCACTTAACATAATTAGCTTACCGGACAAAATAATATATCAAACACTCTAAAAGTCAGATTATTAAGTGATGACATTTTGATTTTGAGAAATAAAAAATAGGGGAATAAGATGTGTTCTACTTGGCCTTTGATTTTCTTCAGAAAACTGCATTATCTCTTAAAACCAAAAATGCTGTGAATCTTTAAGAAAATCAGATTTAGGTTTCAAAATGATATTTTGCTAGATCCGTTTAGGAGTATGATTTTTAACTAAATCCGTTTGTCTTCGACATTGTTTTCATCAATATTCACATGAAAGACCAACGATAACATTAACAACAGCAAAATACATAACATTAACAATCAAAAATACAAAACATAAACAACAAAGAAAAACATAACTCGACAGAGAGACATATATATCCTCACAAAAAGCATTACAACCCTAACAAAAACTTTTCAATTTCCGCTGCTTTCTCCAACCTCCCCAGCCGCCTCCTCTAGGTCATCAGGCGTCGCCTCCTCTAGGTCCCCAGCCGCCGCCTCCTCTAGGTCACCAGGCGCCTCCTCTAGGTCACCAGGCGCCTCCTCCTCCTCCCCATCACCAGGCGCGGCCGGCAACTCCTGCATCTGCGGCGGCATAAAATACATACCATTACAACCTACCACCGGATGTCCGATCACCATTCCCGGCGGCAGGTCTTCACTGCGGGGAATTAGAATGTCCACAAAACGGTGATCATCAACCTTGACGGACTCGTCTCTTGGAACAATGTCAACAAGAAAGGTAAAACTCAAACCACGAGTCACTGCGACGGAGATGTCGGATCTCTTGATCTTTTTTTGTCCCCTCCACGGTATTAAGCCACGATCGCATCGTGAGATCAACAATTAGCATCTCACAGGCCTTCGACAAGAGTATCGGAGCCTCCCCGGCGACCATGTTGACGTTGGGGTCCGACTTCATGATTTTCTTGATTCTCGCTGGTGGAAGCTCATGGTTTCGGGTATTAGAGGCGTTTCCAATCTGCTCAATACAAAAATCCCGTATCTGTAATGGGTAAGGTAGCGGCCGTGGGTAAAACGACGACAGCAGCGGGTTTGAGAATGATGGCCGCGGTAGCAACGGCCGCTGGTGATGGTCCGCGTTGTTTTCCATCTTATCTTTTAACTTTTAGTGTTTTTTTTGGGTTCACTCACTGTCTAGGAGACTAGGGTTTCGTATTTAAAGGAGTAAAGCATAGTTGGGAAATTCATCAGTTCAGTGGGCTACGAAAGCAGCCCAATATTTTTTTTAAATATAAAAATTCACTTTTGTTAATCTTAGTTTTTTTCTGTATGATATTTACTAATATGTGTAAATCTCAAATATCAAAACTTCACCTTTTGTTAATCTTAGTTTTTTTTGTATGATATTTACTAATATGTGTATCTCTTACAGGTGGGTTAGTTGGAAGAAGCGAAGCTGAGAAGTTTCCTGTAGGCAATCGAACGTATGTTCAGTATCCAGATATATAAGGTGATTTTTTTTTTTTTTTTTTTTTTTTTTTTTTTTTTTTTTTTTTTTTTTTTTTTTTTTTTTTT
>NC_025695.1:39091766-39218361 GCF_000633955.1 Camelina sativa
GTTTGAAACCGGAATGCTTGGCCTGTTTTTTCACGCTATCATTCTCGAAGGAAAATTTTTGGAAGCATTTTAGAAAGAGTGGCACTTTGGTACCCATCATGTAAAAGAAGATGCACATATACCCGAGTTGCAAACATGCCGTATCATATGACGCAATAGAACGTGATCAGACTCATCATAATAGATCTGATGTCTTAATTTAAAGGTAAAAATCGAAGATATACTAAACTTCAAGCCACAAAACTCAATATAGATAACAATATTCCAAATCTATGATACCATAAGTGGTGGAAAAGAGAGATATTTGAGTAAGATAGTTTTCACGATCATGCTTCAAATAAAAAGATTCAAAGATTCCAAAGAAATGTTTTCGTTAATATCAACTTCAACCCTTAATTAGATGTTCATATCTTGAAAGAAATACAGTAACTACAACATGAACAAAACAACTCATGCCAAATGTAGAAAAGCTCCAACAATATATGAATTAACAATTTGCGGGCTAAACGTAAATATAACAAAATCATAATAGAGTTTTTTTTTTCAAAATGAAGAAACTCCCTCTTAATCATAATACTAAATACTAATACACTCTATTATCTTATGAAATGAGTATTATATTTTTTTCTACCCTCTTAGAGGATCATAAATATGAATCCTTTATACTATAAAGCACAAGTCACCTGTCCAATAGAAT
Organism: Camelina sativa; assembly: GCF_000633955.1. NCBI lineage: Eukaryota > Viridiplantae > Streptophyta > Magnoliopsida > Brassicales > Brassicaceae > Camelina > Camelina sativa. The sequence goes on from NC_025695.1 coordinate 39,092,464, forward strand.
TAAGGCACATCAGATTTTTTTTAATTAACAGAAAAAATACAAAAAAAAAATACAAAAAATCGTGTAAAAAATAGGTTTGTGCTTCAACTGATTCTTTCCCACGATCTCAAATGCTCCACTCCGCTTCTTTCTTTAACAATAGAACAGCAACATGATTTTCTACAAGAAGCCTCTGCTTCTCTTCCTTCTATCAGGTAAAAAAAAATGAAGTTGTCGTTTCATGTTCTACTTTTAGATTCACATGTACTTACCTTCTTCTTTGCAATTCACAAGTCGTTTTTAAATGATCATCAAATTCTTTATTTCTCAAATTTTTTTCTTTTAGATTTGCAGGTTCAGATTCCAGTTTCTAATTAGCCGTCGTCTCTTCATTCGAAATCTGTGACCCCAAACAGATGTTCTTATCTGCAGGTACCTAATCTCAATTAGTAGCAAATAATGTGAAGCTTATTTATGATCCAAAGACACCAGTTCTTATAGATAGCAGATCGTCTTTTTGATTTATGATCTATATAGTTTCATCCAGTTCTATTTCCTTTAACTGTCAAACCAATCATTAGTTGGTTCAACTCCATAAAGATCTATTTACTGTTACCATTCCATCTATTAGTCTGATGCAAAGCTTTTAAGACTTAAGAAACTTCGCAAAGTAACAAACAACATAAATATTTATTCTCGACGTTTTTTTTTGTTGTGTTCAGATAAATGGAAAGTTTTAATTGTGGTGTTTCAAGTAGTAATATGAAGGTTGAAAAACGTTAATAAGAACGTAACTTTTGTCTGCATTTAGACTTTGTTTAAAACATAACTTTTGTCTTTGTTTTTACTTTATTTTGCAAAGGAAAATCTCTTCCTTTGTTTTGCTTACAAGTGATGTTCTCTTGGAAAAAAACTGATTTATAATAATAACTCATCCATTTTTATTTTCATTGCTATTTTGTTTCAGGATCGCAAGAGACACGACTCAAAACATACAGCTAGCTTCAGAGCTTCAAACTCAAGAAGAATACAACACCATGACCACAACCACGAACTATACTAACCAAAACACACCAATTATATATCTGCACTCCTATACTCTTCCTGCTCAAAGCTCCTTTGGTTATCTACTTATCTTGAAACAAAAGATCCCTCTCTTACCGTACGTGGGATCAACACGAATAATATACCAACTTTAATTATAGTAGAGATTCATATAATTTTATCATTTTACTTTTCAAATAATTTCAATTGATTGCCCTTCGATCTTTTCTCATTGCACGATTTGATGACTTGGTTTACGGCGCTAAATGGACGTCTTCAATTTTTTTTTTTTTTTTTTTTTTGGTGTTTTATTGAGTTAACCAGAGTCTTTAATTTCTTTGCAACAAAATTAATGCACTTACACCAATATGATTAATTATTAGTGCACTGAACATGGATTACAAAGTTTACATTACCTATTCACATGTAAGCTATTCTCTTCGTATAGATAACTATTTTTTTTGTTGTAAATGTGTTACAAAGGTTTGAATTAGAGAATTTGTTAAGAGCATTATTTTGATAATATTACACAATATTTTATTCTAATTCATTTGTTATAGTATGTGTTACAAAGGTCTGAATTAGAGAATCTGTTAAAAGCATTATTTTGATTATATTACAAAAAAAAATTATTCTAATTTATTTTTCCGCGCATAGCTGGGGCCATGACACTAGTCGTGTTATAATGCTCAAACCAGATTATTGTTGATTGGTTATGGAATTATTGAAGACTTAAGTCAAGGTTTTTTTGTTGTTGATTATTTGGCCTTCTAAATTGTTTATGATGGCCTCATCCATATTCACATAAATTACTAAAAACACTTCAAAAGATAAATTCTCACCAGTCTAACAAAAAAAACTAAAAATAAATTATTTGCCTTCCACATTGTTTACGATTCCGAAACCATATTCACATGAAAAACATATCCCACCAATTTAAAAACCTAAAATACTTAACCAAACTTCAAATCACCACAAAGGCGGTTTCAAACCCTAGTTTCCACCGCCGTTTCTTCCACTCCCCTCAGCCTCATCCTCTCCCTCACCAGCCTCCTCGGGCCACGCCTGCGTCGGCGGCGACGGATAAATTCCCGGTGGATAATAATACTGCGGTACACCGTCGGGATGTGGCATAGGCGCAAAGCCGGGATCAGCGTCCTTAGGGACAACATCGAGAAGGAAGTCGTAGGTATAAGTGCCCGCCACTGCTGCGGATATATCCGATTTCTGAAGCGTGTGGCGTTTGTTCTCCTCGGCATGGCGCCACGAGCGGTTCGTGAGATCCATAATGAACATCTCGCAAGCCTTGGCGAAGAGGACCGGAGCGTCGGCTGAGACCATGTGCACATCAGGGTCGGCCTTCATAATCTTCTTTATTCGTGCCAATGGAAGCTGACGGTTTTTGAAATCTGTGACGTTTTCCATCTGCTCAATCCAGTAGTCACGTATGTGAGGGTTGGATGATTCCGTCTGCGGCGGCTGCGGCTGCGAGTACGACGGTGGTGGCTGGTTGTTGTTCTCCATTCTTTACAATTTCTAGGGATTTGTTTGTAGTCTGAAGGATTTTGATGAGAGGGTTTGCATATATTTAAAGGAAACCTAACGCGTAGATGGATACAGTGGGCTTCGAAGCAGACAATATTTTGTCCAAAATGAAATCTTGACACATTTAATTTTTTCTTTAGAGTATTTAGTACTAATAATAGTCTTATGTGTGTGACTGGTTGGTATTATAAAAGGCAAAAAGAGTAAAGTGAAATTTTGTTTTTTTACTTAAGCAAATTAAGATGTAATTTTAAACAAAAAAATTTAACTATGAAATACTCTAAAAAGAGGGAAATAATAAGGAAAAGCTAAAAGGTATATGTGTTGCACAACAAAAAAAAGAAGCTAAAAGGTATATGTTTCTTAACCTATAAGATTGAAAAGTAAATTTTTTTTACTAAAAAAAGGATTTTCTCATAGTGAAACGTAAAAAAAAATTCACCTTTTTTTGGCAAAACTTGTGTACATTTAATTTTCTATCTGTATAGTTATACAAATTTAGAATTTAACATATTTTTCGGCAAACAAAATCTACATTATATTTTTTTTAGTATTCTATGATTTAATTCAAAATAATAGCAAAATATTAATTACAAATAGTTACAAATTAGTGACGAAAATTTAAATAATAAATTTTGTAGCTAATTAGTTACAAAACGTAACTAAAAAATTACAAATAGCAACGGAAAAAAATTGAAGCAAATTTGCTACAAATTTAGAGACACAAATTGTTGTGGCACAAATACACACAATTAATAAAGATAGATGTTAAAATATATATATATATATATATATATATATATATATATAAAGATAAAGTGTGCTCAATACATTTTCGGTGTTTATTTAGATTATTCTTTATATTTCAAAATTATATATATACTCACACAAGTGGTTTATACAAAGATTTTTAAGCTATATGATCATATTTTTCTAGTGGTTTATACGAAGGGAAAAATCTTCGTATAAACCACTCGTGTGAGTATATATATAATTTTGAAATATAAAGAATAATCTAAATAAACACCGAAAATGTATTGAGCACACTTTATATATATATATATATATATATATATATATATATATAACATCTATCTTTATTAATTGGAATAAGAGTAATGCAAACTGTCAGTCAACCAGCTTGGGTTTACATCAAAGATTTGTTACATAGAGTTCATCAAAGAAGCATAATGAGAGAGTTTATCTTCAGCCTTATTTTCTTCATGACGAACATGTCCCAACGAAGAATATGGTAATTTGGACATCCAAAACCGTATATCATAGAGTAGGGTACATATCTTACGGTGATCTTTCCTTGTATTGATTAAATTGGTAAGTTCCAAATTGTCGCCTTCAAAGTTAACATAACGAAATCCTTGAAACCACGCCCCTTGAAGAACATGGAGAAAACCCAAAGCTTCAGCATGAAGAGAAAAATGTGACTGTTGTAGTTTCACACAACCCGAAAGAATCATCTGTCCATTGTTGTCTCGTATTATCCAACCTGAGTTGGTAAATCTGTCTTGTATGAAGCCGCTATCAAAGTTACATTTTAGCCAACCGTGGGAGGGGAATTCCAATGTTACATTATTCTTCTATTTGGCAAGTCAAAAGAGTAACTAGTTGTAGGAATATTCTCTGTTGGTGTACCCGTAGCTTCATACCATTCATTTGCTTTGTGTATCTTTTTTTTTTTGCTTCGGAGAGTGGAGAACGGTTGTTTCCAAAGATAAAATCATTGTGAGATTTTCGAATAAGCCACATCATCCAGAAGGGAAGTTTTTGTATATTAAGCGGGGCAATCTTCTGTTGTTGAATTGGAGTAACATACACAGATTTGCTTCAAAGTCATCAGTGAAAAACATTTGCCTGTCCAAGTTAACAGCGGAACATCGCCATACTGCTTCTGCAAACTGACAAGTGAAAAGCAAATGATTAATTGTCTCATCCCCATAACAACATAGTTAACAAACCAGATTAGCTGTGTTGGGTATAATTTTATCTTCTCTATTAAATAAATAAATTTCGTGGTTAGTTCGACAAATTTGGTAAATCAGGAGAAGCATAGAGAATATTCGCGAAGATATTGGATAGAGTCAACTTATATTCTACATGACAAAGTCAACACAAGTCTGCCAATCTACTAAGAGAAAAATCACGTGACTGACTTCGTCAATAGATTGAGAGTCACGTGATCGACGTTGTCACTAGGCCAAGAGCTTGTGACTGACTTTATCAATAGGCCGAGAGTCTCATGACTGATTTTGTCTACAGGCCGAGAATCTCGCGACTGACTTTGTCTATAGGCCGAGAATCTCGCGACTGACTTTGTCAATAGGCCGAGAATCTCACGACTGGCTTCGTCAATGGGCCGGAAGTCACATGACTGAATCTGTTAATGGACCAAGAGTCTAATGACCGACTTTACCAGTGAGCCAAGAGTCTAATGACCGACCCTCTCACAGATAGAGTCGGCAAGCCCAAGACATATCCTAAGGGATTAGGGTAAAAATATCTCTATATAAAAAGGAGAGCGGCCTCCACGAGAGGGGGGATCGAGAGCAAAGCAAGAAACCTAGAACACAAGACACACGACTCAAATCTAGAACGCGGCTAGGGTTTATAGATTAATTTGTTGTTACTTGAATTCTTGTATTTGAGCTCGAGACTTTGATCAATAATACGACAATTCAACTTCTATTTTTTTGTTTTCCATAGTCTCTAAACGAATCGATTTTTTTCTGGTTCTCAATCGTGTTGTTGTAGCAAGAGCCGCCGACAAACATCTCCATAGGAAGTGTTTTAGTTTCGGAGCTATAGGTAGTTTCCAAACTGTTTGTTTGAGATCAATGTTTAGCATCTGCTTCCTGAACATCAACATGAGTAGCAATCCAATTTATATTTCTACAAAAGTTAATTTTGATGTTATAAAGCATTTTTATAAATAAATAATGCGTCCCATTTCCATATATGTTTTAGAATCGATTGTATTTTCTATTTCTTATATTTCAAACCCCACAAAAACTAAAAAATAACAATACTTTTTTTTTGTTTTTTTATATACTTCAAAACCCAGTATTAAAATCACTAGCAAAATTAATAACATGCCTAAATTATATAATAGTAAATACAACTCGATAAAAATACTTATTGGCAAACAACGCGTCAAAACTTTGAACATGTTTACGGTGTGATGTGAATGTGTAATGCTCTTGTTCCTGAACGTTTATAATTATATTGCTGTGTCGTAGAAAAGCAAGGACGGGATTTGCTGAACGCTCGCTCAGAGAACTCATCACTTCCTATCCATGCAAGAATTGTTTTCTCAACAATCAATATAGAAGAGGTACGAAGGTCACTACTAAGCAGGTCTCTAGCACGGATGGAGATACCATAGTCTTTGGCTAGCTCACTACAGTTCTACAAGTTACGAAATGAATAAAATGGGAACTCTCAAAAGTTTTGCACGGATGGAGATACCACAGTCCTTACTATGTGAGTATGAGACTGACAAAAACAAATATTCTCACTGGTATTGGATTCTAATTTATGAAGAGTTTTGAAGAGTTTAATAAAATCATTAAAAGTGAATAAATGAAAGATTATTAAAGATTGCTAAAGAGTTTTGTTGATTAATTTTCTAAATTTTCTAAAATCTTGTAAAGTCTTCCAAACAATCCTTGTATTTTTGTGATACTTTCCATGACTTTATTTTGTAAAAAAGTGTCTAAAATCATGAACCGATAACATAATAATTGAACTCATTAACAATCATAGATTATTTTGTTTTAATTGAATACACAAAACTTTTAATGACTTTATAAAAGTTTGAATCCAATAACCCAAATTTGCTAAGATTTTAAATGACTTTTTACAAATCACAAACTAATAACACTAAACTTTAACAGACTTAAACAAAATCTTAATCTAATAACAACATATTCTACATAACTTTTAAAATCTTTAAAACTCTATTCAAATCTCAAACCAATAACCCCCACTAAGTAACAAACCTTAGTTTTCAAAGTCCTTAATATTTAGACCTTAATAATTGACAGTATAATTTATTTAATTATGATATTATAGTAAGTAATTGTATAATTTTCTTAATTTTTTTTCTTAAAGAATTAGCATCTTAAAATTAGAATTAGTATTATTTTTTATATACATATATAAACTATCTTATTTTTTACTCATATATGAACTATCTTTTTATATTTATTAAATTGTTAAAATTTTTAATTTCTTATAATTTAAAAATATGTTAAAACAAAGTTTTTGTATAACACAAGACAAAATCTTTAATTGTTAAATTGACATGTGTCGCGATCACATGAGTTACTAACTTTGAAAACCAAGGTTTATATAATAACATAATATTGAATACGCTATCAAATCATTCACCGATTGAAAAACTTAAGAAAATTACATTAATTTCTTATTTTGATTATCTTATTTTTCTTACATTATGTTAATCACTAATTTTAACACATTAAACCTTTTCATACTTTAATCACTTTTCTGTATAAATTTATTTTTACAATATGATTATAATAAATAATAATTGCAATTAAATTGCAAATATTTTCCTTATTAATTGCACATGTTTTCCTATCGAAATTAGTAATTTAATAGATAACTTTCCTAATAGATTACTTTTGGTTTTATATTTTAGGTTCAAAAATATTAATTATAATCCTTTTATTTTAAAGATTTTTTTTAATTTTCCTATAATTATTAAATAAATTTTCTTTTCACACATGTCAAAATAGTATCGCTATACTTGACACAAACAAATATTCTCATGGAACAAATATTAAGGTCTAAACAATTTTGCTGTTCTTCAATAATTTCTTTTGAATATTAAACATAAAATCAAAGTTTCATTCCAATCAGAAAACCCAGCATCAAGATACAATAGTTATTCCAACAACTTTCATGAAACAAAAATAAAAATTTAAAGGTAAAGCCACTGAATCAGTACCATACTAATACTGGACTCAGCTTCAATTAAGTTTCTTAAATCAACAAAAAAAAAAAACATAAAAGATAAAAAAGTGGATCTCCACTATGGAATTCTCCTCTTATATATCCCCTTGTACACCTGCACACAACAAACCTCGTTGTTACTTTCCATTTCAAGCTTTCCATATGTTTCATAATCAACTATAACATTGTTAATATTTTTCCACTACCTCATCAGCTTGCTCTCCTTTCCATTGCATTTTCAACTTCTCTCATCTCCTCCACAGTGAAAACTTTGAGAAGATCCGGTGACATAGCTGCTGGATCAAGCTCCAAGCAACCTTCTGGTGCATCCGGACCTTCTTCACCAGTAATTAATTTAAAAGACACTTGATGAGAAAACCTAAAGAGTTCTTCTCTAGGGTAAATCTTCCACGATGGATACTTTTTGAATACGGTGCGGAGTCCTGCGACTTTAACAAGTGGTGCAACTTCCACACTTCCTTCGTCATCAATATCTTCCAACACTTGTACCATATCGTAATGGTTCATTTCTTCCGGTGAAGTGTAGAGGTTCCATGCCGGTGACCAGTTTTTAAACAGTGCCCACACATTTCCTTTTTTCGGATATATGTGCACCAATGCTTTATCACCTTTTTGCCACTCGACTCTATGTGAGAATGAGTGCAGCGTGTCGTACTTGATGCGTTTCCCAATTGAGAAGTTTCCGCTCGTCTTGTAATAACATGATTCGATCCATCTCATTGGACCCAGTTCGTCATTTTTCCTGCTGTTAAGCCAAGACATGCGCAGCTTAAACGGTTCCCGAGAGACAACCTTATGCACCAGTGCATAAATCCTTGGCATTCCATATTCATCATAAAGAGCCCATACCTCGTTTTCTTGAAAGGAATCTTTGGTTCGATCTTGGTCGAAGTCGTAGAAGTCTGGATCTGGGACACTCATATCTACCTCATAAGGGTCATAGTACTCCTCATTAAAAATCGCTAGACCTTCCCCTTCTTCACCATTGTTGGAGTCTTGAAATGTTTCGGCAGCTGCTGCACCAATGTTGTTGCATAGAGAATCTTCCATCAGGTCTTCATCAAGATTGTACAAGTCAGGATCTGAGACACTCGTTTTTACCACATAAGGTTCCTCCTCCTCATTAACAATCTGTACTCTTTCCCCTCCATCACCATTATTGGAGTCTTGAAATGTTTCGGCAGCTGCACTAACGTTGTTGTTGTGTTGAGAACCTTCCATCAGGTCTTCATCAAAATTGTAGAAGTCATGATCTGGAACACTCGTATCTACCACATTAGGGTCCTCCTCCTCTTTAACAATCTCTACTCCTTCCCCTTCATCACCATTGTTGGAGTCTTGAAATGTTTCGGCAGCTGCACCGATGCTGTTGCATTGAGAATCTTCCATCAGGTCTTCATCAAAATTGTAGAATTCATGAGCTGGAACATTGTTAAATTCAGTATCTAGGAGACTCGTATCTACCATATCAAGGTCCTCCTCACTAATACCCTTTACTCTTTTCTCTTCTTCCCATTCCTCTTGAAGTGTTTTTGTTCCGGAAGACGATGCACCATTATTCATGTGTTGATGAGAAGCGGGAACATACATGTCAAGACTCGTCTCCGTAGCATCCAAAGCAATTTGAACCAAACTTGGAGTAAGCACGTGCGTATCACCTCTGATCCCTGCGTCGTCTTCGCTGATTCTTCTACACTGAGGAGCATGAAGCTCATTTGTTGATAAAGGCTCCTTTCGTTTTCTTTCTCCTCCATTTATCATCCCTGATTGGTTTACAGGACTAGTAACTCCCGATGGAGAATCAGCATTTTCAAACCGAACTCTTGATGAAGGTTGAGCTTCGGGTCTCTCACGAACCTGCGTGTTCTTTTCTTCAGATATGTGTCTATAGGCATCCATAAGTATTTTCGTTGCTTCATCAGTGCCACCAATAGAGTCGTCAATGTCAGAGAAAATGGTTGAAGATAATGTGATGAAACGTGCAATAACTGTTCCAATATCCTCGGATGGGTCTGCTGATAAAATACCATACCAATCAACTTCACCATTGATCTTCTTCTCATAAGCCATATGCACGTCAAGAACTGCATTTAGACGGACAACACCAAGAAGATTAGGATCAAGAGTCATTGCCTTGACCGCAAACTCTTTGGCCGCATTTAAAGCACCAGCATTAAACATCTCCACAGCTGTCGCTTTCGCTCTTCTAGCTTCTTCTTGGATCCTTGCTTCGTCCATTTGTAGAATCTCTTCGTAGAAATAGATCCTATACAAGAGATAGACATTGTAAGTGCCGATACTTAAATAATGCTAAAAGCAGAAAGTGGGAAAGCTTTTTCTCAAAGTACAAGTTTCATTATTCAACGTAAATCAAATCTTCAAGCCATTAGACCAACTTTACCCAGTAAAGGCAACATAGATAATTAACAATACCAAATCTATGCAACTATAAGTGATGGAAAGAGATGTTGAAATAGTTTGTTTTGGAGCAAAAGTTCGTTAAATATAATAAAGCTTGAGATAGATCCCTTAAGATTATTTATGAATTCTTAGATACATAATCGATCGAAATTTTGTTCCATAATAACGTAGGGTTAGAGTTTGGGGGTGAGATCCGTTGAAAAAACAGATTTTTTTTTTTTTTTAAATGTAACATACATCTGCAAACTCAAAGAGTTCTAAAAGGCTTTACCATGATTGATCTCATTTATTCTACCACAAACATAAACCAGTGATCAAATAAATTGACAGACCAAAACAACATTTTCTAAAATCTGGTATCCCCAAAAAATTTAGACCGAGAGAGAGAGAGAGAGAGAGAGAGAGAGAGAGAGAGAGAGAGAGAGAGAGAGAGAGAGAGAGAGAGAGAGAGAGAGAGAGAGAGAGNATTTACAAACGAGCAAGATACAAAGCACATATTAATCTAAAGCACATATTAATCTAAAGAGCTAAAGAGAACAAAAGACGATATGCACGGTCAAGAAACTATACCTCTGCGTTGAGAGTGAGATGGGAAGAACAGCTTCTGACTTGTGGGTGATTTTGTTCGTATCTTCTTCTTATTCTGTGACGTTGAAGTTAGAAAAACCTCGTTCGAGAGATCAAATTTATAGGATATGACTTGTGGGTGATTTTGTTCTATTCTTCTTCTTCTTTAACGTTTTGAGAGATCAAATTTATAGGATGATGAATGGGGGTTAGTGCATGCATATGAGAGATTATGAGATTTATGGTGTAAATTTTACAATGTTTTCTACCTTGACAAATCAGATATGCCTAGTCATTTTTCCCCTTCAGTCAAAACACTCCTTTCTCGACTTTATATTGTTTCCATAAACAAAATCTCATTTTGTAGAATAGTATCATTAATATTTAAGTTTTTTTTTAATTTCTTTTCTAATTTAAAGAAAATGTACTTTTGACTAAAGAATGTTTTTTTTAATAATATCTAAAAAGGTAACCAGAGTATCTCTACTCTTAAGTCTAAACCAAAACAGTTGATGATATTTGGAACTTTAGATAGGTGGGTCAATTGAAATAGGTGGGTCAATTGACCTGGGTAAATTATTGAAATAAGTCATTTTGCATGTGAATTATAAACGTATCCGCAGCAATGTTGGTTTTCTTCTAAGTATGACTCTCCTAACCTAAGATCGATCCTCCAATATCACACCAACAAGTTGCTTTTTTTTCTTTCTTTTCAATCACAACTGTTTAAAAACAATTATTGACCCCCGCTAAAATTTTCTTCTGGTCCGCCACTACTAGTTGGCCGATGTTTTCCTCGTTTTGAAGTTAGTAGTGTTCAATTTGGCAGATGATCTTGGGATTGAATTTCACTTTCTACATTTTTTTTTTTTAATTGTGCCGGGTTTTGTTTCTCTTTTTGTATTTTTGCTTCCTGGGGTATCCTTTTAAATTAAATGTACATGTCTAGTTTGATGCCAAGTACGAGATATTATTGTTGTCTTGTCACACTAATTGATAATATTTGTAGCAGTCAATCACTATGTAACAATTACAAGGCATACATCATTTGTTTACAATCCTTGGTTTTTAATTATATCTATAACTGCAGTTTAACGGTTATCTTTTAGTTTTTTTCTTACAGTTAAATATATTGTGATTAGGATCTACCTTATGGTTCTTGAGCAACTATTTCATTTGCAACCAGTGGTTTTGAGTTTGTAACTTCCCTTTACGTTTTTCGTTTTCCTATTTCTTTGACTAATCTGGGTGATTCAAATGTGGGTTGCTCGGTAATATTCGTTAAATAGTGAGCTTAAAATCTATAGATCCATATATATTTTCCCTAGCTCTAAATAATATATTTCTTTTAATCTCAATTTCAACCTTATATGATGATATTGTAAGAAAATAATTATTTCCTGTCCATGTTATTTAATTGGGTTTGTTATATTTTATTTTTAATAATCATTTGGTAACTAAAATAACAAGTGTTAAGTTATATGTGATGCTTATCCTTATAAAGACAAGTGTTAAGCTACATGTCATGCTAAAGCTTATAAAAGCACAAGTTTTAAGTTGCATATTTTGTTTAGGTTCAATGAACCAAGCTTGAGAAGCAATGCTAGACATTTGTCCTCACACTTGTCACCAATGTCTTCATCTCAAGTCTCTACTATAATGAATGGCTGAGATTAAATTAGACGACAAAACCCTTATGAGGAGTGAGGTCCTCTTCCCTCCAATAAATAGATAGTTTGCTCCATCACAAATCATCACAAGAACAAAACAACACATAGAGAAAAGAGTTTATAAAAAAAGGGAGAGAAACCTTATCTTGCACCTAAAGATCATCTAAGAGTTTATTTTCAAGTCTTCAAGCCATTAAAGAAGAAGAAATCATTCAAGTAAGCATCATTTCTATAATGAGTGGAGTTAGTACTTTAATCCTTTTTATGATTCTATTATGTGATTAATATAGATGTTTAAGATCTTAGGGTTTATGTTGAAAATATGTTAAATATGTGGTATCAGAGCTTATGGTTATGAACATCTAATTAATCCATTAAGAATAATAGATTTATGGTTTAAAGAACTGAAAATTAAAGCTTTAAGTTATGATGTTTGTACACTTGAATTTTTGTTTGATTTAAGCTTCAAGTTACAATCTTTGTTTAAATTAAAAAAAAATTCTAAGTGATAAAAGATTGGTTTCTCTTAATGTGCATAATTAAGAAATTGATATCACCATAATGGGTTTATCTTTATAATGATTTGCAAATAGAAAACCAAAATATTTAAAAATTAATATGTTAATGTATTAATTAGCTATTCACATGTAGACTATTGACATATGATCAATAATTTATTAGAATGTTTGTATGTGAGTTAATTAAGTATATCCACAGATAGCTCAATTAATCTAAAACATCATTCGAAAAAAATTTCTGAAAGCTATGACATTAGCATATGTTATAATGACTACCCATATGAGCATTATAATTTGAAGTCATATGCATTCAATAATTTCTGTTAATGTGTTGTTTAAATTTTGAACCTCAATTAAAGCTTGTTATATCTATAAATCGCAACATCATTTCTTGCTAGTTTGTCATCTATGGTCTCTATTGTTCCGATCTTAGCTGGAACAACTTCTCAAAATGGAAAGAGAAAGTTGAGATCACATTAGGAGTATTAGATATGGATTTGGCATTTCGTGAAGAAGAGCCGGATCTCTTAACTATATAATTAGTACTGAAGAAGAAAAGGCTCTCCATAAAGCTTGGGAGAAAGCGAACAGACTAAGCATGATGTTTTTAAAAATGACTATAGCTAGCAATATTAAAACTTCCCTTTCAGATGCAGATAAATCTAAAGCTTATCTAGCAGCTATAGAAGAGCGTTTTAAGACTGCAGACAAATCCCTTGTAGGGAAACTTATGGCAGTTCTTACAACCATTAAGTATGATAGGACAAGGTCTATACATGAACATTGCATTGAGATGACCAACCTTGCGGCTAGACTAAAGAATTTAGAAATGAGTGTGGACGATTCATTTCTTGTCCAATTTATCCTAAATTCACTACCTCCTCGGTATGGATCATTTTAGATCAATTATAATGCAATTGATGAAAGGTAGACATCTAATGAATTTGCTTATAAACTAATCCAAGAGGAGACTAGACTTGGTCGGGAAGGCATTAAAGTTTCTCATTATGTTCAAGGATCTGGACCTAAAGTTGGGAAAAGACATAAAAAGAGCCATCAAATAACACAACCCACAATGAACGATTTCAATCAAGTTAATCCAAAGAAAAATGCAAAGAAAGATTACAGGTGGAACTTTTGTAAAAAGGTTGGACATTTTCAGAAAGATTGCCCTAAAATAAGAGAATGGTTTGAAAAGAAAGGTAATCCTATGGGTTCTATAAGCTTTTTTGAATCTAATCTTACTCATGTTTCTTCCAAAACTTTGTGGATTGATAGCGGTGCTAATGTACATGTAACAAATTCCGTACAGGGATTCCTTACTGATACTAGGACTTTTGTGTCTTCTAGTAGGTTCAATTAACCTTATGTGTTATAGTACTTAAGGTGTCAATCCAAATAGGATGTTGCTAGCAATCAAGATGCAATCAAGCAATCAAGATGCAATCAAGCAATCACAAGTCAAGCCAATTAAAAGAGTGGTTTTATCTCTAACTATCCTAGAATGATTAGAATGCAAAACGGAAATGAGTTACACAACTAGAAACGAGAATGCATGACAAGAAGCGAAAATGAATGAAAATAGAAATGAGTCTAAACATGAACTAAACAGCAAGAAGCGAAACAGTCTCAGGAATGCAATAAAAATCAGAAAGAAAGAAGTCATAAGGATGAGAGTAATTGATGTCGGTGGAGTATCCTAGTCTATAGAGTGTTTAAAATGCAACAAGCAAACTATCTCTAAACAATGAACATCACTACTTAGCTTAATCCAATCTCTTGACAGAAGCTACTCAAACTCAACCACTTCCAAACCTAGCTCTCGCTAAAGAAACATGATCAAGCAGGCATGCCAAACAAGTTCCTTCACGTTAACGAACATCCTAGACAACTAATCTCTTAGACTAGGAATGTAAGTCTCGGGCACTAGTTGGTCAGAAATTTCCTTTTGGGTGTGGAAATGTCTAAGCCCTAGTTCCAATTGATCAGAGATAAACTAGTATTTCTAACTCTAGTCCAGAAGGGAATCATACAAATCAAAGCTTAAACACCCTACATCCTAAGATCCTCCACCTAATCTATCCCATCCTCAAGAACTCTAACACTACTCGGATCTAGAAATCATCATCAACGATACAAAATCAGAAAAAATTGAATCAAACATCATTAATAGATAAAAATGGGAAGAACAAATTTGTAGAAGAAATCAAATGCAAAAACTGAATAAACTCAAAGATGTCGGATTACAAAGTCTCCAAACGTTTTAGGTGGCTAGGTAAAACCTTAAGGAAAAGAACAAAACTAGATAAAAGATGTCTCAGGCCAAGACTTAACAAAATTTATTTATAGTAAAAACATGTAAATTCCTAAAACTTAAAACGACAAGGCAAAGAGTCGGTTTGGAAATCTCCTGAAGCGTGTGAGACGGGTGTATACGCATCCACTAAAACGATGATAACTCTTGAACCATACCTCTGATTGGCTTGAAATAAACTCCATTGGAAATCTGACTCAATTACCTACAACTTTGATGAAGACATCGAAGGCTGAATCCCAAGGAAATATCTTCACTCGACTCGATCAAAGAGGTGGATGAAGTCGGATAACTGGCGTTGTCGGTCGAGCGGGATGACATCCATTCCAGGCATGATGGATCGAGTGGGGTGCTGGTGCTTCTTCCTGGTAGTGCGTCCAAGTCGCATGTCGGTCGAGTCACATTGCTTCTCCTTCGGGAGCGTCGCTCGAGTCGCATGACGTCTATTCCGGGCATGCTTGGTCGAGCCGCATGTCTCAACCTCCATTTGGTTCCAATAGTCTGGACATCTCCTAAACAACTGAAATAACTCCAATATGCAAGATGTATGCAAGGCCAATGCAAAGACTACCTAGATATGCATATTATGCAAAAGAGACTAAAAACAATGCAAAACAATGAGTTAAGAGAACAAAATGAATAACAAATGCATGATGAAAGATTGTAAAATATATACATATCACTTACGATCCAACCATAAATTCAAGTGAAAACTACTTACTGATGGGAATTCAAGACAAGGCACCAGTTGAAGCTGTTGGCACCTATCGTCTCATTTTAGATGGTGGATTTTGTCTCGATTTATATCACTCTTTATGTTCCATCTATTCCCGTAATTTAGTTTCTGTAAGCAAACTTGATTTGGCTGGTTTTAAATCTACTCAAGGAGATGGTTGTTTTAATATATTTCTGACTCTAAACGAATTGGTTCTGGAATATTAGTTGATGGTCTTTATATGTTAAAACTGGCTAATCAACCTTATGAGACACATCTCTCCTTGTATTCTGAAAAAAGACTTAAAAATAAAACATGTAATGATGACTCATATTTCTTGTGGCATAAATGCGTAGGACATATTTCTTATTAAGAAGATTAACTCATACGAGGAGATCTGCTATTTCTGATGACTTTGTGATTTATCAAATAAAATCTAGAGAAGAAAACATTAAAGATCTGATTTCTTATTCAAAAGCCATAAAAGATGTTAATTCTAATAAATGGATTGATGCCTGTAAAGATGAAATAGACTCGATGGTTAAGAATGAAGTTTGGGACATCGTTACGTTGCCTGATGGACACAAAACAGTCGGGTGTAAGTTGATCTTTAAGACCAAACTCGACTCTAATGGCAATGTAGAACGATATAAAGCCAGACTTGTAGCCAAAGGGTTAGTCAAAAAGAAGACATCAATTATAGTGAGACTTTTTCACCTGTGTCTAGAAAAGACTCTCTCAGAATTATCATGACATTAGTAGCTTAGTATGATCTCGAGTTCCATCAAATGCATGTGAAAACTGCCTTTCTTAATGGAGACTTGCAAGAAGAATTCTATATGTGCCAACCTAAAGGATTCATAATCGAAGGCCAGGAAGATATGGTTTGCAAATTGAAGAAATCAATATATGGACTGAAACAAGCTTCGAGACAATGGTATCTAAAGTTTGATGAAACCATCACGAAATTCGGTTTCAAAGAAAATGTTGTGGATCCATGTATATACCTCAAGATCAGTGGGAGTAAGTTCATATTTTTTGTATTGTATGTTGATGATATCTTATTAACCAGTAATGATCTTTGTCTACTACATGAGACTAAGAGTTATACCCTAACCTTAGCATTTTTAGGTTCTTAACCTTAGGAATTTGCATTTAGGCTACTTAGGGTGCTGCATTGCTGCATTTGTGCATTTTGGATGAAAACAGGTGCTTTGGAGCCCAAAAAGGGCAAAAATGAGGTAAAACCCAAACATGTACCCGATGGAGCCATCGTGCGAGAAGAACAGTCCGAACCGTAACCCGATCAAAGAGGATCCGAGCACAGGAAGAACAATCCGAAGCCCTACACGAGGAACTACCCGATCAAAACCTCGTGCAGACCTTCGGGCAGAGCTGGACAATTAGGTCAAAGGGGTTTCCATATTTAAACCCCCTTCTTTCTTCTCGCCAAAGGAGAGCCGCAAACACTCACGAATCTAGAGAGAGAGAGAGAGAGAGAGAGAGAGAGAGAGAGAGAGAGAGAGAGATTTTACTATTTTCAAGCTTTGTTAGGATTTTATTTTTACTTCTTTTAACTACTTTTTCATTTGCGTTCTGTATTTTTCATTACTTCAGTTTTCCTTTTTATTCAATGTAATTCATATTCTTTGCTGTTTTCATATTGTTTCTGAGCAATGAATCAAGGTTTCTAAGGATGGGATAGGCGAGTATGTGTTCTTGATCGATTAGGATGTCTTAGGTTGATTGTTTTTATGAAAATTCCTTTCTAGATTGGTATGCTTAATGATAGTTTCAGACCGAGAGGTTGAGATTAGATCTAGGGTGTTTTGCCATCGAGAGATGTTTGTTGAAATGCTTGAACCAACCAATACTAGAGATTTACTCACTTAGCCTAAGAGATTAGATGTGTAAAGAGTTTATTGACAATAATGAATCAGATTTTAAAGCCTGCTTAGTCATGTTTCTCCAACGAGAGTTAGGTAGGGGAATGATTAAGGTTGATTGTTTTTACCACGAGAGTGGATTTGCAAGGTTTAGAGATTCATTGTCTAGGGAATATTTTTCTTGAGACATGTGAGACATCCCAAATTGATCAGGAACACTTATGAGTCAATTACCCTATCCTTTAGAGCTTTCGTATTTGATTGTTTAAGCCTTTCGTCTATAACTCGATCCTTTACCCGAACTGGTACTCGATCACCAACCTCTTGTAAACCCTCGAGTTGTTCATCTTTGTGTTGTTGATTCTTCAGTTATCCGACCACCCACTCGATCCGGTACTCGAATGCTTGCATCATGTACTTATGTTGTGTGGTTCTTGTTTTTATTTGCTTTTTATTTTCCTTAGGTTGATAGTCAAAAACCCACACCATTGCTTAGCTCGACTTGCATTGTTCTGATCATATCTTATCTACTAACATCACAACCATTTGGATGGATAACCCTTTGTACTACCCTTCAGAATGGTGGGTAGATTTCAGAGTAACCCAGGACTTGCTCATTGGAAAGCTATGCGAAGAAAGTTTTGAGATACCTAAAGGTAACAAGAAACTAATCAACACATCCACAAATGGTTGGATTTTCAGACTCAGATTTTGGTGGATATGAAGATTCTAGGCAATGTACTCTCGGCTTATGTGTATCTCCTTGGTGGAGGTGCCATTTCATGGAGATATAACATATACTAACGACCAAAAGAAAATATAACATATTATGCCGACCTTATGATTCCCGAATATAACCATTATACTAACGACAAAGTGGGAGAATGTAAAAAAATAATTATTTCTTACCCATGAATGTGGTCGTATAGTTAGTAGGTTATTTAATTGGATTTGTTATATTTTGTTTTTAATAATCATTTGGTAACCAAAATGACAAGTGTTAAGCTATATGTCATGTTTATGATTATAAAGACAAGTGCTAAGCTACATGTCATGCTAAAAGGAAAAAAGGCCAAAATCAACCCCAACTATTTGCCAAACGCTTTTTTATACCTAAACTTCAATACCCTGCAAATAACAATCTGAACTATATTAAAATTCAAATTTTCTACCTAAACTATATAAAATGTTGTCAATTTCAACCTATGTTCGAACAATGTTAAATTAGAGTTTAACGATGTTGAGTTAGACGATCTGTGTCATCCACATGACACTGGGAACAAAACTAAGTTGTTTTGGTTATTTTTAGGTGTGTTGTGGCAAGAAACAAAACGTTTGACAAAAAATAGAGTATTGGAGTCCGTTTTCGGGTGTGTTGTGAGACTTCATTTTTGGTCATTTCTTGCTAGAAAATACCCAAAAATGACCAAAACGACATAGTTTTGGTTAGTCCCAGTGCTACTTTGAAGTCACAGACCGTCTGACTCAACATCATTAAACTCTGATTTAACATTGTTCGAACAGAGGTTGAAATTGACAACATTTTATATAGTTTAGGTAGCAAATTTGAATTTTAACACAGTTCAGGTTGTTATTTGCAGGGTGTTGAAGTTTAGGTATAAAAAAGCGTTTAGTAAATAGTTGGGATTGATTTTAGCTGTTTTCCCCATGCTAAAGCTTATAAGAGGACAAGTGTTAAGTTGCATGTTGTGTTTATGTTCAATGAACACAGATTGAGAAGCAATGCTAGACACTTGTCCTCACACTTGTCATCAATGTCTTCATCTCTACTATGATGGATGGTTGATATTAAATTAGAAGACAAAACCCTTACGAGGAGTGAGGTCTTCTTCTCTCCTATAAATAGATGGTTTGTTCCATCATAAATCATCACAAGAACAAAACAACATATAAAGAAAAAAGTTTAGAGGAAAGGGAAGAGAAACCTCATCTTCCACCTAAAGATCTTCTAAGATTTTTTTTTCAAGTCTTCAAGCCATTAAAAAAAACCATTCAGGAAAACATCATTTCTATAATGAGTGAATGTATTACTTTAATCCTCTTTATGATTCTATTATGTGATTAATATAGATGTTTAAGATTTTGGGGTTCATTTTAAAAATATGTTTAACAGATATAACTATATACAATTCATTTATGTTTTATCTAAAAAACCTGTAACAACGAATTGACGGTTTGAATCAGTATAGAGTTGACACCCAAAATGTAGTTGCATAATAAAATCAAATAAATTTGCATACTAATGCCGTTGATAATTAAGAAGCTGGAAAAACTAATTAAACCGGCTTTAGGTTTTGGAAAATATTTTTGGTTAGATCCTAAAACTTAATCTAACACAAATTAAAGGCCATAAAACATAACACAAAAATGCCAAAATTGGTTAAAATCCATATATATGAAAAGTACTTGTGAATAAGAACCAAGTACCAAATCGTAAAATGGTGATAAAATCATAATATAATTGAATAGATAAGTTGTAAACTAAAGTTCTTTAAAGCTTGCCAAATTTCGTTGAAAGATTAAGATCAAAATAAACCGTTTTTCTCACGAAATTCCGTTAGAAAACTAAGCAGGATTCACCATATGAAAACAAGCTGAAACTTTTTTCAAACAGATCTAAGGTTTCAAAATTAGGTTTGTCATTGCTAGATCTCGGTATCTTGTTGCCTTTATAATGACTGCAAACACACAGAGTTCTGAACAGGGACAATTAGTGATATATAGAGTCTCCAATACGCTTATATTTGTATGCATAAATTAATTAGAAGGATCACTAGAAGGTTATGTTTCTATGAGTAATAATTGAAGACATTGTATGCATAAATTTATATGAAGCAAATATGCATAAACCATTAGACTGACATGAAAGACTACACATAACATTTAACATTCAACCACAAAAAAAAAATAAATAAATAAAACATAACATTTCACAACGACAACCATAAAAAAAAGTTAAAATCCTTCCAAATGCGGATACAAACTCAAATCGAAATATTAATTTCCACCATTTCCTCCACTTCCCCCAGGCACATCCTCTCCCACAGGACCCTCACCAGGCGCCACGGTCCAAGTTCCCGGCCACGACTCCAGTACGTCACCGAATATCCCACTACCATCAACAACAGGAGTTCCTATCACCATTCCCGGTGGCAGTTCTCCATCTTCGTGATCTGGCTTGGCCTTGGGCTCCTCCTCCTCATGGACAACATCAAGAAGAAAATCCATCTTGAACGTTCGACCAACTGCGGCGGCTATATCTGGTCCGCGGATCGTTGTGTGTTTGTTCTCCTGGGCATGGTTCCACGCACGCATGGTGAGATCCATGATGAACATTTCACTGGCCTTCGAGAAGACGACAGCAACCTCAGCTGCGAGCATAGACACATCCGGATCAAACTTAACGATTCTCTTTATCTTAGCCAAGGGAAACTCATGATTCTTGAAATCTAAGTCACCTTCCATCTTATTTAACCAGTAGCGTTTTAGCTTCGGGTTATCTTGGGGCGGCTGGTTACTTTTGTTCTCCATATTCACAGTTTTAAAGGTTTTTCTGGTTTGAAGGTTGAGATTTTGATGGGAGCTGGTGCACATATATAAAGGAAAACTGAAGTGTATACAAGATATGGTGGGGTGGGAATTAGCGAAACTTGTCACTGATATGTAATCATTACCCATTTATGATTTTGTTCAAATGTATCTTCTAATAAAAAGAAAGTGATTTATATTTACTTAAAGTGTATACCAATTAAGGGGATTTTTTTTTTTAATTATTGAATAAGGAAATATGTAAAGAAATTAGAAATATAACTATATATATATATATATATATTTTTTCTCTATAAAAATGAAAGGTAAAAATTAGCTCTACGAACTATTTTCTTGTTATATATGTATTTTTCTAATAAAAAAAAGTATTGGTTAGCCAATCCATACTCTATTGTTATAATAACTATGCCAGTACTATTTAATACAGTAATTTATGCATTTTGACCAATACTAACATTTTAATACTTGGTTGATGAGTATGAAATTTGTGGTTTCTATTATTTTTCTATTGGAAAATATCATGAGCTATATGGATCTGTAGATGTTTATTTTGAGATTTTTGTAGCGACTATTTCGTTCATAAGTTTTATTACGGAAATGTTCGTTATTCATATTTTTCAATGGATTTCACCCGCAAGCGTTATTTTGTAGCGACTAAATGTATATCATTATTCTATGTATTATTACATTAGTCCAAATGATAATATTCCAGAAAATATTTACAATCATACACACGATTAACAAAACAAAATAAAAAGGCATTTTTTTAGTATGAGTATCAAAACCTTAAACAAGACTTAATTTAGAACAGAAGTGTAGGATACTAGGATCTATCATCGGGATGGAGTTATTTATCTGAATACATGGAATAATAAAACACTTATTAATTGTAAGAAAGAAGATTAATTTGATTTTTTAATAAAACATAGTCACTAAAGTAAGTCGTAATTAGTTAATATCTTGACATAGGTGGCACCTCCAATAGGAAGAAAGAGAGTCAGAAAGGGTTTTTCTTCAAAGACACCATAGAGTGATTCACTTTTTAAATTAAAATTTAAATCTATATAATTCAATTGTACTAAAATATTAAGCTAAAAAACCATTATATAAAAATTATATAATCTACAATTTTCCTACTGCCGATTGAAGGGGGATTTTGTATGAAACAGCTGGTAATGTACCTGTAGTATAAGATAATGATAGAATTAGGTTTACAGTAAACCGAATAAAGATGAAGAAGAATAGGAAGTTTACTTTCTTATTATCCTTGATTTGGAAATATCTTTATGTTTTGCTGCACAGATTTTATCGTATGATATTCACCATCTTTCACAAAAAGAAAAGAAAAACCCTAAGTTTGAGAAACGAAACTACATTAAGAGGGAAATCGAAGAACCATCACAATCATGCATAGGAGAAAGTAAGTTTGAGAAACAACAAACTACAATGATGTTTTGAAACAAATTTGTAAAGGACGTTTTTTCTTCAGTTTGTCCCATTATGCTTTATACCGTAAATTATCAATTATGCCTAAACTATCCTTTAAAAAAATGAAACTAACTTTTAAGCAATTTTAAAAGGGAAATTCACTAAAAACAAATTACTAAATGAGAAAGAGGTTGTCTAAAGATGTTTTTGATGAAAATGTGGTGTTTCAATATTGACAAAAAATTGTTCTGCAACATTTAGAATACATCTTCTACTAACTGTATATATTATGAAGATATTATATTCTAATTTAGAAAGTATATTCTACAAAGTCTAGACTTATGTTAAACAAGGAAACTCAATCCTAAATTAAAGGAAACAAAATATTTACGTAATCCCGAAATTATGCAAATCATATATATTTTTAATATTACGTTCTAACACGTTTAGAAAACATGTTCTGAAAACATTATTAATCGATTACCTTAGGTTTAAGGGAGATATTTTCATTCTTTTTGTCACTTTCCTACGCTTGTCAACCTAAATTTTTTGTTCTTTCATTGAAGAGTTCATTTTGCAATATGTTGCAAATCTATGTAACATGTGGTATATGGAGATGTATCGGCCAAAATGAATGGAGATTTATTGTTGATGAAGAAAAATGTGGGATACTTCTTACTTTTCAAGCCAATTCAACTCTTGAAGAGCTAAAGATGATAGTTTTGGAAGACTATGAAATACAACAAAATATAGTTGATGTGGAATTCAGTTATTTACCCTTTGATCTCAGTGTTGATTCTCTTCCAGTTGTTATGATGAATGATCTCCAAGTGAAAATTTTTGTTGCTTATTGGAGAATGAAGAATAACATACGGTTGTGTGTGACGTTTAAAGCTACGGTGAATGATAGAAGCAATATTGATTTGAATAAGGAACCAAACGATTCAAGTGAGGAAGGCGCTGACGGTCTCCTGCATAAAAAGCAGCAAAAAGTTGTGAGCAAAGCAAAACCGAATGATTGTAACTTCATAACTTCTAAGGACGCTGAAGTTGGTGCTGGTGCTAGATCTATGATGGTTGATTCTATGGTAAAGAAGGGGCAATATTTCAAAAGCAAGGAAGCTTTACAGGCAAGTTTAGAAATTTTTACGATGAAGTATAACTTCGATTACAGAGTTACTAAATCTGGTACAAGATTATGGTGTATACGCTGTATTGATAATATTTGCAATTGGCGTATTCGTGCTGAGTGCTTAGAAGGGTCTACGTGTTGGAAAATCAACAAGTATGTGGGTAGCCATACTTGTGCTCATTTAAGGAAAACAAAATTTGGTAGAACACCTTCATTAAGAACAATCTGGAATCTCATCAAACATAATTATGAAGGTGTCAAGGAGGGACCTAAACCCAATGACATCATTAATATTATGCGTATGGAGAATGGATGTGAGCTAACTTATACCCAAGCTTGGGAATCTCGTGAGTATGTAGTTAACGGAGTAAGAGGAATCCCAGAGAAAAGTTTTGCTAAGATACTTAAAATACTTGCATATGCTAAAAGAGGCGAATCCTGGTACGCATACAAATTATGATATTGATTGTGATGGTAGATTCAAGTATCTATTCATTTCATTTGGTCAATCAATAAGAGGGTTCTACAAGAAAATTCGGAAGGTAATTGTAGTTGACGGAATTACGAAGGTCACTTATAGCCAATAGACTCACGTTCCAAGCATCGTTTGCTCTCGACTTTTGGACTTTTCTTTACTCATAGGTCTTGACCTTGAGTTTTATTGGCTCCTCATCGGACCTAAGATCACATGCCATACTATATAAGGAGTTCCAATATTCGTCTCTCGGGTTGCCATCCTATAGTGCGCCCCCGGATCCTCATCCGAAGTTGATATACCGGTCAAACTCACAAGCCACAAAGTCTTAGAATATGAAGGCACTAGGAGAACTAAAGTCCCCCAAGAGTCATTCAGGACCAACTTTCCTTAGAGCAAACAATTCTGATCACGTCTGAGTCTTATCCCTAACCAGGTTTCCCTCCCGTGGTTCGCGTAAAACATCAAAATATCCTACCAACCACATATTTTCTTTCTGGAATACCTCATGACCACACAAGGATCATCAACATGCCACAAAGGTCGTCACTAAGGCCAACAAATGTCCTAAACAGGACCGCCACAAAGGTCAAATAATTGTCCTAACAAAGACCGCCACCAAGGCCACACATCCCAAAGGACCGTCACGAAGACCACTCGTCTCGAAGGACCGTCACAATGACCACTTGTCCCAAAGGACCATCACAAAGACCACACATCCCGAAGGATTGCCTAAACAAGCCACACGTCCCGAAAGACCATCACGAATACCATACATCCTGAAGGACCGCCTAAACAAGCAACATTGGCTAAACAGCCTGCCACAAAGGCCACACAATTGGCTAAACAACCCACCACAAAAGCCACACACATCTCACAAGACCGCCACACATGGGCTACATAATGATTCAAAAGTCTGTCACGAAGGCTACACAAGCCCCATCCAGGCTCATAACCGTTGAAAATGGAAAATTTCTAACTTAAATAAAACTTTCCATTTTAAGTACCTTCCATTTCTGTAAACTTCCACTTCAGGAAACTTTCCTATTTTAACCTAGCCTCACAGAAACTCGTATCCCGAACACCAAAATATATTGGTACTTAGTCACACAACCAACTACCCCTAAGTGACCAAGTAACAAGAGAGATGGGCTGAAATATTCAATTCCCGCTCCAGCCATGGACTATGACTGGGACCAGTTTAGACAAGCTCAAGTCGCGACCTGCTTCTCGAACCACTTTTTGAACATTGCCTTCATCCTTGCCTCTGGCTCCCAACTCTGCTCCTCAACACCGTCACAGTCCCATAGGTCTCTCATCAAAGGAATCATAGGAATCTTCTTCTTCTGAAGTTTATTGACTCTCCTCTCGAGGACCCTCACTGGTCTTGCCTCCAAAGTCATGTTGGGATGAATATTTTCTTGAATCTTAGCCAACAACTGATCATCCTCGCGGAGACAGCTTTCATAACATTGACAAATGGAAGACCTTGTGGAAAGTGCGCATAACATCAGGCAACTCCTGCTATATGCTACCGGTCCCACCCGCTCAATCATTCTGAATGGACCATGTACCTTGAACTCAACTTAGTATTTGTCAATGACCTCTTCGGATCCCCCAACATGGCCATCTTGAGGTACACTCTATCTCCCACCTGAAACTGAAGATATCTCTTCCTCCTATCAGCATAACTCCTCCACCGATCCTGAGCTTTTTTCATGTTCAGCTTCAGAACCGGAATCTTCTCTGAGGTCTCCTGAACAAAACTCGTCCCGTACATGCTCCTATCCCCCACCTGAGTCCAGCATAATGGTGTACAACATGGCCTCCAATACAATGCCTCATAAGCAGACATCCTGATAATCGCTTGTTAATTGTTGTTGTATGCAAACTTTACCAAGCTCAGGCGATCTTCCCAATGGCCACCCCAATCCAACATACACATCTTCAACAAATCCTCCAACGTCTGGATAGTCCTCTATGACTGTCCATCTATGTGGGGGTGGTAGGTTGTACTTATATGCACCTTAGTGTCTATCTCTGCCTGAAATGCCTTCCAGAACACTGAAGTAAACTTGAAATCTTTATCAGACACTATATTCGCTGGCACCCCTTGCAACATGACTATCTCTTTCACATACTTCTTAGCCAAGACCGTTGCTCCATTGGTCTTCTTTATGGCCAGAAAATGTGCCGACTTAGTCAACCTGTCCACAATGACCCAAATCGAATCATAGGTCTGAGACATTAGCAAACCTACAACAAAGTGCATCATGATAATGTTCCACTTCCACTCCGGGATGAGCAAACTCTTCAGCAAGCCGCCCGAAACCTAATGCTCAACCTTCACTAGCTGGCAGACGTCGCACCTCGCGACCCAACTAGCTACATCTTTCTTCATCCCGACCCAGTGATAATACCGCTTGAGGTCACGATATATCTTGGTCGCTCTTGTATGAATAGAGAATATGCTCACATTAGCCTCTCTCAGGATCTCCTGCCTCAGTTCCTCATCCTTAGGCACACAGATCCGACTATGCAAAAGTATGGTAGCATTGGCAGAAACCAGATACTCTGAATCAGCAACTCGAGAGACATTCACCTGCACCACATCCTTCTCCTGAGCCATTCGCACTCTGTTAGAAGATCTGCTCCATCAGCCGCCTCCAAACCCAACGGTCCCTAGATATAGCACACAACCTCAATGCACTGATCTCTCCTACGAGAGAATCCATGTCCTGCTCCTGAGCCGAAGCTGCCCACTTCTGACTCAGAGCATCTGCAACCAATTTAACCTTACCTGGGTGGTAGGCTATCTCCAAATCATAATCTGCCACCAGCTCTATCCATCGCCCTTGCCTCAAATTCAGCTCATGCTAAGTAAATATATATTTCTAGCTCTTATGATATGTAAACACCTGTACCTTCACACCATAAAGATAAGATCTCCAAATCTCCAAATCATGAGTAGGATAATTGTCCTCATGCTTCTGCAACTGCCACAAAGTGTATGCAATAACCTTCCCATGCTGCATCAACACACACCCCAAACCAACTCTAGATGCATATGTATAAACCACATAGGAATCCCCCTGCTCTGTCAATGCTAACACTAGGGTAGTAGTCAGCATCTCCTTCAGGCTTGTGAAACCCTCCTCGCACTCATGTAACCAAACAAACGGGACATCCTTCCTTGTCAAATTAGTCATCGGTCATACCCTGCTCGCAAACCCCTGCACAAACCTCCTGTAATAACCTGCCAACCCGAGAAAACTCTTGATCTCCATGGCATTATGCGGTCTAGACCAATCATTGATGGCCTGAATCTTCTCCAGATCTATAGAAACTCCACCTGCAGACACAATGTGATCCAGAAAACCCATCTCTCGCTGCCAGAAACTACACTTGCTCAACTTGGCAAACAACTATTGCTCCCGCAGCTTCTCCGGAAACTCTCTCAAATGCACTGCATGCTTCGAGACTCTTAGAATATACCAGGATGTCGTCGATGAAAATGATGACATACACATCAAGAAACTCCTGGAACACGCTGTTCACTAATCTCATAAATGTTGTTGGCGCATTTGTCAACCCGAAAAGCATCACCACGAACTCATATTGTTCATACCTCGTCCTGAAAGAAATCTTTCTCACATCTGCCTCATCTATCGGGATCTGATGGTAACCTGACGCAGATCAATCTTGGAGAACCAAGTAGCACCCTCAACTGATCTAACAAGTCATCGATCCTTGGAAGAGGGTACTTGTTCTTCACATTGACCTAGTTCAGATCCCGATAATCAATATACAAGAAAAAATCTCGTCTTTCTTCTTACCAACTACACTATAGCTCCCAACGGTGAAGTGATAAGACAAATGAATCCATTGCTCATCAAATCTTCGGGTTCCTTTTTCAGCTCTATTTGACTGATAATCAAGTACGCCAACATCAACTCACCGCCACCTTAATATGAACACCTCTTGTCCGTCCAAGATCCTTTAGTAACTTGCCTCTTAGGGAAACTTTCACAAGATAGATTATTCCAAAATAGATTTTCTGCTTGGAAATTCTCCACAACAAATCATCCATATGAGCGTACTAAAACAAACAAGTACCATACGTTAACATACTCTGATTCATCGCGTCAAATGGTTTGCAAGCCGCCAACTCAAGCCACGTAACCTTTGAGCCATACCGATCTCACTCTTAGACCACCATCTTCGAGTCATTCCGTCTCACTCTTGGACCATGATCCTTGAGATCTCAGTATCATAGGAACTATTCATCATCTCAAGGGGGAACACCATCCCCTTTACCACTCTCAGGGCCCACAGCTATCGGTATCGAGGGTAATTCACCATCCCTTCTTGAGCAACAAGCCTTAACGTCTATAAACATCTCCCGACTAAAAGTACCTCCCGTGGTCCGATTATAACATTGCAATGTCATACATGCCCAATCAAGTTCTATATCCAATTGGATCACCCACCAAACAGAGAAATATATGCTCCAACTGCATTTGACCACCAATACGCCCCTCTAGGCTCGATAACTCTTGTGAAGAATCTCTTATTGATCATCTACTATATATTGTTCCATCCACCTAAGATATGATGGAAACTCCTCAATATCCATAGCCCTCGGCTGCACCCGCAACATGCAGCACAACTAGAGCCTGCACTGGTACCCCTCTCGGTAACAGGATGTTTTGGGTATCGTGCCACACACACAATCGACTAGTTCACATAAAAGGCATGCAAATCCTAAACATCAACAACAGAAATGCAATGAACCCGTACCTAGAACCGTAAGGGCTCTGATACCAAACTGAAACGGTCCAACCTTTTTTTTTGAATAATAAATAATAAACAAATAACCCAAAATATTTATTTATATAACCAGAAACTCACAAAATAATCAGCGGATAATACCAATACTAATAAACCAACAATAATCAGAATCATAGACCAAAAGCTAGCAACTTAAACATTCTAATTCTAACAACCTAGCAGAAACCAAAGCATAACAACTAAGTCCCTAGAACATCCTCCTCTTCATTGTCATGATCCCACTCTCAGATTTTGTCTTTACATACACCACAAACACAATGAGATGCGTGAGTATTACCAGAAATACTCAATGAGGCGATCCGTCCATCTAAGAGCTATACACACAAGCAAATCAAGAGTACAACCATAAAGAAAATATAACAAACCATTCATTAAACAGAACACCCAATAATACATTCACCACACCTACAAATAATCACACAAAACAAGTCATACAACTCAATTGCTCATATAAGCTTATGGTCGTGCACTCACCTTCAAGTGATTCACGAAAATAACTACAACCAAAACAGAGGCCCTCCAATATCCAAGAACAACCAAACTCTCTCCTAAAACCAATCACAACAACAAACAAACATTGAAAACACACTACCATGCTAAAACAGAAAAGACCAACCTCACAAGTGAAACCACTAAATCAAAACGAACCATTAATCCCTCTGGTGAAAAGCAAAGTCTAGACGTCCAGAAGCTTCCCACAAAATTTCGGCACGATCAGATCTCGGATGAATCCGTAATCGATCACAAAACACTCGCTGTTCTAAATCCGTGACTCAGAAGAAACGCCCCACGAAACTTTCAAAACGATTTGAGAAGTCGGATCCTTCTTCTCCCAAACCCTGACAGTTCTGTTTCTATTTTTACTCTAAGGAAAAAGCTTGATCTCCTTCTCTTTCTCCTTTACAACAAATAACCAAGAGTTCTCTCTCTTTTTAAAAAAGTACACATCAACAAATGATTCCACGTCATTATTGACAATGAGCGTCTGATTATATTACTTCACGACTGAGTTATAATACTTAAGGGAAAACGAAATGTCTCGTAGATTCATATGACGGCTGAGTTATAATGCTTGGTAGCAGACTTTTAACAAGAAATAAACTGAAAGTGAACGTCTGATCTATATTATTTCACGGATGAGTTATAATACTTTTAAGGAAAATCAAAAGGTTTCGTAGATTTGTTTGACGGCTGAGTTATAATTTTTTGTGGCTAACTTATTAGATGTTTCATCCTTTCTCTCGTTCCATCCTTAGCACTAATTTTGGTAGAACTTTTTGCCAAAAACTCCACACGGAGACATAGCTGATCGATTTTTCATATTCCAAAAAAACATTGCAACTCTCGATTATTGGAGACGTAAATTGATGGTGTATCATGCGACATATGTTTCACTGCCTTGTTTGAGAACTTGTAGCTCAACTTTAGCTGATGGCTTAACATGTTGTTTCCACATCTATCTGCACAACTCTACACCCTCTATCGTCGGTGTTAAATACATATTTGTGTTTCTTTACTCAATTACCGGAACTGGATCCATGAAAGAAAATGAAGAAGAATAAGGAAAATTAAGAAGTGATGAACAAGGTGAGGAACAATTTAAAAAACATGTAAATCCTTCACTTTTGAACCAGGTGAAGAACAAGAGTCGAAAAAAAAACGTTTCGTATTTCCTTAGAAGATGATGACATGGGTGATGTGTCCGAAGTGGCAAACCAAACAAACATGTAAATCAGCCATCAAACAAAATTATAAGTTAGCCGCAACATGAATAATATTACAATAATTAAAAACTAAAAAAAGGCTGCTAAACTCAGCCACTTAATGTCATAACTTAACTGAAAATCTGTAAATCAATCGTATCGTTTAATAAGTCGGCCGTAACTGAATGATATTCTAGTAATTAATCTTTTGCTAATAAGTCAGCCGTAAAATGACTGAGTTGTCCGATAAGTCAGCTTATGATGGCTGAGTTATAATTAAGATAATGTAGCTGTAACGACATCTCATAATTCAGTCGTTGCTCATAACTCAGCCAGCCGGAGAAAGTTAATTCAGCTGTGTCGAAGTATTAACTCAGCTAAATTTTTTTACAACTCAACCATCGGATAAAAACTCAGCCGTAATTACATTTTCTTATAACTCAGCCACATTTTATTAAGTCAGCCGTAACTACTGGCTGAGTTATGCTCGCAAGTCAGCCATTTTTTCATAACTCAGCCATTTTCCATAAATCAGCCGCAACATACCATAACTCAGCCGTTATTACCCTTTTAATGCGTTACGGCTGAGTTATTTAATATTCATTAGTGATTTTTAACGTGGCGTTTGACGTGGCAATGACATTCTTTCTAATTACGTTTTTTCCTGTAACATAAAGCAAGGGCACGCTAGGTATAGAAAAATACCTGAAATATGATAGTAATAAAAAAAAATTTGTATGGTTCTCGTAATATTACCTAAAATGTATGACATCGGAGTAAATCTCCTTATATTGTATTGAGTCAATGAGTGTTTATTTGAGTCGTTTAGTTCTCTATCGAGCTTCTACAGGTTTTAAGAAAATTTGGAGGAAAAGTAGATATCTTGAATGAAAATAAACATCAAAGAAACAACATAAGAAAAATGCTTCACAAAAGATCTTGGTGGTCTACTCCCGGTCTATGTCCTTCTGGTCCTTGACTGATAGCTTCATAGAAGATTCTGGTTCTTGACTGCCAATTTGCAGTCTAAGAAAGCATTATTTGGGCTATGTTTGCAAACAGGTCACCAACTTGGAACCTTCCAATTTCACTTGAAGTTATGAACCAGGACAACATGGTAGAAGTTCTACGAGATTTTGATGAAGGAAGTGTGATATTTACACTGCTAGTTAAACTCCCAGGATTCTACCCTGTATTCCGTATGCATCCAACTCGGATGACATACCCAGAAAAAAGAATTGTTAGGATTCTCACATTAGGTGTCCTTTCATTTACTTCAGGTGAAGAAGGTATGAATGCTCGTAAAGGTTTCTTGGAGCTTGATCCAGCAACTACGTCAAAGGAACCTTTAGGAGTCTTCATACCTTCCTCACCTCTAAGTAAATGAGGAGTTCCCTAATACGAGTACCTTAACAGTTTCGTCCTTGGGGTATATCCTCAAAAGTTGGATGCCAACGAAATACAGTTTAAAATCCTCTTACCTAAACTAGCGTTGCAACCATCACGCCTCCTTCATCAAAATCTTGCACTCTTCTACCAATTCATACTTGTTCATAACTTCTAATGACGTGAAAAAGTCCCCAGTGGTGACCAATTTGCAAACAGAGCCCAGATAATGCCTTCTCAGTCTACAAACCGGTGAAGAGAAACTTAGTCACGAAAAACACAAACCAAATCACATTTATCAAAACGAAGTAGATGAGAATAAAACAAGAAAAATCAAAAGCAAAGTAACAGTTTTATACTTTTTAAGAAGAACGATACCTTAGTTTTTCCATAATTAAATTGAGAGATACACACACCAAAACCAGCAATGAAAGATATATTTTCAATCAATCTGATACCAGAAAAGAAAAAGAGATATATTCATATTATGTAAAGACGAGAAAAAAAAGAAGACTGCTTCAGCGTAGCATAGGGTAATGAAGGTGAACATACCTCTACTATGAGAAGAATCAAGAGAAGAACAACTTTAGACTTGTAGGCGACTTTGTTTTTCCTCTTTACTTTGATTACTAGATTTTATAAAGCTTCAAAACATATACAATTTATTTTTGCTTTATTCACAAATGCATCCAGTCAAAGTTTCCACTGCTCCATTTTAATATGTTTCCATACTCAAAAATCTTAATTTTCAAAATTAATCATTTTATAGAATGTGTTTAATTTATTTCTCTTTTTGCTTCATAAAAGAATCCGAAAAAAAAGAAAAGTCATTTAACAAAATAACATTTGTTTTGTAAAAAATTACAAGGATATGCCATTGGAGTTATGACTAATTTAATCTATTTTAAAAATGATAAAACCGAAATTTTATCCCTCTCAGAAATGGATAAAGACGCGGATCTAAAATGACCCGCTTATAATATTTCGGATCTTCTTCTTTAATCTGGACCATTGTTTCACTTTCATCTTGGCCATCAAAATTGTATTAAAAAATATAGGATCCTGATCAAATAGAATAAAATCGTGAGCATTTAATGTTTAAATGGAGAGAATATCGGCGTATATATGTTTTCCTTTTCAGAAACTGTAATCAATTTAATATTTTCTAAATTTTATTATTTCAGAAATTTTATGAAATTATAACAAACAATTTAATTCTCATAACCTAAAATAGATAACACAATATTCCCCATAAATTTAATACTATACAAATCCGATTACTTCATATTTTTTTTGTTCTGAATTATGATGGTTGTTTTATTTTCTTTTTCTTAATCCATATAGTCCTAAATTTTTTCTGATTTGTTTTAATCCAATATAAAATTAGAAAATGCTATCTGTGTGTTTCTTATTTTCAAGGGATTTTCAAGATAAAAAAATGTTGGTCAAATAGAATAATATCGTGAGTATTTAATGTTTAGATGGAGAGAATATCGGCGTATATCGGCAAATAGAATAATACGGTTTCTTTTTCGAAACCGTAATCAATTTAAAAGGAAAGCATTTTTAATAAAAAATACATAGAGTTTGAGATTATTACATTTAATGCCACTCAAAACAGAATAAGAAGATGTATAAATGGTGGAGCCAAACAGAAATAATCAATATTTGCTCTTCTAGCTTCTATTTTAAAGCATTCTGCTATTGATCTCATTTGCATCACTTGTGGGTCCAAATAGTGTCACTAGATCATGCAAAACAGTGAGATTGATCACTGAAACAACCAAAAATTGCAATAGTGTAATTTTCATTTATTGAAAAAATGTTGTAAATATATATACCAAAAAAAGGAAAAGTGGTAAAGTAGTCAGGAAAAACCAAAACCACCAACGAACAGATATATTCATATTAGACAAGAGAAAGATCGATAAAACATATTGTAGTTGAGCAAATGAGCACAAAGGAAAGTAACTTATGTTATGAAGGTAAACATACCTCTATGTTGAGGAAAATCAAGAGTAGAACAGCTTTTAGACTTGAAGATAATTTTGTGTTTCCTCCTTCCTAAGATTACTAGATTTTTTAAAGCTTCAAAATATGTAAAGTTTATTTTTTCCTATATTCAGAATTGCATCCGGTCAAATTTTCTATTGCTCAATTTTTATTTGTTTCCATACTCAAAATTTAGAATTAGTATTTGTCAAAATGAATTATTCTAAAGTATGTATTTAATAATTTAATTTAATTCTCTTTTGCTTCATAATAATTAAAATAAAATAAAATAAAATAAAAACTTTGAACAGAGACATATTTATATATCTTTAAAGAAAAATGAGATTTTTTAAGATTTTTATTTAAGTTCTAAGTAAGGAGTGTGAACCTTATTCGAATAAAGAAAAATTCCCTTAAAATGTAAAAGATTCTTTTCTATCTATAAACAATTATTAAGTAGCAAAGTTTGGTCTTAAAATCTGGCTACTAACTGGTTGTTCGGATAAGTAATTATTCTAAAATCCAATCAGATTTCAAACTATGTAATGTGTGTGGTCATTATAGAGGTCTAGACACAATTATCATAACAGACAAAACAGGTTAAGCGCATTAAACACTTTATATAACTCGTTCAGCCTATTTTAAAAAAGTATTATAAACATATTCAGTGATTATGTCAAATGACCCAACCCATTTTTTAACGTAATAATTTATTTATTAATAATTTCATACTCACTAACAACCTAACAGCACTCAATTCAAATAGCAGAAACAACCAACATTAAACCAGAAATTATTCAATAGCCAAAACCAATAAATTAAATAACCAATAAACCAATGTATTAAATAACAATGAACCGGCAATGTCATAAAGCAAATCACCAGCATTCTAATGATCCAACTCAAGCAACTTAACAGAAGATAGACATCAACCAAATGAGCCACTAGAACATCCTCCTCTTCATTGCCTTGATTTTACGATTACACTTTGCCTTTTCCTTCACCACAAACAATAATTGATATGCATGACTATTATCACAAATACTTAGTGAGAAAATCATCTCATCTACTGGGCTATACACATAAGTAATTAAGATATCCACATGTCACAATCAACAACCAGACAATACACAAAGAAAACAAAACATAAGCCGCCTATTGAGGATGGTGTCGACCGACAACTGTTTGGCATCTCCGGAAAACCCTATTTTGTGTCGAATAACACCTCCACATGGTGTAGACTGACACTTATTCGAGTTCTTGTGCCGTCCTCGCATTTGTGTCAACCAAAACCGTTGCCGCGCATTGATCTCTTTCGATCTCTACCTCCGATTTCTGTGTGACACCCCGGTTTCAGGGACATGCAGAGGGGTTTAAAAGAATTGATTTGGCCACCTATTTCACTAAAGTGCACTTATCTTTTTGGTCAAGGGTCCTAAGAGAACTCCAGAGTTAAGTGTGCTTGTGTTGGAGCAGTCTCAGGATGGGTGACCTTTCGGGAAGTAACTGTCGGAACTGTGCGAGTAAGGACAAAACACATGAAAAGAGCATGTGGTAATTTGTAGGGACGGTAACAAGTCTTTAAAGCCTCCCGAATGTAGCAAACCGGCCGTCGAATATAGATGGGCTCATGGACCTAGTGAGAGGACGTGAGGCCTATTAAGGAAGGTAGGCGCATAGATTGGGATTAGACATGGGGCCCCCTAAGAGGTGGCGGTCGGGGATTTACAAGTGCTAGCAGAGCCGAACCCAGACAAGTGTGGAGTCGAGTGGGCTCACACTGTCGGGGGTGACGGTCTTGGTGCGCAACAAGGACGTTATGAGCTGTTAGTGGGCGTGCATCGTGACACCCCGGTATCAGGGACATGCGGAGAGGTTTAAAAGAATTGATTTGGCCACCTATGTCACCAAAGTGCACTTATTTTTTCGGTCAAGGGTTCTGAGAGAACTCCAGAGTTAAGCGTGCTTGAGCTTGAGCAATCTCAGGATGGGTGACCTTCCGGGAAGTGACTGTCGGAACTGTGCGAGTGATGACAAAACACCGGAAAATATCATGTGGTAATTTGTAGGGATGGTAACAATTCTTTAAAGCCTCCCGGACGTAGCAAACCGGCCGTCGGATATAGATACGCTCACGGGTCTAGTGAGAGAACGTGAGGCCCATTAAAGAAGGTGGGCCCATGGACATGAATTGGACGGGCCCACTAAGAGGTGGCGGTCGGGGCATTACATTCTGCCTCCAAACACCTCACACGCATCCAATGCATTCCCAGGAATGAAACCAAGCCACAAAAGACACGAAAAGCACACAAACATTCATGGGAATCAATCAAACAATTCATATAACACAAAATCAGAGAATCACAAGCTTAGATAAGTCTTGGTTATGCACTCACCTTTCCAACAAAAAATTTCTGACCAACAATAACGAATTCAAGACCACAACAATCCTCCCAACATGTCCAACACCGTTTTTTTCGTGTCTATCGACATCCAAACCGGAAATTTGATTTGTAGGTGTTACATGATGTGTATTTTGCTTCCAAATATAAAAACAGGATATGAGTAAACAAGATGGTTGTTTAACTCTTTATCCTAATTATTATATTTTAATATTACATTCTATAACGTGAGCTCCAGTTTATAAATTGCGTTCACATTTCCTATTATTGATCTGTATTCTTCCAATGAAACTTGTAGAAATTGTTTATATATATATATATATATATATCTTACATTAGGGAGATACCCGCGCGTAAACGCGGTAATAAGATCTTAAAAAAAAATGGTTTTAATATTTTAGGATATGCTATTTTTTTTATTTAATATGTAATAATTGACATCTTAAAATATAGTGTTTTATCTTTTGAAAAAAGTTTATAATGTTTTATTTGATTGTCAAGAACTTTTGTATTTGCACATATACAGAAGGGTTTACTTTCAAAAGATCCATAATATTCTCAATGTAAAATATTAATTAAGTCTTATAAATAAACAATTAAACTGTAGTAAATAGATATTAAGATTCGATAAGAAAATTCAAAATTTTCTTAAGCGTAAGCAAATTCCAAAAGATCAATATTATAATGTGTTATCTCAGTTACAAAATAAAAATGAGAGTAATCCATATTTGTATTTCAAGTAGCGGTTAGTACAAACATTCAGAATTTTTTAGACATTCAAATATACAAAAAAAAAAAAATCTTCAAGGCTCCATTCTTTACATCTGAGTTCCTTAACTTTCACCTTGATGCTCCATCACATTATTTATGTAATAACGTCCAACGAATTCAGACCTGTAAATATATTAAGTGTAATAAACAATTTTACTTTAACATCATAGACAACTTGATTTTTATGTACATAATAACATCTTACATAGCCTTGTGATGCTCCAGTCCTTCGAACTCTGGTTTTATAAAGATTTTCGAAGAGGCCAATGTGTTTTGAATACATGATGCACCTATAGACATTTACAATTTGAAGTGAATATATTGGTTACCTTTTGATGATTATATCAGAACTATTTTATGTTACATACCTTCATATTCTTCGATCTTCATAAACGCATTACACAAAACACAGGTTCTGATTTATATATGAGATGGCAACCATTTGATTCCCATGAATACATGAATTGAGAAGCGTAGTTGTCTTTTGCACGACACTTTAAAGTTTCATTCCTACACGTTTAACAAATTTTTAAAATCTTAACAGAGAACACTTGAAAATGTAAGTGTCTTAAAGATAGAGTAAATGTCCTTTACCTGCCATTTAACATCGTGATGAAAACTTCATTACTATTATTGGCACTCTCATGTCTTCTTTTGTCTTCCACATCTATTATACACCCACAAACATCTAATTCGAGAAGAAGACAGAATTTAACTTTCCAAAGTGTTTCATATGGGAGGGACCAATACACAAAGTTACAAAATACCTAAAAAGATTAAAGATTTCCGAACACAAAGATACAATTAACTATATTCACGGATTGTACCATAACAATATACAATTTATTCAAGAAACACTTGCTGAAAGAGATGGGAAGATTTATTCTTCCACGATATATATCATCCAAATCCTCGAATCGATAATAATTCTTTGGACTCAATGGTTGGAGCAGCTTCATCGTGGTATCATCCGTGAATTTTATTTGATGAGTATTCCTCTACTTCAGGGTTGGATTGATTACTTTGAAACTTCGAATATTATACCACTCACCATTGTCGATATATTTTTGGAGTTTAGCGAGTGTATTTGGTACAAAAGCAGCTTCGATTGTGTCATCCTTCACAGTTATATACAATTGTGTAAGAAGCCTTATATATAATTAAGAAATGTTAAAATTTTGAAATTGAACATCAATAACTTTTTCATCCACAAGAAGCAGAACTCGTTTCGTGAAGAACTCGCTGATTCTCTAAGAATGTAAGACCTTGGCGTGGATACACCAATTAGTTCTTCCGAGACGAAGATCAGAAATATAATCGAATTTCATGATTTTCTCAAATTAGTTTTTTTCTTGTTTCTTCTCTGTTATCGAAAAAGAGAAAAGGAATTGAGATTTGTAAGAATACAAAGAGTCACAATTTAACGTTGCGTCTTAATCGTTTTAGTGTCTCAGATTTGGTCTGACTATTAAATTGTTAAATATTATATAAAAAAATACAGTTTTAATATAAGATTTGTCACCCTTGCATGTCCAACATAAAATTTGTGCTAACATATTGAAGATGTTTTCACGTTTTCATTTTTTAAAACTTAAGACTTAGATATTAATATGAAAAAGATAAGATAATTAAGACAAAAAAACTCTGAGATTCAGATAACAAATGTGTGAAATGAAACGTTATAGTAGATATTAGATGCTTAAAAAAAAATCATATATTTTCAAAAACTTCTTTGAAAACCACATTAAGGGTTTTGTTTTGACATTTCCCTTCTTCATATGTAATCAAAATCTTAAATCCTTTTTTGCTTGTCATTCTAGAGAATGCAACGTATAGTTGTCCATGTGTAAATACAGGCTTGGGTAGAAACAATCCAACATGTTCCAACGTCTGACCTTGGCTTTTGTTTATAGTGATCACAAATACAAGAGCAACGGGAAACTGACGACGCCTCATACGAAAGGGAAACTTTGCATCCGGTGGAGACACAAACATCCTAGGGATAAGAACTTTACCATTAACGTTTCTTTTACCTATTAAAATCCTTGCTTCAACAACATGATTAGCTATTTGAGTGACAATCAATCTCGTACCATTGCATAAACCTCCCTTAGGATCAATATTCCTAAGCAATATGATAGGTGCTCCCTTTTTCAATGTCAGAACATGGTTAGGTAATCCATAAACGTGAATACTGTTTAAGAATTCTTGAGTGTAGATCATTGCATCGTAAGCACTTGTATCGGAAGTCTCAATATTATATGAACTCAAATATTGTCTCTCTTCCCCTTGATATGACTATATTTTGTCTCTCCTTAGCATATATTTATCATTCATTTAGCTAGGATAACTCATTGGTTTGCATTATTTTCTAGTCTTTTCTTTGCATTTTGCATGTCTAGGTAGTTCTTGCATCATCCTTGCATACATTGTGCATTTTGGAGTATTTCAGGTATTGAGGAGACGTTGGAAGCGCATCCGTCCGAGCCATGCTCCCCAGCGCATCCGCCTGAGCCATGCTCCCCAGCGCATCCATCCAAGCCATGCTCCCCAGCGCGTCCGTCCGAGCCATGCTCCCCAGCGCGTCCGTCCGAGCCATGCTCCCCAGCGCATCCGTCCGAGCCATGCTCCCCAGCGCGTCCGTCCGAGCCATGCTCCCCAGCGTCCGTCCGAACCATGCTCCCCAGCGTCCGTACAAGCCATGATGACATTGCATTCCATTCGAAGCGCACGGACTCGATCGCACATGTCAGGAAGATTACCGAACCGACGCTTTACCTTGTCGTTTTAAGTTTTAGGGCTTTCCATGATGGACTACTATTTATACATCTTGTTAAGTCTTTGCTGAGACATCTTATCTTTGATCTTGTTTTCATTTTGTTTTCTTTCCCAGAAGGTTTACCCTAGCTACCAAAAAACGTACTCAGACTTTGTATTCCGACACCTTTGAGTTTATTCAGTATTTTCATTTGATTTCTTTTACAAGTTGTTCTTCACTTTTTAATCTATCTGAGTAGTGTGGTAGTTCTTAAGGATGGGAAAGATTAGGTGGAGGATCTTAGGATGTAGAGTGTTTGAGCTTTGATTGTATGATTCCCTTCTGGACAAGAGTTATAAATACTAGTTTCTCTATGATCAATTGGAACTAGGTCTTAGGCATTTCCACACCCAAAAGGTGTTTGATGAAATGTCTGACCAACTAGTGCCAGAGACTTACGTTCCTAGCCTAAGAGATTAGTTGTCTAGGATGTTTGTTGACGTGAATGAACTTGTTTTTCATGCCATGCTTGATCATGTTTCTCTAGCGAGAGCTAGGTTTGGAAGTGGTTGAGTTTGAGTAGCTTTTGTCAAGAGATTGGATTAGCTAAGAAATGATGTCCATTGTTTAGGGATAGTTTGCTTGTGGCATGTTAAACACTCTATAGACTAGGATACTCCACCGACATCAATTACCATCATCCTTAGGACTTCTTTCTTTATGATTTTTATTGCATTCCTGAGACTGTTTCGATCCTTAGTCCATGCTTAGACTCGTTTTTGTTTTCATTTATTTTCACTTCTTGTCATACATTCACATTTCCAGTTCTAGAACACATTTCCGTTTTGCATTTGGATCATTCTAGGATTGTTAGATAAAAACACTCTCTTTAAATTGGCTTGACTTGTGAAATCTTGATTGCATCTTAATTGTTAGTAAAGTTTCCCAACTGGATTGACACCTTAAGTATTACAACTGCATAAGGTTAATTGAACCTGTTAGGATAGACACACAAAAAGCCTAGTATCAATTTGACGCCGTTGCCATTTGGAATTCGTTTTGCTACATTTAAGATTTCAATTTTTGCAAGATTAAGTTCTATTACACATATCATTCTGAGTACTGACTTGTTTTGGTTGTCTGCTTGTTTGTTTTACATCTCAAGAACCTGTTGATTGCAATGTTGCATGCACACCAGATCAAGAGGACATCAGAACCTCCTTCCTGCTATCGACGATATCAACCGGTTACAAAGACCACGACAAGCTCGTCAGCTCACTGATCATCCCGCACCCATCACAATGGAACAACCGAATGGACCACATCCGGGACCGCAAAACATTGGTGTTGGGGATGCACCGAACACTTATAACCCAGCGTGCTAGAATCGTCCTTCCCGCCGTGCAGAACAACAACTTCGAAATCAAGAGTGGTTTGATCTCCATGATCCAAGGAAACAAGTTTCACGAGTTGCCTATGGAGGATCCACTCGACCACTTGGACGAGTTCGACCGTCTGTGCAGTCTCACCAAGATCAACGGCGTGAGTGAGGATGGCTACAAGTTACGCCTCTTCCCATTCTTGCTGGGAGACAAAGCTCATCAATGGGAGAAAAACCTTCCCAAGGGATCAATCACCACCTGGGATGGTTGTAAGAAAGCCTTCTTGGCCAAGTTCTTCTCCAACTCCAGAACAGCCCGTCTGAAGAATGAGATTTCTAGCTTTACTCAGAAGAGCTCAGAATCATTCTGTGAAGCCTGGGAGCGCTTCAAGGGTTACCACAGCCAGTGTCCACACCATGGATTCAGCAACGATTCACTGCTGAGCACTCTCTACTGTGGTGTACTACCAAAGATACGTATGCTGCTTGACACTGCTTCTAATGGTAATTTCCTGAACAAAGACGTTGATGAAGGATGGCAACTGGTTGAGAATCTCGCCCAGTCTGACGGCAACTACAATGAGGATTATGACCGCACAGTTCGCGGCGACGCTGGGTCTGAGGAGAAGTACAAGAAAGACCTAAAGAATGTCAATGAGAAGCTTGACCGTATCTTGCTAAGCCAGCAGAGAGGCGTCCACTTCGTATCTGAGGATGACCATTTCCAAGTTCCAAATGGGGAGGGTGAGCAGACTGAGGAGATCAGCTATGTCCAGAATCAGGGTGGGTACAACAAAGTTTACAACCAATACAAGGCAAACCCCAATGTGTCTTACCGAAGTAACAATGTTGCTAATCCACAAGATCAGGTGTACCCTCCTCAACAACAACAACAAGGTCAACTAAAACCTTTTGTGCCTTACAATCAAGGATTCATGTCCAAACAACAGTTTCAGCAAGGTTATCAAGCTCCCTCCGGACCCCTACCAGGATTTCCATCTCAACAAGTTCAGCCTACTCAAGCTCCTAACCAAGAAATGAAGCACATGATGCAACAACTTCTTCAAGGTCAAGCTAGTGGTTCTCTGGATACTGCTAAGAAGTTTGCTGAACTCAGTCAGCGTATGGAATTTTCTTACAATGATCTGAACGTCAAATTTGAAGCTCTGAACTCGAAGCTGAAGTATATGGAAGGCAAGACTGCTTCTACCCCAACATCTGCCCAACTATCTGGAAAAGCAGTTCAAAACCCCAAGGACTATGCTACTATCCATGCAATCACCACCTAAGCTGTAGATGTACGGCTCGCTGAGGACACTGAGAGTTTATCTGGGGAGGAATTTCTTCAAGATGAAGTTCAGATAACGGATCTTGTCGAGGTGCTCAAGGATCCAATTAAGTCAGCCAAGCAATATGATCCTAAAGCTACTAAAGAACCCACTGCTCCCAAGGATAAACCTGTGAGATTCATTCCTCCACCATACAAGCCACCTCTACCATTTCCAGTGAGGCTTAAGAAGTAGCTTACTGAGAAGTATAAAGCTCTGTTCGAAAAACAAGTCAAGGAGATTGAACTTAGGATGCCTTTGCTTGATGCAGTTGCACTTGTGCCTCAATATCAAAAGTTTTTAACTGATTTGGTAACAGAAAGGACCAAAGAGAAGGAGGAGATAGCTAAAGGAGCTCAAGCTAAGGCTCTGGAAGATGAGAGGGTAGTGCATGACATAGGTGGGGTTATTCATGAATGCAAGGCTGTTATTCAGAAGATGATTATCCCAAAGAAGCTAGAGGACCCTGGCTCTTTCACCTTGCCTTGTTCTCTAGGTCCATTGGCCTTCAAAAAGTGCCTATGTGACCTTGGTGCCTCAGTAAGCCTCATGCCACTCTCTCTAGCTCAGAGGCTAGGATTCAACGAATACAAGTCATGCAACCTCCGCTTAATATTGGCTGATAGGACTACTAGATTGCCTCATGGTCTATTAGAGNAAGGCAAGACTGCTTCTACCCCAACATCTGCCCAACTATCTGGAAAAGCAGTTCAAAACCCCAAGGACTATGCTACTATCCATGCAATCACCACCTAAGCTGTAGATGTACGGCTCGCTGAGGACACTGAGAGTTTATCTGGGGAGGAATTTCTTCAAGATGAAGTTCAGATAACGGATCTTGTCGAGGTGCTCAAGGATCCAATTAAGTCAGCCAAGCAATATGATCCTAAAGCTACTAAAGAACCCACTGCTCCCAAGGATAAACCTGTGAGATTCATTCCTCCACCATACAAGCCACCTCTACCATTTCCAGTGAGGCTTAAGAAGTAGCTTACTGAGAAGTATAAAGCTCTGTTCGAAAAACAAGTCAAGGAGATTGAACTTAGGATGCCTTTGCTTGATGCAGTTGCACTTGTGCCTCAATATCAAAAGTTTTTAACTGATTTGGTAACAGAAAGGACCAAAGAGAAGGAGGAGATAGCTAAAGGAGCTCAAGCTAAGGCTCTGGAAGATGAGAGGGTAGTGCATGACATAGGTGGGGTTATTCATGAATGCAAGGCTGTTATTCAGAAGATGATTATCCCAAAGAAGCAAGAGGACTCTGGCTCTTTCACCTTGCCTTGTTCTCTAGGTCCATTGGCCTTCAAAAAGTGCCTATGTGACCTTGGTGCCTCAGTAAGCCTCATGCCACTCTCTCTAGCTCAGAGGCTAGGATTCAACGAATACAAGTCATGCAACCTCCGCTTAATATTGGCTGATAGGACTACTAGATTGCCTCATGGTCTATTAGAGAACTTGCCCATCAAAATTGGAAAAGCTGAGATTTCTACTGACTTTGTGGTGCTGGGAATGGATGAAGAGCCTAAAGATCCACTAATCCTCGGAAGACCTTTCTTAGCTACAGCTGGAGCAATCATTGATGTCAAGAAAGGGATGATTGATCTCAATCTGGGTAAAAACTTCAAGATGAAGTTTGACATCAAGGATTCTAAGAAGAAATCAACTATTGATGGGCATACCTTCGTGATTGAAGATAAAGATCATAAAGCTGCGTTTGAAATCTTTGAAAGTGTGAATGAGGCAGAAACTGAGGTTTTGGTAACCAAATAGAAAACTCAAAGTGTCACTCGACCATTCTCCAACTCGAGTGCAGTCGTTACCCTCCCTACTATACGAACAGGTAAATAAAAAGAATAAGTCGATTAATCATAAAATAGAAAATCAGAATACAAATATAATTTTGAGAACATGATTAAACAATTTAATGTAAAATCTCAACCAAAAATCACAATATTATACTTTTTTTGAAAGATGAACCAACAACAACCAAAGTGTTATGATTTGTGTATCTTGCTTTCTAAAAAACCACTATATGAACAGAAAAATAAATAGGATCAGTCGATGAATCTTAAAAAACAGCAAGATGNTCTGGCTCTTTCACCTTGCCTTGTTCTCTAGGTCCATTGGCCTTCAA
The DNA here is from genome assembly GCF_000633955.1 of Camelina sativa. Lineage (NCBI taxonomy): Eukaryota > Viridiplantae > Streptophyta > Magnoliopsida > Brassicales > Brassicaceae > Camelina > Camelina sativa. The sequence continues at coordinate 39,137,444 of NC_025695.1, forward strand.
AAAGTGCCTATGTGACCTTGGTGCCTCAGTAAGCCTCATGCCACTCTCTCTAGCTCAGAGGCTAGGATTCAACGAATACAAGTCATGCAACCTCCGCTTAATATTGGCTGATAGGACTACTAGATTGCCTCATGGTCTATTAGAGAACTTGCCCATCAAAATTGGAAAAGCTGAGATTTCTACTGACTTTGTGGTGCTGGGAATGGATGAAGAGCCTAAAGATCCACTAATCCTCGGAAGACCTTTCTTAGCTACAGCTGGAGCAATCATTGATGTCAAGAAAGGGATGATTGATCTCAATCTGGGTAAAAACTTCAAGATGAAGTTTGACATCAAGGATTCTAAGAAGAAATCAACTATTGATGGGCATACCTTCGTGATTGAAGATAAAGATCATAAAGCTGCGTTTGAAATCTTTGAAAGTGTGAATGAGGCAGAAACTGAGGTTTTGGTAACCAAATAGAAAACTCAAAGTGTCACTCGACCATTCTCCAACTCGAGTGCAGTCGTTACCCTCCCTACTATACGAACAGGTAAATAAAAAGAATAAGTCGATTAATCATAAAATAGAAAATCAGAATACAAATATAATTTTGAGAACATGATTAAACAATTTAATGTAAAATCTCAACCAAAAATCACAATATTATACTTTTTTTGAAAGATGAACCAACAACAACCAAAGTGTTATGATTTGTGTATCTTGCTTTCTAAAAAACCACTATATGAACAGAAAAATAAATAGGATCAGTCGATGAATCTTAAAAAACAGCAAGATGAAAGAATTATTGAAATTGATAAAACTAGAAATTCAAGATAAGAGAGTTTTTTTCTTTCTTTGTTGAGTTATGGTGAAAGCAAACGATAACATTGTATTTATAGTTGTAAATGACCTATTTTTTTAGGGTTTCCAGTAAAGAGGTGTATTGTCGTCGGCTTTTTTTTTCCTGTAGAAGTCCATTAATTTTTAGATTAACGTCGATCTATCTATAAACAATCTAAACCCATTAATTATCTCAAATTTGTAGAATTTATAGTATAAAACAGAACCATAGTTGTAAAAATGGTGTTTTCCGAAAAATAGGGATTAATTTAGCAAATTCTAGTTTTGCAAATAACTTTTTGTGTAATTAGATTATTTCTTTCGATTTTTTTGATTTATTTTTAATGCAAAAATAGGTAAATTTACGTACAGGGGCAAAATATTTCAACATATCGAATCTCTTTTGAAAGAAGATCTTTTGTCTTGTGGTAGCCTTCGTTAATGGCAAAACGATAATCTGTGCCTGAGAATGAACATGGGACGTTTTGACTTGTGCTTTAATATAATAGATTATCTTCAAGTCTTTGAGACTGGGTGAAGCCTCAATTAAAACATCGTCGTCCTACAAAGCACACTCAAACTAGACACCATTGTTATTAGACACAACATAGACATGAGACATTGAGACGACAAATAACACACCGAGACAGTGTCTGGCTTACTTTCTAGTGTAGTATGCATATATGGAGATATGAGTTTTAAAATGATATAGAAAACATAATATCAAAGTCTCATTACAATCTGAAAAACCCTGCTTCAAGATACAACCATATGCTAGGAGCATCAAACAACACCAAAAACAAAATTAAAAGTAAAGATAAATTCACTGAATCAATACTGACTCAGCTTCACTGTAGTTTCTTGAATCAAATATAAAAGCAAAAAAAAACAAAAAAAGAAGGGTATCAGACTCCGGTGACTTAATCCAAGACTTAATCCTCCCATTCACTCATCTCGTCCTCAGTGAGAAGCTCGTCCTCGGAGAGATCCCCCCAAAGCTCCGGTGGCAAAGCTGCTGGATCAAGCTCCAAACAATCTTCTGGAACATTCTCACCTTCCTGACCAGTGAGCCTGTGATAGACCACCTGATGTGAAAACTTGAGCAGTTCTTTGACTGAGAATGCCAACTGATCAGAATCGCGACGAAAGACAGATATGAATCCAGGGACCTTCACTAATGGCAAAACCATTACACCTACTTCCCTGTCGAAGTCTTCAACCACTTCAACGATATCAAACTCGTTCCGCTCTTCTTCATCGTCCCAATCATCTTCGTCTCCCCAAGATGGCGACCAGTTTGTATACAAAGCCCACACATCACCTTTCGTTGGATAGATGTGAATAAAACCTTCAGCATCTTTTGTACACTTGAGTCTATGTGAGAATAGCTTGAGAGCTTTGGTGTTGATGCGTTCCCCTATTGAGAAGCGTCCGCTTGTCTTGGAAAAACCTGAATCAACCCAGTTCATTGTAGCCGGTTCCTCATCATTGGTAATATCCAGCCAAGAAATACTCAAGTTGAACGGTTCTTGAGAGACAACACTATGCACCAGTGCATAGAGTCGGGGCATTCCATCAACACCACCATAAGCAGCCCATACTTCGTTCTCTTTAAACGAACCTTCAACTCGGTCCTTGTCAAAGTCATAGAAATCATTATCTATAACAAACTTAGATCGAAGAGGGCTTATCTCATCAGCAACAACAGCACCACCATTATTGTCTTGAGAGGTAGATGCAATCTTCTTAAGGCGTTGTTTGATTCCATTCCTAGCCTTTTCTGCAGAAGCACCTCCAATCATATTTGGAGTATTCTCGAGTCTGCCACGTTTGCGGATATTTTGTAGGAACCTATCGATATCGTCGCCAGCGTCCATCTCTTGAACAAAGTTGAACCAATAAGAGAGAAAGCTTTTGAGTATATAACAATGAAAACATAAGTTTTGTAAAACATAAGTTGAACCAAAATTCGTTATGGATCAATCATGAAATTTAAAATCCAACTAGATTGTTTGCGCCCTAAAATTCATTATAATCATGGAGTTTAAAATCCAACAATATTGTTCTTCTAATTAATTAATATATTTTCCTTAAGATCTGTTTCAAATATAGATGTCCAGATCTAAAGAGGAACAAAAACACTTCAATAAGCAACCCATGCCAAATCTAGAAAATCTACAATAACTTAGCGGGCGAAAGTTCGTTGAAGATTTATAAAATTTGTCGTGAAAGTTCGTTACATAGTAAAATCACGAACTCATGAAAACAGGTTCGGGTTTCAAAACATGTTTAGTTAGATCCGAAGATATTGATGTCTCTAAAATTGAAGCTAATAAATATCTGAAAACACTAAGCGTTTATCAACATGTATATAAATATGTTTAAGACAAGGAAAGATGATACGATCGAACACACACAATTAGTCAGGAAAAAAAAAACTGGATAAGAGATTAAAACACGATAATCAAAACTAAAGTAACAATTCAATACCTTTACTGCTCCACACAATTAATCTGGAGAGCCAAACACCAAAAACCACCTATCAAAAGAGAGATATTCATATCATATTACATAACATAACTGAGAAAAGAATGATGCGTTGTAACCTATGTGATGAAAGTATATATATACATACCTCTACGTTGAAAACAACCAAGAAAAGAACAGCTTTAGACGGTGATTTTGTTTATGCTTCTTCGTTAGATTAATCGATGAAGAAGCTCAATTTATAGAGCTTCGAACAGAATCTTTTTTTTCTTTGTTAGATTATATTACTAGTTATTACAAAATGTATCTAGTCAAAGTTTCCAGTGCTCAACTTTAAATTATTTCCATTCTCAAAATCTGCAATTAGTGTTTGTCTAAATTAATCAATTTATAGTATATATGTGTTGGATTTATTTCTCTTTTTGCTTGATAGAAAATAAAACATTGAACAAATTAAAGTCTTATTTATTTCTCTATAAACTGTAATAAGATATTTTATTTATGTTTTTTTTAACACAATTCTCATAACACACAAAATTGTCTAAACGCATTGAACTCTTTTGACTAATTATCTTTTAATATCAACAAATATAAACTCTAATTAGACATGTTTGATGGAACCGAAGCTTGTAGAAATTGCTTACATATATATCTTCGAAAGATCTAAATGGCAAATGCTTACGCAATCATACAATCTTTAAGTCTTTGAGACTCGGTGAAGCCTCAAGTAAAACTTCCTAGTCCTATAAACCACACTCAAACTAAACACCATAGCCATTAGACACAACATGGACATGAGACCGCACGTGACTGAATAACAAACTGAACCCGTGCAGACGAGCGACTCAGTCTCTTTGGTGGTTCCAGCTTGCTTTCTGGCGTAGTAGTCATAGATGTTACTAGCAATCATACCTGAGAAAACAAACGACCCAATAGGCAAAGCTGTAATCTGGAAATTATAGAGAGAACCAAAGCTCTTCAAGCCAAAAATGTCGGAGACTGAAGCAGGAGCGATGGCCCAATGAGCGCCATAACCCATTCCTATTACAATGGTCACTACGTAGATCTTCCCGGGCCAGTCTATTGCATAGTAGATAAGCCCTAAAGACATTATCGCCTGAACCGCAGACATTGCCAATGTTCTTGGAAGCGAGAATTTTCTTGTCAAGAAGAAGAAAGTGATGAAAACGTCAGTAAGAAACAGAGTTGTGTCTTAACATATATGTTTGCTTTGAAAGTGAAAAATAGTTTTAGGGTATTGTACCGTATGATTAGCTCAGAGAAGTAGCCACCAGCAACACGGCCGAGAAAATTGGAGATGCTGATCAGTGAGACAAATATCTTGGTGTTGTTATACCCGAGGGAATAACAAATCTGACCAAGATTGTCTATAACCGTTATCCCCGAACCTACACCTAGAACCAGAGACATAAATATAAGCCAGAAGTCAGCTTGTCCCAAAGCTTGTAACAAGGTGAAATCTTCTCCTATACACGGTGCTCTTTTCTTCTCCGGCAGTATGTCACTTCTCTCAATTAAAGTTTTAACCTCATGCTGATTTACATTAGAAGTTCCTTCTTCGGACTTCATTAAGATGACATTATTACCCGAGGTAAAAACCGATGAAAAAGGGACAAGAACCGGAACAACCATGAAAAAGACAAGGATAGCTCCAGAGGTTGTGATAGTAGTTTGAGATATATCAACAAGACTCTGAAGTACCAACAGTCCTAGTAAATATATAGCAAGGACAACACAAAACCCGTAAATAGCCAGGAATCGTAAATCATCTGATCGCAAGTTCGTTCTGCAACTCCTTTCATCAACGGGTCTAACAATGAATAGCAGAGCAAGAACCACTACTGGTGGTCCAAGAGCAACCATGAGAATAACCGAAGAATCATGAGAAGGGTTGAACATCAAGTAAACCTGAGTCAAGATTGCCCCGCTCAAACCAGAAAACCCTTTCAAGATTCCAACAACAGGACCACGGCTCTCTGGGAAGTTATGAATGCATGACACAAGCGATGCTGTATTGTAGTAGGTTTCTCCATTTGTTCCCACGAATATAGCAACAAACAACTGCATAAACAAGAAAAAAAAAGTGTTACTTTCTATTTATAGTTTACAAAACCAGAATCAAGAACATTAAATCAAGTGCTTGCTAAAGCAAGCAAGTCCCCTCTGTGGTACCGATTACAAATCTAAGAATTAGATTCTAAGTATACCACAAATCAAAATTGGTTAAGAGCATCACGATTACTTAAACCAAGAAAACGAATGTGTTTATGCAAAAATTGAATCATCTCTAACCATCCAGAGAGGCAAATTAGGCAATTGACCAGTGACGACTAGCCAGACAACACCGTAGCCGACAAGGTTCTGAGTTGCACCGACGATTAGAACCACCCAGGAAGGTGAGACCTCAGATAAAGCACCGGAGACGAAACCGATGGCGTCACCGAGGTTCTTAGCAACGCCGAGTAGAGCGATTTGTTTCTGATTGTAACCAAGGGATGTCTTGATCGCCGGAGACATAGAGCCGCCGAATAAATAACCGACGCCGGCGACGGATTGGATCCACATGGCACAGACGAAGACTAGCCATCGGTCGTTGGCTAGGAGCTCAAGTTTGTGACGCCAACAAGGCATAGTCAGGCCTCAGAAATAAAAAAAAGTAACTAATGAAATCAAATATTTTGACAGACTCACGTTATTAAACAATAACATCTCATCTAATGAAATCAAACATTTACTCTCTACGATTTTTACAGCCTCACGTTATTAACAATAATATTTATTATTTTATTAATTCTTTTTTAGATGAGAGATTATTGGGAAAACTCCCATTATAAATGCTCTAAACTAATTGTAAACATAAAAATAAATTCTCATAAAAAACCAGAAAATATACAATTTTGCATTACAATGTTTTTACAACAATTTTGATGGATAATTATTACTATTACTAAGATCACACTCCCCAGATGTCGCGCGAAAGTATTTAAAATAAAAAAATTCAATTAAATTAAAATTATATATTATAAATTTATTTGCAAGTAACCTACATAAATATTAAATATAGAGTGTTAGTAAAAATACAACCATCAAAATAAAGATTAAAAATATTGTCTATGATAAAAAAAATATTATGGCAAAAAATCAAGGTAATTTTGTCAAAAATATTGTTTAATGTATTAGAAATATAAAGTATTTTATAAAGAATTGTGATAAAGAGTTGCAATCATTATAACAGTTATTGATATTTCTATTATTAGTAAAAAAACCTATTATGACAAAGTGATCTTAATTGAGTATATCGAACGAATGGTTGTAATAAGTAAATGTGACTTTCTAATAAAATAATTATAAATATAAAATATATTTAATTTTTAGTAAAAATTTATCAAGGAGAATTATAGTAAAAATACAAAATTTCTAAAAATAAATTACATATTCTACGAAGAGTTAAGATAGATAAATAGACACAAATCTAAACTATATATTTGAAATTGAATTAAATATTTTTATATTGCTATAATCATTTCTAAAATCTTATTATTAAACAACATTGGATATTAATATATTAATATTCAAATAATTTTGATTCAACATAAAACAGAAAATATGTTTCAACGAACAATAATTTGTTAGTCATTAAAGAAGAGACAAATATATATAGAGTTCAAAAGACATGAATATTGAATATACACAACTATTGAAACGAAAAGAAATGAACAGACGCAACCGTATAAATCATTTTTTTAAAATTACAACATCTTTTTTTAGATAAAAGTATGACGAAAAATCACAAATGTTGTTGGCATTTATTCAGATTATTCTTATTATATATTTTTTTTCAATGATAAACTTGAAGAATATGAATTTAAAGTTAGCCAAAGAAAAATGTGTTATAGGGGTATGCTGAAAAAATGTATTTAAGACTAAGATCATATAATGAGACATTATAGTTGTATAGTTTATTTTGGAAAAGAATTACAATGATTAATCAGAAATAGTTTAAAAAATGAAGGAATATAAACATTCATTAAACCTTAAAATCAATAGTAATTTTTAAATGGGTAAGACAAATATGAATTACAAAAATAAAAGTAGATAATGAGGAGGAGAGAAAAGAATTACTTGTTTATAGAAAATTTGGTTACCTTAACTATATATCAAATTAGTAAGTGTTATAGACATATTGACATACATATGTAGATATTACCGAATAAATAATAATAATAAATATAGTAAAACAAATGTTTGAAAAAAAAAATTGTTAGTCTAATAATATATTAAACAAATGTTTTCATGTTTTTGAATTTTCAAATTTTAGAGTTGTCATTTTCTTATTATTGAATAAATAAAATCAATTTCCAATGATTTAAAAGTATTGATTATTTTTCTAAAAAGAATAAATTATTAAGTAAGTTTACAAACTCTCCTAAACATAAATTATGGTAACTAACTTATTTACCTTCTTAGATTAAATTACCTCTCTTTTTCCCTTTTGTTTTATGACTATGTTTTATGCATCTATGAGATTTGATTACAATATTATAAACATGTAAATGCAAAACACAATATGTAGAGTTCATTTTAAAATTTTAAAATAGTCATGGTCTAAACATAGTATCGCAAGATTATGAGCAACATTGTCTTGAACGACGGTTGCACAATCTTCTAAACATGATTACAATGTTTTTGGACACTTTTATCATGGACTAAATGCATATAGAAGAAGAAGAATGAGGGACGTTAAGAACTAACAAAAATATTTTTAGTTTATTCTTTTTATATATATAATTGTTTTAAAGAAAGCATAATGATGTTATCCCCAAACTGTTCTTTTTGCATACCTGGAGCGTTAGAAGAAAAAACGTGAAATTCCAAACTCTCCCGCCTCAATTCTTTATTACAACCTTCCATTTTTTTTATTGGCAAATGTTTAGAAAAAATAAGAGAGTCACTAATCTCGATCCACTAATGTAATGACGTCAAAATTAAGGATGATAAGATATAGAGTCAACATAGTTACATTTTATATGTAGGAATCAGTATTTGTTACTGCCAAATACTTTTTTCACACTGAGGAGACGAGAGGCTGTTGGTAACAATCTGACAGACTCCTCCAGATACTTTTCAAACATATCTTTTTCACCGGTTTCACCACCAGTATTTTTGGTTTCTTTGGTGTCCGGATAGCTATCATTAAGTTCATGTGTGACTACAGCTTTGTACCTTTTGACATCGGTTGCAGGTGCTTTCGCTGTAGTTGCATAGTGAAAAGTCAGAGGGTTAACACTCTTTAAGACGGTTCCTTTTTCAAAAACGTCTGTCAACACATACAAATCGTTCAGAGAACCCTAGTTAATTTTCCCCTAGGCATCAAGTCTATCACTTCTGGAATAGACAAGAACTCATCATTGCCTAAAAACCCCTCTAGCCTACAAAAAGCATCCAAATGCCTAGTAGTGGCAATGTCATAGCATTCATTCCAGAATTGTTTGAAGATCTTTAAGACCAACTTGCGTTTATCGCCTCTATGAAAGAAGTATTCGCGATCCCTGCGACCCTTGCCCTTAGGCCTTGGTGGCGTTGGTGCTGCAGGTTTAGGCTTGGGTGTTGTGGCCTTTGGCTTGGGTGCTGCAGCCTTAAACTTAGGCTTGGGTGCAGTGGCTTTAGCCTTAGCCTTCGGTTCTGCAGCGTTGGCCTTAGCATTGGCCTTGCCTTTAGGTTTTGGTGGTACCATTGTACCTATTCCAGAGAAGTGTCATAGACTCTTAGGAAGAGGACAAATTCCTATTACCTATTAACATGTTAGCAACATCAGAATGAAGCCTCCACTGGAAGCAGAGTATTTGCTTGCTCCAAATCCAACAAAGACGCAAAACGACGTCATTTTGACAAAGGAAGAAATAGGCCGTATAAACAAGAATGCGAAGCCCACCAAGGTTGAACAAGTCCGACGGTTGACTCCAACGGCTATCCCTTCACCAAAAGACAAAACCGAGACAGCTTCACTCCAAGACAAAACTAAAGGAACAAAGGAGGAAGCTGCGTCTGAGAAATCATCAACTAAAGATAAGATCGACAAAGGGAAGGAGGTAGCCGCGTGTCCAGGCCGTACAACTAAAGCAGTCCTAAAGCAGTCAAATGATCAGCCAATCATCAAGCTGTCAAATCCTTTCACAACCCTTGATTCATATGTGTAAGCTGATCGTGAAAAGTGTAAGCACTAGGGCTTATGTTCGAGTGTATAAATAAGCCAAGAGCTGCATTGTAAACTTTGAGCTGAAATAATAATACAAAGTTCCACATTTACAAAAAATCTCTCTTTGCTTTCAAAAGGCTCATAAATAAGAGAAACGTCGGTGTTGTTCTCTCTTGACCACACATAAATCTATGCATTCTTACATATCAAACTTCTGAAGAAAATATAAACTTTTGAAGTGTCCAAACATTTACCAAATCAACCTTAAAAAAAACAAATCACCGTCAATACAAATAAATGTTCACTTATTTATATACAATTCATGTGTAAGGTTGAAAAACAAGTAAGCATAATGATGAGCAACAAGTTCAAAAACAACAAACACGAATTAATGAAGAGGTCTACTTCGCAAGCTTTGGTTTGAAAATTTGGTTTGCAAAAGCATTCAACTTTGTACCTCCCGAAAAAAGAATCTGTTAGTTTGAGTGGCGTTTAAGGTACACCAAAACTCCAAGTCCAGCAGCAAGAGCAGCCCCGGCTGCAACCGTCTTGTAAGCGGCTGCCCATGAGTTTGACTGGTCGTAGTCCATATCCACTGCGCTTAAACCTCTCATGTGCCCTCTCCCTTCTGTGTAGTCCAAATGCAATTTCAAACCCTGCACCATTTGGAATCCCAAACCAAAATATAAACTTCTTTAACACAAAATCCACATTAACCAAACCGAAAAAATAAGCACGTTCTTGAACCAAATAGAATGGATCTACAATTTATTACCTTCCAGCCTATTGATTTTGCGTGTTCTACAGCAGCTCCAAGATCATTATCTGATGCTAAAACGACTTTGTCATTGTCTTCATCTTCGTACTATACACACCACAAAACATGTCAAGAACAGAAGCAGAACTTTTCCTCTTCTCGTTTGTTTAAAAAGTTTTCGAATAATAACTATGTACCATTATCTGAGGCAAGTTATCAGGCTCAATGTCATCCCCCATCCTTTGTAGGATTGCTGTTATCAGAGTTGTCAAGCTCTGTGTTTCTATAATTAGAAAGTAAAAATAAGGTTAATGGACTCTGCAGCATTGGCATAAAAGGTATCCTATTTTTCAAGTGTTATGAGTTAACGTACCACACATAAATCTATGCATTCGTCCCTTTTTATCTTGGAGTTTGAAAGCAAATGTATTAGGATATGAGAATGATTTTGTCCCTTCTATCTCCGAAGATAATTTCAAAGATTCTTCCTCACTGCAAAATCATATATATGGTTCAGTTTTAGAAACCAGGCTACGGTCAAAACTAAATGGTTCATAGGAACATGAGTAGAAAACCTCCTAGTTTCATCTCCATCTTCGTTAGGAGACAAAGCCATAGCTGAATCCCAAAACTTTTGCATCATTGAGTTTGCTGTCTCATTATTTATTCCAGCCGTACTCCCAGCCTTGTCAAAAGGAAGTAAAGAGAGCTTATAACAAAAGAAGATTCTCAACAAGAATGGCAACAACAAATACATCATGTTCTGTCATTTCTCGGATTGTTTATCGATCTTGTCTCATGTTTCCGACTTCAACTAAAAGAGAATAATAAAGGAAAAAAAGTTTTACCGTAGTAACGGCAGCATTAGTTATGTGGATCACATCAATCACAGCAACAACATCTCCATCTGTTTTGAAATCATCAACATTAGACTAGTGCTGAAATATACTTTATTGCTCAAAGTCCGTTTTTGCATACGTTTTTGTTACCTTTATCTAATACAGGAAGATGCAGAAATTTTCCATTGTGCATGATATGCAAGGCATCAACAATAGCCATATCAACAGTTGCAGATTCTGGATTCTGAGTCATAACCTATATAAAGAATCAACAGAGACAGGAAATGAGAACTGATTTAAATCTAAGGAAGGGCTGACTTAAGGAAAACATTACCTTCTCCACAGTAGTTGTCTCTTGAGGAAGGTTTTGAGCTATCACCCGCATCAAGATGTCCTTTGAACTAACAAAAATTCACTATTCAATATCAAAGCTTCACTAGAAAAGTTTGAAACAAAACCAAAGTAACAGAACAAGGGCTCATATGACACTTACGTAAGAATCCCTACTAATTTGTTTTCAACCATCACCATGGCTGCACTAGACTGATATTCAACCATCTTCATGGTTACTCCTAACACCGTCTCATCCAATCCAACTTTTAAAACTCTGTACGTTTTAATTTCCAAATATACTCGTTAAGCTTTGCATTGCTCTTTAATAAAAAAAAAGTATTAAGAATAATAAGATCAAAGTGAATGATCACAGATTTTAAAGGAGATATTACCTACTTTGTATTCTCTGGAATTATAGTTGAAAGTGAAGGCTTGAATATTCGTTCTCTAAGTGTCTCCATAAAAATGTTTGGTCCTGTATCCAACAAAAAAGCAATAAGAGACACAACTTTAAGTTTAAACACAACCTATGCATGCAAGAAGACAATTTAAAGCTGTTCTGCAGTAGTGAAGGAATCAAATGGAGATATACCAGCGATAGATGTACCCCAGTTCTTTTCAACGCCTTCAACAGCTGCAGCAATGGCCTTACCCTTCTCAACAGATCTTTCCATGCGAGCAATTGCATCATACAAACACTTTGCAATATCGAGAAGTGCAATAACTTCTCCATTCTCTACAACCGGCAAATGTCTAAATTTGCCTGCAGATCCACTTGTCAGTTCATACCATGGAAAAGAACATATGAAAGAACAAGAAAGAAATGTGTTCCCCTAATTAAGCATATATAACAAACCTTGCACCATCTTTTGAAGAGCTTCCACAGCAATAGTGTCAGACAAAACAAAAACAGGGTTCTTGGTCATAACTTTAGATACAGGTGTTTCTTCAAGGTTGAGTTGTTTAGCAATTACTTTTGTTGCTATGTCCTTCAAAACCAAAAGAGAGACAAAGATTTATTCAAGCCACCAATTACAAAAGAGAGAAAAATCCAGAGAATATTTTTTTGCAGTGAAACTGGTTGATGGAATATTTTACCCTGTCAGTAAGGATCCCACAAAGCAATGCATTAGAATCAGTCAGCAATAAGGCATCAACGCGACGTGCAGCCATCCTTCGGCAAGCTTCAAATAAAGTTGTGCTATCCGGTACGGTAAGGGCCTTACACAACCTAAGTCTCTTTACAGTTCTCTCTCCACTCCTTTCCCCACTCAAGCTTCTAAAACAAAACAAAACATGCAAACATATACATACACTTTTAAAACATGTATCTGAAATTAAATAGCCAACAATGAAGAACACTGAATCAACCAACAGCCAACAAATTAACCAAGTATATCCTCCTGCCAGGCCATTAATACAAATAAACAGAAGAAGACTCACGCCTAATGAATCCAACAATTATATAAAAGTGTGTCAAAAATGTAAATTAAGAGCTTTTTTAGGGGTAATTAAGTTACATGGAAGAACGAGAAGATGTGAGAGATCTTCGTGGGAGAAGGTCAGAACCACCACCTTCGTTCTCAGAACTTTTCTTCCTCCCTTGAAATGAATTACCAGAGAAAGATAGACTTTTTCTAGACGAACCAACACCATGGTTTGCCATTGTAATTATCTGATCTCCTTCGTCCAAAATTCTGACAATCATCATCATCATCATCATCAACCATAAAAAAAAATTCAGATATACGACGATTTGAATACGATTACATTGGAACTTACCGAAACAATCTTCGAAAAATTAGATATTCACAGAGAAAACAAATTTATCGATCGAGGATTTGGGATTTGATAAATGTGGTTCTAAGGATGATTTGGAAGAGAAAGACCCAAAGGAGAGGGAAAGCAATATGCCAGACCAACAAATAAAAAAAAATAAATCCGTGGTGGAACTTTTCTTCATGTGCCAATCAGCTAATAGTTGATTACATATTTGCCCTTGCGATTTGCTGGATTGGTACTACTGCCACGCGGGAACGACGACGCTATGTTTTTGTTCTTCTCTCCTTATCAGAAGCTTGTTTGTTTGACCCAGAAAAAAAAAAAAAAAAAACAAGCTTGTTTATACAATGTGAGGGATGGTATTTAAGACTAATAAATAAACTAAACAAATTTGTTTCGGACAACAACTATATATAAAAAAGGAATAATTATAAATTTTTGAGTATTGGTTAAAAGAAATACATATGAACCTTTAAACTTTAAAGAGTACAAGTATTAAAGAGGACAACATAGAATATACACTAATTAAATATGTTTATATGAGAGTGGCTATAGCCACTGTTTCCCCTAGCTTATGTCATTAAGTTAAACCTATTATACTATACTAATATTATAATCTATGGGTATTGATGACTTGATGATAAAAAAAAACCTACAACCCAAAGAAAAGAAAAGAAAAATATTAAAAAAAAAGAAGACCAAAGACGCTTCTAATAAATGCATGAAAAATGTGCTTATATCATATTCGTTAATAAATTTGAAATTTCGATTCCTATTTACTAGACTACTAGCTAGTAATTACCCCGTCACTGACAATGAAAATTTTCTAACTTCTTTTAGTCAACGTGACCCGGCCCAATGATTAAGTGTTTAACCATATTAAAAAAAAAAAAAAAAAAAATGAGAGAGACCACTCAACCATCGTCTAACGAATCTCGCAGGACATTAACCACAGGCCAAGTCATCAACCCACAGTTTGACCACGACATTTATTGTCGTATAACACCAAGCCATATTAGTATTATGCCATTTCACCAACCGTACGGTACCCCAAGGTTTCAATATCACCAACGCAAGTAATATAACTTCTCTATCTCTCCCTCTCTTTTTAATATAACTTCTCTCTTTCTCTCTCTCTTTCGTTGGGATACCAAACAAATATAAGGACAGGAAAATGTCGGATTGGGTTGCGGCGGTGGTGGCGACGGTGTTGTTTGTGGTTCTGACGCCGGGATTGTTGTTTCAGGTTCCGGGCAACAACCACTTTGTAGACTTCGGGAAGATGGAAACGAGCGGATACTCAATCCTTCTCCACGCCTTCATCTACTTCGGCCTCGTCACTGTCTTCACCGTCGTCATCCACTTTCCAGGCACTTAATAATTCTACGTAACTTTCACCAATATTTATACTTTTTTCTTACCTTATTATTATTACCTATATTATATATATATATATATATATATATGCTTCTTTTTTTTCTTACCTTTTGTATATTATCAGTTTTACCATATTTTCGTATATTATTCACATGATTATTATGCTAATGTTTTGTGCCGTATGTTATTCCCTATATAATAAAACGGAAGTACACAACATAAATTATATTTTATAAAAAAATTATAATGTAAATAAAATGAATTTCAACCCACGGTCTTAATCTAGTACTAACTTAAAATGATAGCAAAAGTAATTCACTTACCAAAAATGAAAGAAGAAGAACAAAAAAACTGGCGATGCATATAACAAACCTCAAACCTGTTTCGAAATTTCGCGTTATGACAAAATGGAGAGTTGACCGATTTTCCATTTTTATTACGAAATTTGGTAAGTTAAGAGTACAAAAAATTATTTCAAATGTTATTAAAATTTTAGCCTAAAAAGACAGGGCAACAAACATAGGCGTATATAATATGAATCTCTTTGGAACATCTCAGCAGCCATTTCTATTATATCTGTTTTATGTTTTCGCCAAAAACAATGACAAAAATAGCTATAATTGAACTGATCCCACTCCACTCCTGAGTATAAGCCGTTGAATGACTGAATCTACAACATGACGTTCTGATATCAGTTGTTGCAAATCTTGCATGAACCTTAACCAGGAGCTTAATACTCTATACTCATAATAAAACCATTCGCATTCGATGAACAAATCAATCGAACATGCTCTGTTCCAGTTCCAGAACAGAATTGAAACAAGGATAAAGAAGATGGGTGACTAACAATCTTATCAACTACCTTAAGTTTACAATCTCATCGAGAGCTCCACAACTCCGAAGGTTCACAATTACAAGGACGACATCAGAAGATCTTCACACAACTAAGACTCTTATATGCTCTTCCTGTTCTGTTTTGACTAACAAACTACTAAAACCGGCCAACAACTAACTGCGTACCCAGCTTTGGTTCAATCTGACTTCCATTTAATGTTGTTTACTCGAACTTAACCAATTGACTTGAGTTCACAAATTAATAATATCACTAGTTTAAAAAAATTACAAACAAAAAAACAAAACAAATCCTCTGAGTAAACAAGTTGGGAAATCCATATTTAAATCTTTTGCCATATATCTAACCGAAACAAAGTTAACTTAGATTTGAAATGTTTTTAAAATGCATATAACCCAAAAGGCCAAAAGGATAAGTCTGGCTCTAAAATTCTATACTTGAAATAAGATGTGTACATAAAGAGTTATCTACTCTCAACTGTTACCTTGCAGCTAAGTGGAGGCTACACGACCAATACAAACTACAGATCAACTAACAAAATGTCATTAAACACCCACAGTTCAGCATTTAACATAAACAATGATGACATAAAACATCGAAAATTGAAGGAGAAGAGGAGAGAGACACATAGAGATCTTTGTGATTCTACCTACCTACTACTCCCAGTGAAACGGGAACGTCTGAGGAAGAGTGACAGCCTCGTTACCTGATATAACCGATCCATCAGAGACTGCACTCACATTCTCAAACAACCCCGACCCGTAGAAAACTGTTTCTACTGCTTCTTGGGACAAAGAGAGTGGTGGCTGAAGCAAATGAGGGACTGACGACGAGGAGGATGACAGAAGAGAGAGAGCACAATCAGAGTCATGGATGCAACTCGTCATTCTCTCACACAACGATGCTGTTCTAGAGCTTTCTTCTTCTTCTTGCAAGAAAGGGAACTGTTTCCCTGTGCTTCTATTGCTGTTCAGAGACGAAGAGATTGGGAACATTATCCCTGTCTTTGCGGGAGAAGAACCAACATAGCTCTGGTTCTGCCCGTAACTCGAACCATTGGCGGCCACAGCAACGCTTACAAGATTATTTTCCCAACTCGGATTCACCATAGATGTAGTTGGAAACACATGTGAACCACCCGAAAACTCAAACAATTTGCTACCTGAAAAATATAAAACAATGCTTCTTTATCAACCAGGAAAGGTCTATTGGATCCAAGAAACCAAGTTTGCTGAAAGCAAGAACCTTGAAAGCCGGTAAAAAAGTTCGCAGGACGAGTCATATGGTCAGGCTGAGGCTTCCGTCTTCTTCGGTTATGTCCATCAAGACGTTTCCTACAACTTCTCTTCCCTTCATCAAACTCTTCCAAAGAATGAAACCTAATTAGACACAAATGTTAACATTGTCATGACTTAAAAAACAAGTTCACTAACACAACAAGAAGCTTAACTACCAACAACTAATCTTGAAACAAAGAGAGTTACCTGCTGCATTGTTGACAAAACCTCTGCTTATGGCCATTGATTGTAACCACAGGAGTCTTAGAATGAACCTCACAAACCTTATGTCTCTTATGATACTCTCTACAGTTACTAAAATCAGAATCACAACCATCCACAAGACAAATCGGCATCTGGTTGGTTCCAAGACCATTCCCTCTTGTCCTCTTCGAACTCAAGCTTCTTGAACTATCTGGTTTTGCTACAACGCTCTCTTTCCACTTACTTAGACTCATCACTTGCTCTGTTGTATCACCAAAAACAGAGGAAGAGTTGCCAATGTTTCTTCCAAGTTTCAGATCAAATGAAAAATCCCCTTTTGGCTGTGTTGATGATGATGATGACCCACCAAACGAGATCGAACCATCCATTGGTGATAAATCCGGTACAGATTCTTGATCAAACCCAGATAAATACCCAGAGCTGAGTTTGAAGTTCCAATCCATTTTAAAGATTGTCTTTTTTTTCTTTCTTGGTTCTTAACTCACTGTAAATAAGAAACAACACGCAAACACAAACCACAATCTCAAGATTTCTCCTTTTTTATATGGTTACTCTAAATTCAAGAAAAAACACCAAGAACAACTGTTAAACACAAAAATTTAATTTTACAACATTTATGAAGGAAAAAAAAAAATAAGAGAAGCAGAAGCAAAAAAAGCTAACACAAAGGTATGTGAATTTAAAGGGTACACTGAAATTACAGTTGAATCTCTTTAACACCATTTTCTATATATTTTTCTTTATATATATAAAAAAAAAAAAAAGAAATCCCAAAAAAGGCAAACTTATAGTACTGTAAAAACGAAATAGGAAGTGCAGAAATATAGAACTAGAAACAGATCCCACGAAATGGGAACAAAGCAAAAACAAGAAAAAAAAAAAAGAATAAATTTGCAGTTTTGAGTTTTTTTTTTCACTTCATCATAATAAAAAGCCTTTCTTCATCTTCTTTTTTTGTTGTCTACTCAATTCCAAACAAGAATTTTTTAAAAAAAATGCAATAAAGATTAAAGAAAGATGGAAACATGTAAAAGAAAAAATTATATAGAATTAAGGAAGAGTTGAGAAAGCTTACCAAATCCATACACCTACCAGTAGAGTCAGTCAGTAGAAGAAACTCTCCAATAGAGAAAAATATGTTTTAAAAAATTGGAACAAAGAGTGAAATAAAAGAAAAAGAAAGAGAAGATGGAGGGTTTGTAGTAAGTAGCAAGAGAAAGTGGAGACAACAAGTGTGGCTGCTGCATCAATAATGCAATAAGAGAGACATACAGAGATAGAAATAGAGATGGAGAGAGAGTAAATTGATAATTATTGCTATTACTAAGTTAAGGAATGATTTGCTTACTTTAATTGTTTCTTTGCTTACCTGATTTAGGGTTTATTGGATATCATTTTTATTTACTTTGAGTCAGTAAGAGAGAGAGAGAGAGAGAGAGAGATGAACAAAGTGAAGAAGAAGAAATTGAGGAAAGTGACAGCTGTTGTTGTTTGGTCTTTTGCTAACTTTTTAGTCTTTTTGTTTACTTTTCTTTCTTTTTTTTCAATCTGCCATTTCAACAAAGTCTGAAGTCTCTGAACATCCGATTAAATTATGAATGAACAGAGCAAAAGGCTAAAAGACTATAGAGACAGACATAGTTTAAATGCTTGAAGTAAATATTCAAAATACTCAAAAATCTTGAATCCTACAGACCTTATCCATAAACTACATTCCATTATTATAGTGAAATAACTGTAAACTGATAAGTTAACAATAAGTTACCATAATATTTTTGACTTAAATATGTGTGTAGTTTTTATACTGTTACATATTGGTTAGCAAAACCCAACATATTTGTACTGTCATATAAAATATATTAGTTTTGGATTTTGTGTTATGATTTGGCGTTTTAAATGTATCACTAGATTAAGACCCGTCTTTGAGCATGTGTTGAAATTAATTTAATTTATATTATAATTTTTTAATAAAATATAATTTATGTGATTGTTTTTTAAAAAATTTTGGATAAAATATTATGCAAAAAAATCATATGCTAAATATGATGATTTGAAAAAGACACTTATTTTGTAAGTTTTATATTGTTAATGATTCTAGATAAGTACCCGTGCTATAACACTAGTTAAATTTTATTTTATACAATATTTTATATATTTTCTATTTTAAAATAACATTTTAATATGTTGTTTTAGTTTATGTACTTGAAGTTATTTCAACAATGTATATCCTACCTCATGACTTGAATGTCATTATAAGACATAATTTTGTGAATTTGGTTTTTAAAAAGCGAGTTATTATATTATGAATAATTTAATATATTGTTATATTTTTTGTTTTAATATACTTGGTTTTTTTAAATTCTTTCATATTATAGTGACATATTATTGATATTGCTATAACAAACCAATTTAGAGTGTTTATAGTTTCTAACTTTAATATCAAGTTTTAATATTTTAAAAATATTTAAAAATAAATTATTTAAAGTTTATTATATTATATAAAATTATAAAATTCAGCAAAAAGTATGAAACTGAATTTAAATATTTAAAGTTTCACCCGTTACTCAGTAAAAATTTGAATACAATAGATATTATTTTTAAAGAATAATATTAATAAAAATTGAATATTTTATAGATTGAATCATTTATATATGTTTTTAAAAATTTAACTTATGATATATCTGAAAATAAAACTATTTTTTAATTATAATAAATAATATGATAATTTATTTGTTTCACAAAATAGACTTATATATAAAAATGAGAGGTGAAGTATAATAATAATTAACAAATTAAATTGTTAAGTTAGATATTAAAGGATTTTATTTGATGAATAATTTAATAAAGAAAATTAATATGGTAAGTTAGATGATATCAAATGATTCTTTAGAATATTCTCTTTAAGATTTTTGGAAATACTAAATACAAACTATACAAATAATATAAAACTTAATCCATAACCTATTATAACAAACTTATTAAAATTATATAGTTTACAAAACAACGTTGTTGTACTTCCGTTTTATTATATAGGGGATTGTTGTCATTCAACTAACTCATAATCAGTCCAAATAGGTCGTACTAGCTTGTGATGATAATCCAAAGTTTTTACTCTCTTCTTTTAACCATCCAAAAAACTTACTTTAAACTTATGGTGAGATTTTTATAGATCTTTTGGAAAGTAAAAGTAAAAGGTACTTATATAAGATGCTTAGTTGATTACGGAAAAAACATAGCATGTGAATGTTGTGCTTCGCATTAGACATCATCTTCTTCTGTTTTTTTTTTCTTTTTTTCTTCTCTCTTTCCCCCCATACGCGTTATTTCTTTGACTTACGTTCACAATCACATGTCACACTTTAGTAATTTTTTGACATCATTTTTTTTTCTTTTGTTTTTTTTTCTACTCAAAGCTAGCCTCAAACTAGTTCTCATTTGTTAGAGAAAATAGTATAATATCTTTGTCAAAAGGAAAAAAAAAAAATGAAAAACAGAACCCTGAAACAAATTACCCAATTATCATCAACTACCAACTAAAATTTAGAGAATTTCTCAATATACCACATTTTCAAAATTTGTTAACTATATATATGTTCCAAAAATACCATAAAAATTTTAGTTTTTCTAAACCACTACAAACCCAACTATTCATATTCAAGAAATTTTGTATTTAATTTTTAGGTTAAGGTTAACCATTTTACATTAAGAGTATATTTTTTTATTGGGTAAGGTTTAATATTTAAAGTTTAGTAAAACCAAAACTTTTGGTGATATTTTTGGAACATATGGAATTTAAGAAATGCCTTTAAATGTTTTAACTTTTCGAAATAGTTAATTTGGTGGTAATTTGTGTTACTCTTTAATGGATTTAAAATTTATAAAATTGTCCCATTTTAATAACAGACCGGGCCAAACCATGTAATGGTATTTTCCGGTTAACTAACAACCAACAAAACTCAGCGACTCTCTTCCGAAACATCATCATCTCTTCTTCATAGATGCGCGGGTTTTGATCATCTCTGAGACAGAACTCGCTGCTAGGGTTTCACAAAAAGCTCAGCTTTCGAGAATGGACGGAGAAGAGCTGACGGAGCAGGAAACTGCTCTATACGACCGCCAAATTAGGGTTTGGGGAGCTGGTGCTCAAAGGAGGTAACTTTACATTGGAATCTAACTTCTATGGCTGTAAGCAAGAACCTGTTTTTCATTTGCTGTTATGAGTCGCTTGGTTGGTTTTGTGTGAGTGCTTTCAAACTCCTGAAGGGTTTCTTGTTTCCACAATCAATTAATCTCTTTCTGGGTTTTTGAGTTAAATTGTCTAATTAAGCAGTTTCAATTTGATTAGAGCTTCTCTTGGGATAAGTGTTTCTTTGGATTTGATCTGTTCTGTTGTTATGTTTGCAGATTGAGTAAATCTCATGTATTGGTATCTGGAATAAAGGGGACTGTTGCTGAGGTAGCTCTTACTTTGAAAGTTCTCATCTTTATTGTTTATTTAGTGAATTTGTATGTAGTAGGAGTGGGCGTTTTACTTGGTTTCTCTTTGGTGGCAGTTTTGTAAGAACATTGTGTTGGCAGGAGTTGGTAGTGTTACTCTGTTGGATGATCGGTTGGTTACAGAGGAAGCCTTCAACGCAAACTTCTTGATTCTTCCTGATGAGAATGCTTATGCGGGCAAAACCGTAGCTGAGATTTGTTGTGATTCACTTAAGGAATTTAATCCTATGGTCCATGTTTCAATTGAAAAAGGTTTCTCTCCCTTTCTTTGTTTCTATCTAATCTCTGAGAATAAGAAAAACGAAATGATTGTAATATCGTATATATTCTCAGGTGATTTGTCAACACTTGGTGTTGATTTTTTCGAGAAGTTTGATGTTGTGGTTATTGGCTACAGTTCCCGAGCTACTAAGGTACTGTATACCCTCCTTTGCCCAATTGATTTATTTCGTTGCTATGTACATAACTTTAGATAATGTGCTTTGTTATGCAGAAAGCTGTAAATGAGAAATGTAGGAAGCTAACCAAACGTGTGGCGTTCTACACAGTTGATTGTAGAGGTTCATGTGGTGAAATATTTGTTGACCTGCAGAATTATAAGTACACAAAGGTACTTATCTCGTTGAGTCTTTTGACAGCTGTATATCGCATGCGTTGTTGGTATATGATGATACGTTAACTTTGCAATTTTGTTTTTGTTTTTTGGCTTCATAGAAAAAACTTGATGAAACTGTGGAATGTGAACTAACGTTTCCGAGTTTTGAGGTACAAAGAAACTCGACTTCTTAGTTGCTCAGATCATACATTTGTATGAGAAGCAATAGGATTTTAAATCTATTGGCTGTTTTTTTTTCCTCCAGGAAGCAGTTTCAGTACCATGGAAACCGATTCCAAGGAGAACAGCGAAGCTCTACTTTGCAATGAGAGGTCTTGGTTACAACATCTAATAACTGAAAGCTTGGTTACTTCCTACATAACTAATCTTGTTTTCGTGATATTCTTGCAGTGATAGAACTATTTGAGGAAACTGAAGGGCGTAAACCTGGAGAATGTTCGCTGTCTGATCTCCCAAGAGTCTTAAAACTCAAAAACGAACTCTGTGATGGAAATGTAAGTTTCTATAAACCTTATTTGTAAAGCTCTAGAATAAAGATAACAAAGAACAGACTTTGCCACTTAACTTTGAATCCTATGTGTCGCAACAGTCGGTTAGCGAGAATCATATTCCAGATAGCCTCTTGGAGAGACTTGTATCTGGTAACACAGAATTCCCACCAGCTTGTGCCATCATTGGAGGGATTCTAGGACAGGTTTGTTATCTCTCTTCAATGAGGACTTTTTTGGTTATATAGATAAGCATTTAGCTGACTTAAACTTGTATTGCATGTACAGGAGGTGATAAAAGTTATATCAGGCAAAGGAGAGCCGTTGAAAAACTTCTTCTACTTTGATGCAGAGGATGGGAAAGGTGTAATCGAGGACATAGCCCATTAAGCCTCGCCTCAACTTCTAATCCTTAAAAGTGCCGTGAAATGCTGCTCTTAGTAAGTTAGTTCCTTGTTGAAGATTGTATTAGAGTGCTTAGAACTTGGCTCCTTGTCTTTTGTATCTACTAACTTGGTTCGGTTTAAAAGACAATGTGAAATCCACTAGCTACTTTATAATCCAATCTATGTGAATGTATTGGTTCTAAATTCTGTCGGGTTCGGCTTTTCTGGAGAAGTTATCATTTTGTCAGTGGCATATCTATAATTAACTGCAACATTTGAGAGCGTAAGAGTGACGTTGTTATGGATTTGACATACTCTGTAGTTACAGTGAGATTTTAAACAAACATAGTTGGAATTGGGAACCAAAAATTTGTCCACATTTGAGAAAAATATTTGATAAAACATTGGTTGGATGAGGACAAAGATTGAACATAGAAAAGATACCATATTATGATTTGGAGATTCGTTTACCCTTGATTGTTAAATATTAATTAAGACAGTGACATTCAAACAGAAGAAAACTCGAAAGTCTGTATAATTTGTATAAGCAAGGAACTTTTGGCGAAGGAGGATTCAATCACAAAAGTCAAGGACATGGCTCTGTTCAACAAGATCCTTAACATCTTTCTTCCTATGATCACGGTTTCATTTCTTTTAGTGTTTATGCCAGTTTCAATATTCTTCAAGCTCCTCAGCTTCATAAGAAGATACAAAGAGTCCGAGAAAGTCAATGGAAAAGTCGTCATCATTACCGGATCTTCCTCAGGAATTGGTGAGGTTAGTTAATTTAGCTATCCCTCGTTTCATCAAAGTTACCAAGAAAAGCCTTATTTAATGATTCAAGTTTACTTAATAATGGTGTAGCACCTCGCGTATGAGTACGCGCGTAGAGGAGCATACTTGACATTGGTAGCTCGGAGAGAGGACCGTCTGCGGGTGGTGGCTGACAGGTGCCGCAGGCTTGGTTCACCGGACGTTGCCGTGGTTCGTGGTGATGTCTCAGTCATTGAAGACTGTAAACATTTCGTTCAAGAAACCATCGCTCGGTTTGGAAGACGTGAGTTAGTCGCGATTATTTGAATAAGTAATATTGCTTCTTGCTTAAACAATATAAGAATCTAAACAAAATGAAGAACAGTGGATCACCTGGTGAACAATGCGGGAATTATGGAGGCCAAAATGTTCGAGGACTATTCAGAAATTTCGGATGTTCTTCCCATTGTGGTATATTTTTTTTGATATAATTAATGCATACTTAATCCTTTTTCTAGAGGTTTATGAACTTCCATATAATCTAGTATAGTAGTCAAATCTTACTGCCTGAAAAAAAGAAATTTTATACACTATATACTCCATAGTAATCTCTGTGAACTTGCACATTTCAACTCTGTGAATAATTTGCAGAATACTAACTTTTGGGGACCGGTCTATGCGACGCATTTTGCTATACCGCATCTCAAGAAAACCAAAGGAAAGATCATAGCGGTTGCATCGCCTGCTGGATGGGGTGGAGTGCCAAGGATGAGCATATATGCTGTAAATGCTTCTTACTATTCATTTCTCTAATTTTTTTTTCTTTTTGAATAATATGTGAAATTTATTTGGAAAAAAACTTTTTTACATGGAGCGTTTGTTTTAGTACTTTTAACGTTTGAACTTATAACTGGCCGTAACGTAATTAATGTTAAAACATTTTGATTCAGGCAAGCAAAGCAGCTATGATAAACTTTTACGAGACTCTTAGGATTGAGCTTCATCCACAAATTGGTGTGACGATCGTGTTTCCGGGTCTAATCGATAACGGAAATGCCAACCCGGACCTTTTGACTGAGGTATTTTACTATAATCATATTTACAAAACGTTTGTTTCCTCTTTTATCTCTGTGTTTGTCACAATTTGTATGTCTCCTTGCAGAAACAAGACTGGTCGCAAGTTGTGGCCATCGAGTCAGCAGCGGAATGCGCCAAAGCCGTTATTAATGGAATCTGCCGAGGGAAAACCTTTGTAGCAGAGCCGTCGTGGGTTCGTGTCCTATTCTGGCTTAGTGCTATCTGCCCTGAGCTTTTGATCTCTAAGCCTAAAAGGAATTGACCAGTTGTATTGTTTTCATGTGATTGCAGAACAATAAAATAAAACTCAAGACATTTGGTTCGGACAATACATATCTAGAAGAGAATTGACTTGTTCTACAAGCATGTTTTGTATTAGGCAACTTACTTATTCTTGAAGACACAGATAAGTGTTAATATACATAGTCAAAAGTACTACCATTCACAAAAACAAACCTACATGTTTGATTATTATTACTGATTGCACATATTCTAAGATACGTACTTCTCATCTATTTATTATGTAATCAACCTCACTCTACTCCGACTTGATTTCCGGCGGCCTCCTTATAGATTCCGGGTACAGAGCACTACGCACACCAGGAATGTCCATGATCCTCTTGTTGAGAGCATTTTCCTCGGACATACTACTTCCAGTCATATACAATAACCGACAACCCCACTCAATCAACTCGGGACATAGCACTTTCCAAAGATATGTCACCTTAAACCACGATGGCTCTGTCACATATCTCTGTTTGCGGCACACACCATTCACTATCGCCTTGGCGCATCCTGATGCAGATGCTACCGGAAATGGTCCTATTTGAACCTAGTCCCGGGAAAACAAACAAACATTAAATTACCACTAACAACACATAATTCAACAATAATTGTTTAAGGACGTTAGATATGACTCACATCTCTGACGTCTTGGTTGACTATTAACTCGCCTGCACCGGAGAAGTACTTGCCTTGTGTGAGCTCGGATTCGATATAACCAGGTGTGACGATTGTAATGTGTACATCGCCACCAAGTTCAATTCTCATCGTCTCAAAGAAGCTCAACAAAGCTGCTTTGCTTGCCTAATTTGTATAATGTTTCTCAGTCCCTATAGAGCTTACTTTACTAAGAAAAAAGTGTATATATATATTGACTTACATTGTAAAAACTCATCCTTGGAGCCGTTAGCCACGCTGCAGAGGACGACATAGCCACGATCTTACCATTGCTTTGTCGAAGGTACGGAAGCGCAGCACGAGTAGTATAAACTGACCCCCAGAAGTTAGTATCCTAAAATAAATCACAAAAGATTCATTGGAATTGGAATATTTTGTTTAGAATTTCTTGCTTAATATTTTATAAATCATCATAGTTATAACATTACCAAAACTGCTTTGTTCCTGGTTATATCTTCAACGTCCTCAAACATCGAGATCTGCGTTATCCCAGCGTTATTTACAAGATGATCCACTGCAAAGACCAAAGGAAGACAATTTCTCTTTTGTTATCCGGAACAAAGCTTGAATGGTAACTAAAAAATGGTCGGTTTTGACCATGCACGTTTGATTAGTTAGCCCTGACTTACATCTACCGAAATGGGTGATGGTGTCATCAACGAGTCGTCTACAATCATCAGGTTTGGAGACATCAGCATGAACGGTGAAAACATTGGGAGATCCAATTTCACGAGCAATCTCTGCCACTTCTTCTAGACGGTTCTTCCTTCGAGCGGTCAAGGCCAAACATGCACCTCTACTTGCATACTCATATGCCAAGTGCTGATAATGTAATACACGTAATAAACAGATCAAATGAATAATATTCTAACTAATTAATTATTAGTTTTAGGTCTACAATTATTAATTAAAAGAAATTTAAAAGTTCTATAACTAATTATCAAATAAAAAGGTTTATAACTAAACCTCGCCAATGCCGGAGGAAGCACCAGTGATAAGAACAACTTTCCCGTGAAGATTTTCCGAGAAAATGGTCGAGAAAATAGACTGCACGAACTTAAAGAAGTAAAAAGGAGGCAAGAAGAAGCAGAGACCAAAGAAGGTGAAGAAAGGCGCAGTTAGATTGAGGAAATCGTTTATCAATTCCATTTTTTCGATCAAAACACAATACGCATAATATGATAATGTCTCTTATCGAATATGATCTATACGTACGTTGTTTGAATATATATCGCCAAAATCAAATTGGATTTTAGACACAAACGGTGATGGGACGAATAGAGACAAGACACGAAGATCAGATGGTAGTGTGGCAACATTGCATGGCAACGAGACGACACGTTGTGTCAAGATGTGGAAAACGCACGTCGACGACCTGTTCTTCTTGTTATCCACTTAACATCTTTGCTAGATAAGATCAATTTTTCTTTCCACTAAGTTATTGTCGTCTCCTAACCACGCGCGTTAGTTATTATGTCTTTTGTATTATATTACTAACGAATTATTTTAGAAAAATATCACTATTAAGTGATTTCATTATGATGCCAATCCTGAATATTAATTAACAAATCAAAAAAATTTCTGTTCACAAAAGAAACTAAATATCAAAAATACTTTTGATAAAATCAGGTCAATGTTATTTTAGACAATATTTGAAAGTTGGGAAATATTTATGAAGTATAGAATGATTGTCGTTCAACGCAGATCTCGATGTTTGAGGACGTTGAAGAACTTATGGACATGGTGGGCTGGGCTCGTAAAACAGATACGAACTACCACATATATGAGAGGGCATCCGAAACTAAACTTTTTCTCATCACGTTTTATTTCCCCTAAAAGACTACGGAACCCATCCTAAACTGAAGTTGGAGAAAACAGAGACTTTGAGAAACCGTGACCGTAGCCAAAAAAATATCCTTGACTTAGTTTCTCTTATTTTTGTTTTTATGTTTTTAGTTTTATTGCTATGAACACGAACCCTTCTTCGTACAATATATACTGTAGTTAAGTTGTAAATTATATTGTTATAGGGCTAGATATATAAATATATTTGAATTCCTAACATGAATGAAATTTCATAGGAAGGACTGATCATGTCTTTTTTTTTTTTTGTATTTAATATATTCTTTAGACTTTCGGTTCCACTGGTAAATATATAATTCTACACATTTGATAGTTGGGAGGAAAAGACAAGCACATCACTTTTACTTTCGACGTGTGCACGTAAAAAAAGTATACCATCTTAAGAATTGGTCCTCAACATGCTTTAATGCAGCTTTAAGGATTGGTCCTCTACATCCAAGTTAAACTACGCATTTGAAAATGGATTTGGTGAAAGACAACAAAATATTAAAATTAGTAGAAAAGGCAATTAATAATTCAAAAGTGTTTGCTCGCCCACATGGTTACCAAGAGCTAAACTAAGTAAAATAAAATGCTCGGGCATGTGATTAGTTTAATCTTAACGATGAAGAACCCTTAAGCTTATATCATACCTCATGCTGCATGCAAGCACACACGCACTATAAGTATTATCGCAAAGTAGTCGAGCTATTTCATGTCCAGTCACATTCTTATCCTTTAACACTAAAGTTTTCTTTGTTACTTCTTCTTGATCAAGATATATTTCCATCTTTTTTAGCAAACCTTGGTTACACTTATAGCTAGTTTTAGTGTGGTGATAATGGATAACGTAATCGCCATGCAAGAGACCCGATATAACAACGGATTAAGTACCTACAAGAAGCCATTTCTTCAATTTTTTGATCGGCTTTCGTTTTCTATTCTTGTAGTTGTTTTTTGCGTTATAGTATTTTTTAGCCCGCTTTGGCTTCAAGTTGTTAACAGTTTCTTGCTCACCATCCCTAGAGTTATTACATACTACATCTTAAACCCTAAGGTTTTATTCATTCTGACAAATGTCATTGTGATCACCCTCATCGGAGAATCAAGGATGTCTAGTTCAAGATCTTCTCTTCCAGCTAGCGAGTTATGCAAAGAATTCAGTGTGAGAAGCCAATTTTGTGACTCGTGGTCTCATGGGAACGTGAGGGTAGAAATGGGATGTCACAGATTTTCGAAAGAGAATATTCATCGACCGAGGCTCGACGAGGGTAAGAGATGGAAGCTTAGTCCGTTGCACAATATGGATCCATTGAACCAGAGGGCTGATGATCTGATCGCTCGTGTGAACAGACAGAGGAGGCTTGAAATTGGGCTTTTACATCATAGGCGGTAGCCGTATATCATATGTTTTCTTGTAGATAGTAATACATGGCCAAATGAGGAGAAAAAGCATTTTGTGTTACCAAGAAACCAATTAATATAATAACAAATGCAAACTTTTTGACAATTAAAATAACCAAACGCAGTTATAATTTTTACGAGGTACCTAGCTATAGGATTCATTGGTATTGTATTGGTATGCAGAGTAATGATTGTGGTTGTGCGAATGAATATGATTTGTGAGACTACATAAGTACCTGTTGAAAAGTAAAAGGTTCGAACATGATTAAGACTAGAGAGGCAGATGTTTTAATAGTGGTGTGGGTGCAAGTGCTCCATAAAATTTTGTAAACCTTTTTTAAAAATGTGATTTGAGGACTAAATGAAAGAATTGGTTAGAAGTAAGTCTTTTTGCTCCAAATGTTTTAATTTGAATTTTGCTCAAAGTTAAAGGGTCTGAATAGTGACAGTATATTTTATTGTATGGGACAAACGTTTTTATAGTATGCTACGATTCAACTACGATTTATAAGGAAAAAATATATTTGCAGGACAAGTGAAGTAAAACAAGAGGTACAAAATAATATTCGATTGGTGAAAAAAATAATTGCAATTAGTTTTAAAATAAACAATACAAAATAATAAATAATTAGTATGCATTGAGATTTTGTGAAATGTATAACACTAGATTGATTACCTTATGCGGTCAAGAAAAAAGAAAAGAAAAAAAAAAATTGATTACCTTGTGTGGACAAAAAAAATCGTATTACCGACTATTTTATCCCCCTCCCTCCCCCCTCTTGGATATTTATATGTTTAAGTTTCTTTAAATAAAGGAAATGGTGGTAACTTGATTTGGAAATGACATTAACACCTCATCCGGCATAGATGGCGAGTGTGGAATAACTTCAAATTTACGAAATGATACTCATTAGTCTTATTTTGGTGGTTTTGTTGGTGCAATAGAATATATATAGAAGTAGATCTAATAAGGGTACACCACGAGATAATTTTTTTTATACATATAATTTTTATGATTTTATAATATAATTGATTAGTTTATTTTTTTTATTTTTAATATAGATGATATAATGTTATATATATTTTAGTGTATTGATAATAAAATGTTATGTTATTTAAATTTTGATTTTATATGGATATTTTCATAAAAGAAATTGTAATTAAGAAAGATAAGATATTCTGATTAACATTCTTGATAAGACTTATGATTTTACTACAAATATTCCTTCTAACTTTTAGTATTTATTCAAATGGCTAAAAAAAATTTAGGCTAACAAATTAACGAAAAACAAAAAATGAAGCAAAAATAGTTGACACCAAGCCTCAAACCCATTACCTCAACATCAATATTTACACCTTTTACCAACTGAGTTAAAGGAAATTTCAATAAATATAGGACCGAAAACTTATCCATAAACGGCCGCAATCACATGCTTGGCTTGCTTGGCCTCAAAGCCGGCTCTGCTAAAGATTAATTATGAGAATCTTACAAACAAAAGATTAGAACACAAAATATACTTCAAAAATGTTAATATAGATAGTTACACTACAAGAAAACAGGCTATTACCGACTGCGGTAGGAGTCGTTAAGTAGTCGCTAATTTGCTATTTACGACTCAGTTACGACTAAAACATGTAGTCGTAAATCCTTAGTCGGTAAAAGAATTAGTCGTAAAAATAGTCGTTATTTAACGACTACGCTACGACAAAATAACGTAGTCGTAACAGAGTCGTAAACTATTACGACTACGATAAGACAGGGTTACGATTAACCAGCAGTTATATAGGCAGTTGTAAAGGAGTCGTTGTGTAGTCGTAACATTTGAAGACTCGGTTACGACGAATTTACGACTAACCATGATGTACAGTATTTTTGCTTGTTAGTCGTAAAGTAGTCGTAACATACTTGCTACTGATTTACAACTATTTGGCTACCATTCTATTATGCCTCATATTACATCTGTTTAGCGACTAATGTGTTGTGGAAAACAAATTTGTAAATGTTTTAAATTGAAATTGGTACCTGTTTCTCAAAATATTATGAAACCAATATTGTAAAATACAACAAAAACAAGATTGAGACAATAAAGTCATATTAACCGATGATTCATAATACAAACCAAAAGAGACAAATGCATACCAAGTTTCTCACAAGACAAATATATTGGTATACATATGGCTCAACAAAAGAGATAAGTTCAACAAAAGAGACAAGTTCAACAAAAGAGACGAGTTCAACAAAAGAGACAAGTTCTTGAGTTAGGTCTATGAAATTGGAGAGTGATAAGTTAACCTAAGAAGCATCCATGTTTGAAGTTGGAGAAGGATCCGGATTTGAAGGTGGAGCTGTTGTAAGAAGTGTGGTTGAGAGTGGCTCTGTGGTTGCTTCAGCTGATTGAGTCTTCAAAAAGTCCATAAAGGTCGGGTCAGTTTTGCGCAGGTACTTCTCCACTAAGGACAAGTGCTCTAGCTTGTCCTTCTGCTCAGCCACAGCTTGGAAATGTAGTGCTTCACGGGCAGCAAGCTCTGCATCACGAGCAGCAACCTCAACATCACGACGAGAATTATAAGCAGGCTGCTTTTCGATTTTACGTTGAGTTTCCTTCATTTGCTCTTGCAATGACTGAAACATTGCAGACTCTTGTCGTTGGTTTTCCTTGCCATTGAGAAGAGGTTGAAGAGTATGCTTAAGACTTCCAACTCCATACAGATTTCCTCTTGAATCTTTCTGAGTAGACTACGAAAACAAAGAGAAAAACACTATATAAAGAGGCTGTAGAAATCGAAAGATAATTCAATGTGGGTTGTGAAAAGTGATACTTTACCTGAATAAAGATGTGATATGCTCAAATTAATCCCTGGAGCTACTCTCTCAAACAAGAGATCACTGTAGTACTTAGGGGTCGAATCCACAGAGACTCAAGATCAAACACAATGGATTATGGAGTTTTGTTATTACGCTAAACAAGGTGGTTTAATTATTGAAAAATCAATGCAACTATTTAAATAAAAGTGTTGTAAAATCAGAATATCAAAAGGTTAGGCCTAGGGAATTTCTCCGGTAATTATGAAATATTAAATCAATAAATTAATTAAGGTTCAAACAATTAAAATCAGATCTAGAACTCTAAATTCTTGGTAAAATTAATCAGTTCTCACTGCAAATATTATCTAAATTTAAAATCAGAAAATCCAAATCTCTTTATAAAAATTCTAGGTTAAAAATCAGCTTTAAAAACAGGTTTAGATAAGTTCACAAAATTACTAAATCAAATCTCTTTGTAAAAAGTAATTTTGCTCATCAATGGTTTAATGAGGAAAACAATTATATTCTCATATCAATTTATTTCCCTAAGATAATAATTCTAAGTGATCAATCAAGAATTATTGAGAAGAACAACCAAGGATGAAGATCATAAAAGATAAAGAACCCTAAAAATCACAGATCTAATAAATCATAAAAACCCTGTGAAAAACCCTGAACCTAACAAGCAAACTACTGAGACATATTCAATGAAGAACAAGACATAATTCTGAATAACATGCAATAGATATCAAAAGTAAAAGAGGGAGTTTAGAAATCTTCTATCTACAAAAGAATTCAGATCCGTCTCTCCCCAAAAGCTCTCAATATCTCTCTCTCAAAAAGCTGCTAGAAAAATAACTTTCAGGGTTTCTAAAACCCCAAAAATTTTATATACATGTCCTAAAACACGTCAGGGACTTATGTTGCAATTGTGGAAAACTTCGGACAAAATTGTAAAACTTTCAAAACTTGGTTCTCTCGCCGGATAAACAGAGATGTCGATCGATGCTGCAGAGGTGTCGATCGACACCATTACTCTGGTACGATTTCAAGTCGATTTTCTTCTGTTAAATGCTCCAAAACGATCCAAATTGCTCCACTTCGCTCCATCCGTGCCAAAATCCTAGAAAACCTGTAAAGTCTCTAAAACAACCTAGAAAACAAATGAAAAGATTCAAAAAGTACACTTATATCATGGTTAAAAACCATAAAAACCATGATATATCAAATCCCCCAGACTTAGCATTTGCTTGCCCTCAAGCAAAGCAAAAACTTAGACCTGTGAAAAAGGTTTGAAAACACAGAAACTCATTTTCTCTCTAAGGTAATGCCATGATCATTAAAACCATAATTCATATGCTTAGCAAATAAATCCAAATCGAACCACCATGTACTTCTCCGTTGACATTCGTAGCATCCCAAATTCAAACCAAATTCCACTACTTCCTCCATTAAGCCTTCATCGGTGGGTCTCATCAATTAGATCAATGTCAAGAACCTTCTAGACTCATTCCCGTACTATACCATAACAAGCAAGATATAAATTTTTTTCAACATGTGGTATTCTTCCTCTCCCTCAGACTTATTCTATTCTTATCCTCCTTTGAGCTTTGTTTGCTGTTTTTTTACTGACTTCTCTTTTTTTTTTAATTAAAGGTGTAGGCGAATAATGGGGTCATCGGTAATTTACCTACCCCTCGCTTCCAAGCTTTGTGTGATCATTTGACTCAAGAGTAGAATAATGAGGTCACAGGTAATTTACCTACCTCTCTAAACTGATCAAAATCATCTAATCTTTTATTCTCTCATTTTTTTTAAACAAAGCTCTCAGGAATAATCTTTTCAACTTAAATAAAGGAGAGGAGTACCATTTTCTTTTGATATCTCACTTGTCAGGTACGAACAAGGAGTCAAGCTCTATGAACATGTGCAGAAGTTACCTCAGACTTTTATGGATTCTGTTGGAAATTTGGATGTCTTTGGTTTACTGGTCAGCCATTGGATTTTTCATTAGTTGGATTCTGGATTCAATCTGCAACATTAATCAGCCAAGGCAAAACACTAAAAAGAAAAATCATAGTCCCCAACAGAATTTTGAAAAATTTGACTCAATAAAAACAAAAATACGGTTTTGACACACTAAACACAAAAAATATGTTAGTAGTTAGTACTAACCTCCCCCAGACTTAAACGCCACTGTCCCCAATGTTTTCAAATAAGAGGAAAGTTAAAAGAAACAAAAATTAATGGAAAAATATATGAAAAATTTGAACAGTTCTCGGGTACCAAGTGGCGTCGACCGACACCATTTCAGTGTCGATCGACACTCATCACGAATGGTGTTTCTGGCTGTAACTCCTTGAAAATTTGCTGCAGTTAGATGTGGTGTTGAGTTGTTTGATCAATCCTTGGGTGTTAATGCTGTTAAGAAACACTCAAACACAAGTTAAAAGTAACATTATAGATAGATTAGTTCATAAATTTCATACAAAATCCAAATAAAAACTGACTCAAAGCAAGACTAAAAATGACTCAATCCTAAGAGATAAAAATGAAAAAGGATATGAAACCATGATCAATGTCTACTCATCATCAGAATCAGGACCGCCAGGAGATGGTGATCGGCTCCTGGTAGGACGAATGCAACCGCATTGAGACATTCGGGCCATGCCGTTCCAGATGGAACGCAAAGCAGAAAACCATATAGGCCTGATGAGCTCCCTGGGACATAGTAGCAGGATCCTCTGGTGGTTCTGGAAACTCATTTGGTGCGGTAGTGCCAGAGGATGATCCAAACTCAAAACCCCAGCAGGGTGAGTAGTAGGTGCTGAAGCAGCAGCAGACCGGGAAGCTCGGTGACGACAAGTAGGAGGATAAACAATGTAGTCATCAGCAGAAGGGAGAAAACGTAACTGCTCAGGATCACTACCAATGGTAGTAAGGTCAGGTCGCGGAAGGCGAATAAAGTGCTCCCCTGATCCATCAATAAACCTCCACAACAAACCTGGTTTCAGCCAATGTGCACTCTTCAAATACGTCTCATCCATGAGAACCCTCCTAGTGATAACACTGTAACCAGCAGTAGGGATACCTTTGTACTGAAGAATGGCGGTAATAAGGCTCCCCACACTCTCCTTCTTAGTGCTAGTACCCAGAAATGGCTTGGTCTGCAGATCAACCAAGTGGTTTGCCAAAACAGCCACAAAGTTTAGGCACATAGGGTCACGACGCTCAGGAATAGAAAGGGAAGGAATCAGGCTACCAAGTGCAACACTAAAAAAATATAGCTCTGCTGCTCTCATCTTCCCTGGTTCTATCTTACATTGAAAAGTGGTACCAAGGGCTCGAAGAATATACCTGAGCGCGGGATGGCGGACATCTGACTGAAGAGCCGATTTGGAATCATATTCTCCATTTCCTATGTAAGACCATAAAGTAGAGACATCCTCATAATGCTTGGGCAAAGCAACAGGCTGATACCAACGGACCCAACCAAAAACATCACAAATCTCAGCAAAAGTCATACTATAAGGCACTCCCTAATGACTCGCCGGCGGTCGCAGAGGCGGAGACGGAGGTGGACGGCAGCTGGATTGGGAAGAGGAAGAAGCTTCTCCGTCATTGGTTCTGGGCTTTTTCTTTGGTCCCATCACTGAGAAACCCTAAATTGACATTGGATCAGGGAAGAGAAGAGAAAACCGAGTGGATTAGAGCTTGGAATCACTCAAAACGGATAAGAATTGGGAAAGTTATGAGAATTTGAAGCATTGGTATCGGGTTTAGGTCGAATGGAAGAAGAAGAAGACGACTCAGATTTTCATTCTGGTGTTCCTTGGTTTTAAGGGTGTCGACCGACACCCATAAGTGGTGTCGGTCGATGCTGATTCATTTGGTCCGGCCCAGTTGCAATTTGTAGGCCCAATTTTCTGAAATCAAATTCTAAAACCCATTAACCCTTCTGTCCTTCTGCGAACCGATAACGGTGTTGACCAACACCTAGGTGGCGTCGGTCGATGCTCTGCCTTGATCAGTGATATCCGAAACATTTTCATCTGTTTATTTTTTCTGAAACAAATAAAACTCAAAACCAAAAATCAATATGTTAGTAAGCCTAAAATAAAATTGAAAAATAAATAGTTCCTACCAGTGGGTTGCCTCCCACTCAGCGCTTATTTTAAGTCATTAGCTTGACTTGGCAATAGATTAGGCGGAGGGTGCTTCGTCCAAACGCATAATGTGTCCGTCTGGTATCTCGGCGCCCAATAATGTTTCACCCTTTGACCATTACTAGTGAACATATCTCCCTTGGAATTTAGCAACACAATGGCTCCATATGGTCTAACTTTTTGGACAGTAAAAGGACCAGACCAACGGGAACGGAGTTTACCTAAGAACAGCTTCAAATAAGAATTATAGAGGAGTACATGGTCATTAGGCTGAAAATGTCTGGAGATGATCTTCTTATCATGATAAGCTTGGTTCTCTCCTTATACAGCTTTGAATTCTCAAATGCATGAAATCTCAGCTCATCCAACTCATTAAGCTACACTAACCCTCTCTCTAAAGCTGTCTTAGCATCAAAATTCATCAACTTAACTGCCCAAGCTGTCTTATGCTCTAACTCCACTGGAAGATGACATGCTTTCCCATAAAGTAAATGAAAAAGTGTAGTGCCAAGTGGTGTTTTATAAGCAGTTTTATATGCCCAAAGTGCATCATCAAGCTTCATAGCACAATCCTTCCTTGTAACACCAACTGTTTTCTCAAGAATCCCCTTAATCTGCCTATTGGAAACCTCTACTTGCCCACTAGTCTGAGGGTGATATGGAGTAGCCACTCTATGTTGAACCCCATACTTTTTCAGAAGCTTGTCAAACACTTTATTAATAAAGTGTTTACCTCCATCACTGATAACAATTTGAGGCACTCCAAACCCTGGAAAGATGATGGTCTTAAACAGCTTAAGAACCACAGAAAAATCATTCTTCGGACAGGCAATCGCTTCAACCCACTTGGAGACATAATCAACAGCAACCAGGATGTAGTTGTTCTTATAAGAAGATGGAAACAGTCTCATAAATTCAATTCCCCAACAATCAAACACTTCAACCTCAAGAATGAAGTTTTGTGGCATCTCATTCCGTTTACTGATTTGGCCCTTTCGCTGACAGGCATCGCATCTTGAGACAAACTCATGAACGTCTTTGAACATCATTGGCCACCAAAAACCTGCTTGGAGAACCTTGGACACTGTCTTGAATGTAGCAAAATATCCTGCATAGTCAGATCCATGACAATGAAACAAAATGTGAGGTACCTCCATCTCTGCTAAACATCTTCTGTAAACTCCATCACTGCAATGCTTATACAAGCAAGGTTCATCCCAATAGTATCTCCTAAGCTCTCTCACGAACCTCTTCTTGTTATAGCCGGTGAATTTGTCTGGTTCTACCTCTGCAGCAAGGTAATTGGCAATATCAGCATACCAAAGTTGATTGGAGCTAGCCACAACAGCTAAATCTCCATCATACAACCAATCTGTCTCGGTGAAACATGGGTGTCGAACGATGCCAGTGTGGTGTCGATCGACACCGTTTGCATCCGAGGACAGACACTCTGTTTCATCAGTCCGAAACCATGTATCCACAAAATAAACATGTTCCTCAGGCAAACAGTCTTGTATTGGGATATCATCATCAATTCTAATCCTGGACAAGTGCTCAGCAACACCATTCTCAACTCCTTTCTTATCCCTCACTACAATGTCAAACTCTTGTAGAAGAATAATCCATCTCAAAAGTCTAGGCTTTGCATCCTTCTTCTGCATCGAATACTTTAAAGCAGCATGATCAGTATAAACAATGACTTTTGAACCAACTAGATAAGCCGAAACTTTTGAAAAGCAAACACAACTGCCAACAACTCCTTCTCTGTTGTTGCATAATTTCTTTGTGCATCATCAAGTGTTCTGCTTGCATAGTAAATTGCATGAAGCTTCTTGTCTCTTCTTTGTCCCAGCACTGCTCTCACTGTAAAGTCACTAGCATTACACATAACCTCAAATGGTAGATCCCAATCTGGTGGCTGAACAATAAAAGCACTCACAAGCTCTTGCTTAATCCCTTCAAAGGCTATCTTGCACTCATCAGTGAATTCAAACTTGACATCTTTGCACAACAAAGCAGAAAGTGGTCTAGCTATCTTGCTAAAATCCTTAATGAATCGCCTATAGAACCCTGCATGCCCAAGAAAACTCCTCACTGCCTTCACATTCTCTGGCATTTGAAGACTTGTCATCACCTCTATCTTTGCGTGGTCAACCTCTATTCCAGCCTCTGAAACCCTATGACTAAGTACTATGCCATCTCTAACCATAAAGTGACATTTCTCCCAATTTAGCACTAAATGATTTTCTTCACACCTTGCCAACACCTTGCATAAATTGTCTAAACAATTCTTGAATGATGACCCATAAACTGAAAAATCATCCATGAATACCTCCATATAGTCTTCAATCATATCAATAAAGATAGACATTATGCATCTTTGAAATGTCGTAGGAGCATTACAGAGACCAAAAGACATTTTTCGGTAAGCAAAGGTACCATATGGTCAAGTGAAAGTGGTATTCTCTTGATCATCAGGATGAATCGGAATTTGAAAGAACCCGGAATAGCCATCCAAAAAGCAGTAGTATGGATGATTGGCTAACCTCTCAAGCATTTGGTCAATGAAGGGCAGCGGAAAGTGATCTTTTCGGGTTGCAGCATTCAGAATCTTGTAGTCTATGCACATCCGATGGCCAGTAATCGTTCTTTTTGGAATCAGCTCATCCTTACCATTCTTCACTACTGTGACACCACCTTTCTTAGTAACAACATGCACCGAACTAACCCAATTGCTGACAGAAATCGGATAAATGATCCCGACATTCAGCAATTTCATGATCTCCTTCTTAACAACATCTTGCAAATTTGGATTCAACCTCCTCTGATGCTCAATAGATGTCTTAGCTCTTTCCTCAAGATGAATCCTATGCATACACAAGTCGGGAGAAATTCCTGCAATATCATCAAGAGAATAGCCAAGAGCTTTGCGAACCTTACGCAGCTTGCTTAGCAGTTTAGTGAGCTCTGCGTTGTTTAAAGTAGCATTAACAATAACATGATAAGAAGAATTTTCACCCAAGAATGCATACCTTACACCAGCAGGAAGTGGTTTGAGATCAAGTTTTGGAGCTTTCTCAAGGCTCTAATCTGAAAATTTTTAGCTTGTGAAGAAGTACTAACCAATTCTTCTTGTGCAACCAGCTTCTTCACTTGCCCATTAGCATCAAGTAGCTTGACATACCCAGCAGCAATGTCATCTAGATGTCAACTTCTTCAACAGAAACAACCAATGCTCTCTCAAGTGGGTCCTCAGGATGCAGCTCCTTGAATGCCTCTTCAGCAAGATTAGACAAGGTGTCTACATATAATGTCTGACCATCAATGGTTGGCCTCTTGACCAGCTTGTCCATATCAAAACGCATTGGCAGATCACCAATATTTAGCCCAATATGTCCCCTCTTGACATCAATTATAACTCTAGCAGTGGCTAACAATGATCTTCCAAGGATAAGAGGGTCCTTAGGTTCTTCTTCATAGTTGAGTACCACAAAATCAGTTGGTATCAAGAATTCACCAATCTTAATTGGGACATCTTCAAGAACACCATCACGAATACAAATTGACCGATTCGCAAGGATTAGAGTTATCTTGGTAGGCTTGAAGTCTGTCATTCCCAGGCTGAGAGCTACTGATCTTGGCATTAAGTTAACACTAGAACCAAGATCACACAAAGATCTAGCAAATCTGTCAGTGAAGATAGTACAATCAAGAACAAAACTACCTGGATCAGGAAGCTTTTCTGGAATCTTGTTCTGGATAATAGCACTGACTTGAGCTGATATCATCATGACTCCTTGCTTAGCATTCAAATCCTTGGTTACCATCCTCTTGACATATCTCCTAAGTATTGGAGAAGTCCTAACAACATCAATCAAAGGTAGCTCAACAATAAGCTTGTCCATCATTGCTCTGCATTTAGCATCATCTAGCTCTTGTTTGGACTTCCTTGGTTTCTTGGGGAAAGGAACCTTGGGTTTGTACACTCTCTCAGCAATTGGAGTGGAAGATGTGACATTCAGAGTTTCTGTCCGTGGTTGGTGTCGATCGACACCCAGGTGGTGTCGGTCGACGCCATCTGTTGGGGTTTTGTCCGAAGCTTCGGATGGTAAGGGTGTCGACCGATGCTCAGTAGTGTCAGTCGACACTGGCTCAGCAAAGACATCCTCATCATCTTCTACATCAATCAACTCCTGTAAATTATCAGTTTGAATCTTCTGGGGTGTAGGATGGAGTTGTTTACCGCTTCTCAAAGTCACTGCATTGCATGAATGCTTGGGATTTAATTCAGTTATCCCAGGGAGCAATCCCTCTTGCCTCTTGACGGATCCAACGGTTTGTGCAACCTGACTCTCCAACTTCTTGACATGAATGTTCAAAGCTTAAAATTTCCCATTAAGCTCAGTGTAGACATTGTCAAGTTTTCCATTGAAGGTTACTGTCATTTGCTCCTGTCCTTGCAAAAGCTGCTCAAGCATAGCTTCCATCTTACTACTTTTAGCTGTTTTTGGAGGAGGGGACTGATATGAGTTATTGCCATAGGTCCTTGTGTACCCACTGCTTTGTTGTTGCTTCTGATAGTCAGACATGGGTACGAAACTAGAAGAATTGCCCTGAAAGTTACTGCGCTGGCTGTTTCCACTGTAAGGCCTGCTGCCTTGCTGATTTCCAAACCGCTGACCTTGATTGCCATAGGAATAGTTCACATCCTCTTCCTCTTGGTTTCCTTGAGCAGGTTCTGGCTCATATGTCTCAACTTCAGCAGCAAAATGAACAGATTTCTTACCCACAAGGAGATTGTGCACTGAATCCAGCTTAGCATTAACAGAAGCTAGCTGGTTTGCATCAAATCCACCATGTAATCTCTTTCTTTCAGCATCAGCTCTCTTAGTACTGTTACTGGAGGCTAGTTTCTCAATCAAGTTCTCAGCTTCATCTGGATATCTTGTCTTGAAGTTTCCATGGCTTGCAACATCCAAGGCTAGCTGATATTCCCAGTCAATCCCTCTAAAAAAGATACTTAGAAATTGCATTCTTGAGAAGCCATGGTGTGGACAGTCCCTTTGATAGGCTTTGAATCTCACCGAAGCTGCCTTGAAAGCTTCATCAGGTCTTTGCTTGAAGGAGGACAGCTTGACTCTCAACTCATCAGACATAGCATCATCATAAAAGTAACTAAGGAAAGCCACCTTAATTTGTTGCCAAGATGTCAAAGATCCTGCTGGCAACTGTTTTAACCATTGAGATGCTTCTCCTGCAAGTGAATATGGGAAGACCTTGCAGTAGATGTAGTCTTCAGTCACACCATTGGCTTTGATGCTAGTCACTAGGTCTTCAAAGTATTAATATGATCCAGAGCTTTCTGATTTGGCAGGTTGGAGAAGGGTCTCTGTCCAACTAGTTGGAAGTATGCAGGCTTCAGCTCAAAGTCATTCCTTGGGAATGGAGGTAGAACAATTGCAGAGCGGTTTTCATACATCAAATCAGCTCATTTGAAGTCTGCAATAGTCCTGATCAGATCCCGGTTTTGATCCTGTCTTCGAACCGGGTTCTGGACGTAGTTGGCAGCTCCACGTCCGTCTGCTGCAGGTGGGTGTCGATCGACACCCTGTTGACGTTGGTCGACACCCTGTTGGCGTCGGTCGACACCCTGTTTGCGTCGGTCGACACTATCGACCTCCCCGTCAACAACAGCTTGCTCGTTGACAACAACAGCTTCAGCAATCACATTGCCTTTTGCATCAAGCTTTTGGCCCTGCTCATTGCGCAAGTGACCCTCTTGATACCTCAAAGCACCGTCCTCATCACGAATCAAAATGATTGTGTTAACCATCTTTAAGGATTTGGCTGCTTTTCTGTTCTCACGCTCAAGTTTTCCCGACTTTTGGTTTGAAAGCTTCACAGTAGGACCAATCTTGTTGCTCCTTGTGTTAGGCTTATTAGGCATGTACCTGAAACACCAAAGAGAAGAAAAACAAAAACGTGTAAGTAGAAAATAAAAAGAAAAGTTTAGACAAAATTAAAAACTCAAATATAATGGTAGATCAAAGAGACCCTGGCAACGACGCCAAAATTTGATATGCTCAAATTAATCCATGGAGCTACTCTCTCAAACAAGAGATCACTGTAGTACTTAGGGGTCGAATCCACAGAGACTCAAGATCAAACACAATGGATTATGGAGTTTTGTTATTATTCTAAACAAGGTGGTTTAATTATTGAAAAAGCAACACAACTATTTAAATAAAAGTGTTGTGAAATCAGAAAATCAAAAGGTTAGGCCTAGGTGATCAATAAAGAATTATTGAGAAGAACAACCAAGGATGAAGATCATAAAAGATAAAGAACCCTAAAAATCATAGATCTAATAAATCATAAAAACCATGTGAAAAACCCTGAACCTAAGAAGCAAACTACTGAGACATATTCAATGAAGAACAAGACATAATTTTGAATAACATGCAATATATATCAAAAGTAAAAGAGGGAGTTTAGAAATCTTTTCTCTACAAAAGAAATCAGATCCATCTCTCCCCAAAAGCTCTCAATATCTTTCTCTCAAAAATCTGCTAGAAAAATAACTTTCAGGGTTTCTAAAACCCCAAAAACTATATATACATGTCCTAAAACACGTCAAGGACATATTTTGCAATTGTGAAAAACTTCGGGCAAAATTGTAAAACTTCCAAAACTTGGTTCTCTCGTCGGATAAACAGGGGTGTTGATCGATGCTGCAGAGGTGTAGATCGACACCATTACTCTGGTACGACTTCAAGTCGATTTTCTTCTGTTAAATGCTCCAAAACGATCCAAATTGCTCCACTTTGCTCCATCCGTGCCAAAATCCTAGAAAACCTGTAAAGACTCTAAAACAACCTAGAAAACAAATGAAAAGATTCAAAAAGCACACTTATATCATGGTTAAAAACCATAAAAACCATGATATATCAAGATGCTTGTGTAATCATCTGATGTGAGCTCTGGAGGCTGTGAAGTATGTTCCCCAAGGTCGGACAACTTCTGCTGCAAGTTCTTCTCATAATTGAGAGAGATTTGATCCGCCTTCCGGTCAACATAAGTACCATCCGGCTTGGTATGCGTCTTAATAAAAACCTCACCAAGACTCACCGGTCTTCCCAATTCCGTTTCTTGCAACATTACAAGAGAAGCAAGGGTTATGAAATCATTTAAAGCTCCAAATGTAAAGAAAAACAAAATTTATGGGTATATAAAAGTTAATAACCATTTCG
The DNA here is from genome assembly GCF_000633955.1 of Camelina sativa. Lineage (NCBI taxonomy): Eukaryota > Viridiplantae > Streptophyta > Magnoliopsida > Brassicales > Brassicaceae > Camelina > Camelina sativa. Next base: position 39,180,659 of record NC_025695.1, read on the forward strand.
GTATGGATTTGTTGATAAGACTTTGGCCCTGATAAGTGGACATGAGGACCAAGACCACCACGATCAGACAAACCAGCTTTAGAGTAGGTGAGACTCCTTTGTTGTGCTTCTTTAGTCTCCCAATACTCAACCATTGTTCGCCAAATAGTATCTCTGATCCATGTTCGTCGCTCCCCACTCATCTTGACATTGCTAATCATGTCTTTCATCCGGCGTTGGCAGATGAGCTCGAAAAACTGTTGAACTTGCTTCTTCTGCCAAAGTGAAGGGTGGGAAAGGAGCTTTACCATCACTATCAATATGTAACTGTGGCCGAGAACAGAATTTTTGTATATCCAATCTTGACATGATGTTGTCTTTTGATTTACCCTTCACACTCATAAGAGTATACATGATGTTATCCAAAAAGTTATTCTCTGTATGCATCACATCAATATTGTGTCAAAGATTGAGGTCCCTCCAGTAAGGCAGCTCCCATAATATGCTTAACTTATGCCATTTGTGTTGCTTCCCATAGCCAACAGTCTTCTTTTCATGACCATTTCTACCAACGTCCTTGGTTTTTGCTGGTTTTACTTCAGCCAAACGCTCGTAATAAACTTGCTCACCGGTCAATGACTGAGGTGGATACTCTCTCGAAGCATCTTTTCCCTTGAGGAAGTCTTTCTTATTCCTCCTTCATGGATGACCGTGAGGAAGAAATCTTTGATGACAATCAAACCAACATGTCTTCCTTCCGTTAGGGAGATAAAACAACTTTGTATCTTCCATGCAAACTGGACAAGACAATTTACCATGGGTTGTCCATCCTGATAACATGCCATACGCCGGAAAGTCACTTATCGTCCACATTAGCGCTGCTTTTAGATTAAAATTTTCACTCAAGGACACATCATATGCATCGAATCTAGTAGACCACAACTCTTTTAACTCCTCAATCAAAGGTTGGAGGAAGATATTCAGACTAGCTCACGGATGATTTAGCCCAGAATTCAAAATGGTAAGAAACAAGAACTCTTCATTCATGCACATACCAGGGGGTAGATTGTATGGAGTCAAGATCACAGGACACAATGAATGATTAAAAGACATGCCAAACGAATTGAACCCATCAGTGCATAATCCAAGATAAACGTTACGGGGATTTTTTGCAAATCGAGGATTTTGTTCTTGAAAATATTTCCACTCCGCCGCATCTAAAGGATGACACATTTCTCCTTCCTTTGATTTGTGCTCAGTATGTCATCTCATTGCCGCCGCAGACTTGTGGCTCTGGTACATCCTCTTCAATCTATTAGCAATAGGTAGATACCACATACGACTATATGGTACTTTGGTTCTATGTCGGGGATCCTTAGGCTTCCATCTTTGAGCACCAGAAAACAGACAAGTCTTTTCCTTTTCGTCATCTTTCCAGAAGATCATACAATTGTTAATACAAACATCAATTGTATAATACGGGAGACCTAAATTGCGCATTAATTTTTCCGTCTCGTAATATGAACCGATTGCCTGGTTTCCTTCTAGTAAATACTCATTCAACATTACGCACACCGAATCCACTAACTTTTCACTCATATTATACTCCACCTTATTTTGCATGACTCGAGCAGCTAACAATAATTGTGAGTGACCTTCACGGCAACCATCGTACAAAGGATTTTTTTGCGCCTTCTAACAAGTCGTAGAATTTCTTTGAATGATTACGTATTGGTTCTTCTACATTTTGAGAACTACCCTCATGATAGTTATCATCTAAACCCACATTATAACGAAATGCATCATTCACCATATCGACATATGGATTTTCTACTACATTACCCACATCTACATTATCCACTTCTTGATCACTACCAACATAACTTGTTCCTATATCCATATTGATTTCTTCCCCATGTTTATACCAAATATAATAATCAGGCATAAATCCATTGCTAAAAAGATGAGTCCAAATTCTTTTTTCTGACATAAAATTTTCGTTCTTACAATGACTACAAGGACAGTGGAACATACCCCCATTATTCTGTGCTAGAGATTGACTATTTGCAAATGCTTGATTGCTCCACCCCCGTTGTAAACTCCGCCGAAAAATTGCCCGTCACTTCATTGAACCTCTTATACATCCACTCTCGAGAATTACTATAATTGTAATTCCCAGACATTATATAAGAATAATCAAAAAGATTTTTTTTTCCTTTGCACAAATGTGTTTGTTTTGAACGAGTGAGGAGAGAAGAAGTGGTGAAGCTGGTATATATAGAGCCAATTTTGGCGACTACCAAGCGACTAATCAAAATCAGTCGCATAATACAAGTATACCAACCCCCACACCAATCCCCAAACAAAATAAACGTGATTTTTAATACCGGCATTTTACTACTACTATACGACTACGTTACGACCCGCTAAAAGTGTCGCGTAGTAGTCGCCAAATGACGACTACTAAGCGACAACCTGTACGACCCGCCGGAATTGTCGCATAATAGTCGCCGAATTGGTGACTTGAATGCGTCTACCGAATTAGTCGTAAATGAGGGACTATATAACGACAAGGCTTTGACTGCCTTTATAATTCTATATATGAGTCGTAAGGTAGTCGTTAAATTGCGACTATTTTGACGACTACATGATGTTGTCGCAATTTAGCGACTACGTTACGATCATTTTTATTTAGTCGTAACGTAGTGACTATATAGTCGCTAAATTTAGCAACTGAATAATAGTCGTAAAATGTAGTCGGAAATGGCCGATTGTCTTGTAGTGTTATTCTGGCTAGAACATACAACATTCTCTTTTCTAACAAACATTCACAGACAAAAATTAATATTTTTGAAAGAAATAATTTAAATATATTATTTACTTATATATATTTGTTGTCAAACATATGATTCAAGAAAGTTTTTCTTATGCACTGTACCGTGACATGATTTTTGTAACTATTCCTCCCTTGATATACTATCTTGTAGTTTGAAACATGATGTTTTGTGTGATGGATGATGATAGAGATGAATGATGGATGAACAAGTGGATGCAAGGTGTTTCAATTACCCTCATGTAGTTGTAGCATAAAGGATGTCAAACCATAATGAGTGTGATGCAAGCAATCAGGATGTGAATACTTATCTAAGTCAAGCCAATATGATGAATGATTTTTACTAACAACCTAATGATAATTATGAAATGCAGAATGTAAAGCTACTAATACAAGATACTAAATGCAAAGTAAACAATAAAACAAAGTAGTAATGATACTAAACAGAAACATAAATTATACTAATGCAAGACAAGTAATGAAACAGGATTAAACAGAAATGAAATGGATGCAACAGAAATGAAACTAGAATGAAACAGGAAATGACACAGATATGATGCAGAACATAAACAAGAACTCTGGGATGAGCTCGAGCAAGCACTCGATCGGATGTGCGATCGAGTGGGTGGTCGAGTTGACAAGCGAATGAACAGAAACAGAGCAAACAATGAAAACAGAGCAAACATCAAGCAATTAACACTACTCAGACAGGGAAATCAATAAACAAAGAAAGATCCTAAGGATGGATTCATGGGATGGACTCAAGCTATGGTTATCTAAATTGGTCAACAAACCTCAATCAACAATGAGCTATCTCTAGACAATGATCTTCTAATACATGTTAATCCATTCTCATGACAATAACAATCAAGTCAAGATACTTCTTAGACCTAGTTCTCAGTAGCTATTACATATCAAAGCAGGCATTAAACAACCAGATCATCAAAGTCAAAAATCATAGTAAACATCTGATCTCTTAGCATGCTTCATGATAATCTCTAGTATTAGCCTTATCTAACAACTTAGACATTGGTGTGATGCTAAGAAACTTAAGATCTACCCTTACCCTCTCAGTATAAGAATAGCATAGAGTGTATCTAACCCAGAAGAGATATTAAGCAATCAATCTTGACCAATCTAAACAACCATAACCCTTATCCATCCTAATTCATCCTCAAGATCCTAAACCACTACTCACAATCACAAAACATGATGAACAAAGTCATAAACCCAGAAATCAATGAAACTTGCATTATTAGAAAGATGAGATGAAGATCTACAATATTGAAGAAGAAATCAAATTCAAATTCTTAATACTTAGAAAGTTATGAAACCAACAAGTATCAAATATTTCTTAGAAATATGCAAAAGTGGCTAGAGAATCTAAAACAAAAGAAAAAAAATAAAGTAGATAATACCCAAAAGGGGTAAATACTAGGTTTATAGATTTTATCTAAAAGTGGCTCTCCTCTCTTTTTTTTTTGTGGCTGCAGGGTACAAGCCTTTATATAGGAGAGAGGGAGAAACCCTAAAAGTAGCTAGAAGACAAAATGGAGGGTCGTCGGTCAACTCGACCAGGTGCTCGGTCGAGTGCTTGGTCGAGTGGCCTCTTCTTCTGGTTCTTCCAGCCGGTCGAGTCCTTCTCCGCATACCGTCGAGTATTTGGTCGAGTGGGCGGTCGAGTGGGCGGTCGAGTGGACGTGGGCGGTCGAGTGGACGTGGGCGGTCGAGTGGACTTCCGAGCTTGGTTTCTTTTGCTCTAACTCCTTGATCTTCTTCACTTTGATAGCTCAAATCATTCTCAACATCTTTCCATGCTCCTTAGGATCCAAATTCACCTGTTTATGCAAGAAACTATGCAAATGCAATGCAATTCTACTCTAATGCATAACAGTCCTAAAACTACTCAATAATGGCTAAATATGCTAATAAATCATGCAAAAGATGTGAATATACTAAGGTAAAACATGGTGAAATATATGAACATCAACACCCCCAAACTTAGTCTTTGCTTGCCCTCAAGCAAATGAACAAGACATAAGTAGGAGAGTGAGGTTTGAAAGTGGGATCTCAGCTCCTAAAACTTGCTAATAAACTAGCTAGAATCAATGTCCAAGTTACTAGTATTATGATGCAAGTTGAGTGAGCTGTACTTAAAGATTTTAGACAAGCCTATCACAACCTTTATTGATTTAAGCCTTAGATATCCACATGCATTTAAATCAACCATTTCCTTTAACATTCACTAAACAAGAACATGAATCAATCTTATGCAGTGCTTAAACTCATTTGGTTTGGTAATAAAGGTTTAGAGACAATGATGGTCTCTCTTTAGAGTGGGGCTTATCAATATCAAGGTTCTCTCATAAAAATGAATTGAGCTTTAGAAGAAAGCTAAAGGTAAGAACACTTAGACAAATACAAGAACAAAACCTTGTCTATCCAAAAGTAACCAAAGTGTTTGATCCTATCACTCTAAACCCAAATGATCCTAGTTCTACCCTTTATCTTCATCTTTTTGCAAATACCCCTTTTTTTCTTTTTTTTTTAAGCCTTAGGAGAGGTTTCATATTTGAATCATCTAGTGGAATGAGGATTCTTTCTTATTTACTATGGTTCCCTTTTCTTCTTAATATTTAAGACATAAAAGCTTTTTGCTAGACTCTTCTTTTCTTTCTCTCTTTTCCTTGACTAGAACCATCTTTAACAATCTCATACTTCCCATTTCTTTTTTACTAGAGCTTAAATTTATTTAAACACATTTCCCTCCTAAAGACTATAACCTTTTATTTCTTTCTTTCTCTTTTCTTTTTCTTTTTCAAAACAACCAAGTCCCAAACCCAATAATTAAACCACCTAGTCCTATCTAGTTTGAAAATTGCAAACTAGAACTATACAAGGCAATATTCTTGTCAGCTCAAACCTAACACTTTCTACCAAGCTCAATTCCAAAAAGGCCTTACACACTCAAGAATAAACATGGTTTGAAAGAAGGGTTGGTTAAGGGTAGGGGAAACTGATTCTTAATGAGGAAATCAGCTACTTGGATCAACAAGAGTGGTAAAAGGAGAAAGATGATCCAAATATGTATATGGTATCCATGAGTTTAAAGCAATGCACAAATTGATAATTATAAGTCAATATTAGGTTCTTATAAATAGGAAATGGCATCAAATCGCAACATGCTTCAATTTAGACCAAATGCAATGCAGGAATTCAAGATTTGGTTCAACCTTATGCTTCTAACCACTCAACTAGCATCAAAGTACTATTAACTTGGGCATTGATCCTAGTTTAGTGAATTTAAGCAAGCTAACAAGGCAAAACTCATCATAGATCCCTAATGCAGATATGAAACAGTCCTACATGAAACATGCTAAACAAAATGCTAATATGCAATGCAAGCTACATGAAAACTCTGTTTTTGTAAAGATTTTTGCAAAAAATTTCAAATTTTAAGTTTTTTCTATGCCTTAGATGAAATGCAACTACTAAAATGATTATGCTAAAAATTTGAAATAAGAAAACAAAACACAGCATCAAATACTATCTCAAACCCTCCCCCAAACTTAAATTACACAGTCCCTTGTGTAAGAGAAATTTGAAAGAGGATTCAAGACTCTAAACAAAATAAAACTAGATATGCAATGATATGTACAATGAAAAGGTGAAGTTGGTACCTCATGGGTTGTGGAAGAAGTTGTCCACATCCTCATTCATGCTTTCATAAGTGTAGTTGGGGTCTTGTTGCTGACTTGGAGGTGGGGAAGGAGGCAACTCGACTATGGCCATCGACTGGTACTCAGTCGAGTGCTAGGTCGAGTGCACTGGTCAAGTTGGTCGCCGAGTTGGTGGTTGTGGGAAAAATTGTTGTCCTTGCTTCTAGTAGTATTGCTGCAAAAGTGCTGGATCCATGAAGTATTAGGGATGGATGGGTGGGTAAGCTTGGCCATAGGGATAGCCTGGATAGCCTGCTGGAGCAGTGAAACCATAAGGAGGTCTGGACAGGTACTCGGCCGAGTGCATTGGAGGTACTCGGTCGAGTGGTTGCTCGAGTGAACCGGTCGAGTGCCTCGGAAACTGCTGTTCTGGGCGGCTTGAACCTCTCCTCCTCTGAATTGGCTCATGCATTGAAGCTCTAGCTGGTTCCACTGGGTTTTCAGCTCTAGACAATGCTCTAGTTGAGCTACTCCTCCTAAAAGGGCTAGATGGTGTTGGTGAAGAGTTCCCACTCTTCAATTCAACAATCTCCTTCTTTAAACCCTTGATGGACTTAGTCATCCTTCCCATCTTCTTTTTAAGCTTTTCAAATCTTCCCATGCCACTTGTTCCACTTTTGTAGAAGTGTCAACCTCTTGCTAGTCTCTCTCACTCCTCTAATATCCCTTGGATTTGGCTCATAATCTTCAAAGTAGAATTGCTCTTCCCCATCAGCCATTTCCACATCTTCAGCTTGATCTTCTATTACTTAGGTTGTCCCATCAAACAAAAACTCAGCAGCTGGCCAAAAGTCAATGTTTAGCCCTTCTCTTATGGTGGTGAGAGCTTGATTAGGTAGAACAAGTTGTGCCTTCCCATGTGTTGGAAGCTCAAAGTTGAAGAGGTGCTTCCCATAGTGCATCTCCTTGGCTAGAATGAGAGTGGAGGTGAGGTAGTTGGTGTCAATCCATATTGGCTTGACCTTCTCTCCTTTGAGTGGTACCTTGGCAGCTAATATCATTGGAGTGATGATGCCTCCAATGGTTAGAACTCCAACTGATCCTCTCTTGTGCAACTTGGTCACCCAGCTTCTATAATAGATCAATTGGTCAATGAGGACCATAGCAAGATCAGTCTCCACACTGCTCCCAAGGATGATGGTTCCATTCCTTGCTTGAGTGATGATTCCATAAAGGGCCATATCAATAATCTTGAGTTCTCCCTCATTTAGATTTCCAGTTTCCTTCCTAGCAAAGAATGTATTTGCTAGGGCCTTGTGGAAATATCTCAAGACTGGACTCCTTATCTTGGAACTCTTGGTCTTGGAGGATGAGTAAAAGCTGCTATCTCCAATGGTTTCCCAAACAACAAAAAGCTCTTCTCTTGGTATCACCATACTCCTCTCTCTACCAACTTCAAATCCAAAGATGTTGGCTATCTTCTTGAATGAAAGCTCATATCTCCTCCCCTTGATGGTGAAATAACAGCAACCAGCTCCTAATTCTTTATCCATCATTGGGTAGAAGTGCATCTTGATGGTGGCTAAGAACTCACAGCTCTCTTCTCTATACCCTTCCATGTACAATCCCATGAATTTGCTTAGATTGCACTTCTCAAAGAGAAATTCTACATCTTCAGCAATCTCCAGCTTCTCCATGGTCTCCTTGTGTGGATATCTTGTTCCTTGGAAGCTCATCCTCATGAAGGCTTCATAGAGCTGTTTTGTAGTTAGACCACAAGATTGTTCTTCTTCTCCCTCTCCTTCTTCCTCTTCTTCTTCTTCACTCTCACTTTCAACCTCTTCTTGTTGAACATCAGCTGCTAGCCTCTTTCCCTTTGCCTTGTTCCTCCTTATGTGCTCTTGAAGAGTGAACTCCATCTCTTCTTCACTCTCAGTTCGCTCAGGATCCTCCTCAATGGGTTGATGTTTCTTACTTGGCATGCCACTCGACCGCCTACTCGGACCAGCACTCGGTCGTTTGCTTGCTCGAGTAGGTGGTCGAGTACTTCCACCAGCTTATTTCCTTGATGCAAGCTGTGCATCACGTCGATCCAAGGAGCGATCAGCAGCTTGTCGAGATGCTCTTGTAGACCTTGAAGACATTTTGAAAGAGAACTGAAAGGAATAGACTCATAGCTCAAAGTTAATAGGTTAGTAACCCAAAAACCAAAAAAACTAAGCTTGAGCAAGAAGATGAACTTGAGAGAGATTATAAGCTAGATTTTGATTGTTTTAAGCAAATGAGAGAGTGTGAGAAGCATAGGATCGAGTTTAGCTGTTTATAAAGAAGCTAAGGGGACAAAGAGACAAGGGTGGAGCGTCCATACCATTCAAATTTGAATTGAGAATCTTTGACTCACTTTTTGCTGCAACTCGACCCCACCACTCGACCCCATGTGGTCGAGTGATTGACCAAAATTTGAATTTCGAAGTCCTTTCTCCCTCCACTCGATCGTGTAAGACAAAATTGAACCGATTGGGCTTGAAATTTTATTCCACTCGATCGAGTACCTCTTGTGGGCTGGTCGAGTGGCTTTGCGAATCCACTTCTACAAGTCCAATTCTTCTTAAATCCATCTACACTCTCATAAAATGGCCTGCCCAACACAAACATAAAAGAAAAGAAATCAAAACTACAAGGAAAATTAAGCATATTTACAATGATACCTTAGGAACTTCCTCCCTAGTGAGCTTGTTTAAAGTCACTAAGCTTGACTTTTGATGCCTTTTTAGGCTTGGTTTGGAGACCAAGGAGGTGATGAAATCCTCCCTGGTACAACTTGATCACTTTGGTGTTGCTTCTTGATCACTGCCCCCTTAACACTTGAACCTTGTTTCTTCTTAATTTTGAGCCTTGGTCTTGCCTTCTTCAAAGACCTCTTGTTGAGTTGCACTTGAAGATCCTTCACTAGATCAGTCAACTCTTGAACTGAACCCTTGAGCCGCTCCACAGATTCTTCATGAGATGAGACTTTAGCTTTTGAAATCTCTACTTCACTTGGGACCTCATAATCTCTCTTGTCTTTAAGAACAAAAGGTTGACCTCTAGTGAACAAAAGGTTGACCTCGAGTGTCTGGTCGAGTGGACTTCTGAGCTTGGTTTCTTCTGCTCTAACTCCTTGATCTTCTTCACTTTGATAGCTCAAATCCTTCTCAACATCCTTTCATTCTCCTTAGGATCCAAATTCACCTGTTTATGCAAGAAACTATGCAAATGCAATGCAATTCTACTCTAATGCATAAACAGTCCTAAAGCTACTCAATAATGGCTAAATGTGCTAATAAATCATGCAAAAGATGTGAATATACTAAGGTAAAACATGGTGAACTATATGAACATCATAGTTTTTGTTTTTTTTTTTTTTTTTTTTAAGTGTCAATGCTGAAATTTGATGGCTTTTAGCTCCATTTAAAAAGTCGTAAGTATCATTTGGCACAGTCAAGATGGTTATGTTCTGCTAGAAGAGAAGAAATTTATTTATTCGATGTATTCTTTGCTTGATTCAGTGATCGAACTAACCTTAAGAATTTGGAAAAAAGCTAAAAGAAAGTCGAAGATGTTAATTATAGCTTTTAATTAAGATATAATTAATGTTAGGACAAACAAAGAAAGTAAAACAACAGTTGGATTGGTTAACTTAATTCATTTGTATTTCTCATCTTCTAGATCTTAATTTTGGAGACTTCGATGCAATACTATAATAATATTTCAACAACGACGGGAATTCAGAATTGCATTTTTTTTTGTTTCCGAAAGATCAAGAAGTGGCAACACAAGATGCCTATACGCAGACGATACGAGAGTGTTATCAACTATCAAGCAACATGCGTCTCACCAATAGTATTAATTATATATTTTAAAATTTGCATGCATATTTTACAAGTTTTGTTAACATCTTTTATTTTATTTTGATTTTATGTATTTTATATGATGTGTTTGACAAATTTTCAATTTGATAACTCATTTCTTCTGCTTGATTATTTAGTTAACATGCGCCATAAACCATTATTATTTTCTCATAAGATTACAATTTCTTTTTCTTCATTTTTATGCTTCTTCCCTGTTCCGTCAATAACATGTAAACACATATATATCTCTTAAAATAACATTTTTAATTAACGTCGGATCAAAGGTCTTTTAGTTTTCACATACATTGAAGTAGGAAATAGCTCATAAGAATTCATAGTCTGAACCCATTTTTTCCGTAAACCAAAAGAGAAATAAGACAAAAGAAAAAAAGCATAAAGGTTAGAAACTTGGAGGCACCAACAGTGAAGCCGCTTTATGCCCCTTCCTCTTTTTGACTTCACTCAGCCTGGTGCCCTACCTATATTCCAAACACCAAAATATAAAAACAAAAGAAATTGACTAGTAAATACTATACTTCTTAGTTTACTATATACGAAACCCAACAAGTCCATCGATGACAAAACCAGCCAATATTTTGGGATTGAACCGGTAATCCTACGGGCCAACCTGTTAAGGACAAGATTTGGCCCGCACAAAGACTTTAATCCCACTTTAACAACTTTTAATCAAGTGTATTTCACACTTTGGTCATCAAAGGAAAAGGGAAAAATGATGAGAAGGATATGACCTTAGGTTTGAGGATGCCGTACTTCTTGAATTGTTCCCTCACGACCCTGTTATATATGAAAGCAGCCCCTCTAAACTGTGGCAGAACCAACCATGCCACGAACACTAACTTCGCCGTGTACCATATCGGTATCCTATAAATTACTCAAGATATTTTCACCCATTTTTCTCTATTTTAATAACGTTACCATGACCACAAGAAATGAAACATAGATATGATATGGTTAATGTTACCACTCTAGGAGAGATTGAAGGATGAGTTCCGAGAGGGTAAGGAAAGAGTAGAGTATCCAATAAGCAAGCCATTGATCGTCATCTACTTTTGATGGGCTCTCTATTGCTAGAACCGACGCATATCTTTACCAATATCATAAACAATCAAATAAAAAATTTAAGATAACACCAAACAGAAATATGTATATTAGAAAACAATAGGAAATTACTTACAAGGGATAAAGCAGCATCACCACGGGTCTGCGTATGATCGTCCCAAGAAAACAAAAACACAAAATCACAATATTATAAACTGAGATCCTCAAAATAATTTTAATCAAAACATAATCAAACGATAAACTGAAGGAAACTAAATAAGATAGAGAAAAACAATAAAAAAAAATGATATAGAAGAGGAGACGAATGAATAAATATACCCAGCGAGAGAATGAAGAGCAGAGAGAGATGTCGATAGTTTTGTCATTTTTAAGAAGATGAACAACACAACAAAAATCCAAATCAATCAAATGGAAAGAAGTCTTAAAAGAAGTTTCGAAATGCTCTTTGTTTTTCTGAAACAAGACGACCAGAGAGAGAGATCTTCTTATTTATATTAAACTGTCCTGGTTTGGACATTCAAAACGGTTTTGCACAATTTGGTTCAAGTCCGAACCGGGAGAATTTGGTATCGTTTATTTCACATACCGAACCGATGAATCTAGTTTTTGATTTTTTAGTCTTGTGTACCATAAACTTTCCCATTTGGCTTTGGTATAACCGTAATGCCGGTTGATGAGAGCCAAATCAGATAGTCTGGTTTAGCTATTCTGGTTCGGTTTGTGTGGGATTAGTTTTGATGAGTAATATACCGGACACGTGGGAGTGAAAGAGACAGAGAGTATCGGATTCTAACTTGAGCGTGTCCGACATGTCACTGGCCAATAGAGGCCAGATGTCGGTGAGATTCTCTTTATTGTGATTTTCCATGCTTTTCTTTTCTTTATTTTCCTTTAATTACCCATTAAGAAAGAAGAAAATAGTATACCAAAGTAAATCAAGAAAAAGAAAACACATAACTAGTATAAATGTGCCAAGTATATATACTGATTCAATTCATAAACATTAGCAAATCTTATTTTGTCATTAACAAAATTTTATCCAATAAACAAAAAAATATAATTATATACATGTATCTTTATTTTCTTACCAAAACTATTTTATATAATATGAGAAGGTTTTCTTCTAACTTATCATAACACAACATTTGGCAGCGTATATCTTTGACACATGTTCTCACTTCTCAATTATTAAATTCTTTTAATTTATTTTTCTTAAAAATACATACATTATTTTTCTTATTCACTAAATGTAAATGATATTTCAGGACTAAAAAATATATTGACATTTATGCAACGCCCTTTTAATAATTATATATTGATATCATTTATCAATATTTTATATACTTAACATAACATTATAATTTTGCATAGATATCATTTATCAATATTTTATGTAATTACCATAAAATTATAATTCTGCCAATAAAAAATAATTAAATCTTATATATAATATGAGAAGGTTTTCTCATAACTTTGCATAACAACGACATTTGACAGCGTATATTTTCGATACATGTCCTCACTTCTCAATTATTAATTTTTTTTTAATTTGTTTTTCTCAGAAGTATATACATTATTCACTAAATTTAAAGTATATAATTAAATTTTTCATATTCACTAAATTTAAATGATATTTCATTACTAAAAAACATATTGACATTTATGCAATGTACTTTTAGTAATTATATATAGATATCATTTATCAATATTTTATTTAATTAACATAACATTATAATTTTGCATAGGTATCATTTATCAATATTTTATGTAATTACCATTATATTATAATTTTGCAAATGAAAAAGAATTAAATGTTAATATTATAAATTTTGGACAAAATAAATTTCTGATAATTAAAGTTTTAAATATTAATATCATAATTTTGGAAAAATATAATGTGATGGTTATTGAATTATTTACTAATTTCAAGCTATAAAAAAATTATAACATTATAATAGTTATTTGTTGACAAAAAATATAATATTTGTTTCACAGTTTTTGTGCCAAAATATCAAGTCAATTTATTTTAAAATAATTTCAAGATATAAAACAATATGATATTTTATTTTTCTTTATTAGTAATCATTAACACAATTTATTGCATATTAATTCTTTAAAATGTAACTCCCATGATGTTTGAAAAGAATTTAAAACAAATCTTTGAATACACTTTAATGTATTAATTGCAATACAATTTGTGTTTTACAAAAGAAAAAAAAAACACAGACAAAACCTATGATATATTTATTCTTTGTAATGTAACCATAATTCCCATGATGTTTGACAAAAAAAAAACTGAAAAACCTCTCATACTACAACATATTTAATAAATAGCTAGACAAAGTCTTCATCAAACATCATATTTTACCTCTCACATAATTTTCTAAATTTGGTAATATTTAACTTTTTTCTTTATGAGACATTTGTAGGTTTTGTAGAATATATAGATGTGAGCATATGAAATATGGTTATCCATTAGAAAGAGTTAGATGAAGAAGGTCTTAGGCACATAACACATTCTCACTTGTAAATGTTGGTAAATGTTATTTCGAATGCCTATTTTGTATATTAATATTGTATTTTTTTTTCTTTTGATCTATTTGATAATTTTTTAATATAAAAATTTTAGTTTTAGATCATAATTCATTAACCCTAATAGATTTTATATCTTAGTTACAATATTTATGCTACTTATTATCCATGTTATATTTTATACAAGTGTGTTTGTATATATTACCCATGAAAATGAGTTTAAACAAATATTAACTGTTTCGAATACTATTACTTTAAATTTGTACCTTAACGTTACAACTGTGCTTGTATGTATTTATTAACTTTCTTTATAATAACCAATTCCATGGTCCTTTATTTTATTTATAGGTTATGATTTCTGATGAGAAAGGTTTTGCGATGCTTTATGGTTTAGGGTCAAGGCAGATTTGGACGTCTATGTGATATATCTCATGATATGGGTTTCCAAAGCCATGTGATTCTTCCAAATTCAGTTTTTATTTTCTTACACAATTTAGTCTTAATTATTTTTTTAAAATATACTTAACATCTAATTTCTTTTCACAACATTATTGTTTGGGTTATACTATGTATGCACTTTTTTTCTCTTCTCATATGTTCCTTTATTTTTCCTAGCCATGATCGATTGTTGATGATGTGATGATAGTGTTTACCCGCAAGCAGAGCAAGACAATGGGATTTGACCATGTGTGCAAGTTTCATTAATACGCATTTAACATTATTCACCTCTACCACGTGTTTATCAAGTCGAAAGATCTAAAAATCACTCGAAGTTAATCCCAATTGCATTCTAGAGAGAGACGGAGGGAAAGAGAGAGAAGAACAATGTCTTGGAGAAGTAGAAAGATTTGAGTTATCTCTTCTTCCATCTATCACATGATTTTAGAAATAAAAACAAAGAAGAAGAAAAAAATTATCTGGTGAATAATTATTTTATGTTCTCTTAGATTATGCAGTGAACACTAAAAAAATTAACTCGATAATACGATGGTATGTTTTTAATCTTTTTCGTTGGTCATTTTGAGTATAATACAACATATATATATATATATATATACATTAATAATATATCAATATATATTAATAACATTTTTTTACTCAATTCTAAACTAAAATTCAGTTTGCATTTGGTATGTTCAATAGATATAAATTACGTGATAAAAATATAGAAGTATCTAACAGACAACTTTCTTTTCCAAATACAATTAATCAAGAAATAGAAAGAATTCAACTTCTAGAACACAAATGCATTTGAAGTCATTTGTATAATTCATTAAGATTATAATATTTTATTGCTAAAACATTTAAATTATAATAATAAAACATTTAACCATGTGTGAAGCATGATGGTAATATATAAATATCAAAATTATTTAGACATGCTACCTTTAGCTATCTAATTAATGGAATTAATTACATAGAGAATGAAGAAAGAGCGTGAGTTTCGACTCAAGAAGAGGTTATTCGAGAAATTCAAGCTACTGTCTTGTTCTTCTTGGAGGTGTCTGGTTTTAGAAGATATTGATGTTTTATAGATTATTTTAAAAGTGGACAAACTAACACATAATGTTCATGCTCAGCCATGTAATACGTAATCAATGTTCATTTCTCAACGTAAAAAATGTTTGTACGTCTTGATTGTGAATCAAAACATAAAAAGCTCTATATATTTTAAGTGACTGAGAATACTTATTTAAAAACAAAACAAATAACAAACATAAGATAATTTATTGACACACAAAATATAAAATTTTAAATATTTTAATAAATCTAATATCTGTTAAAATTATTATAAAGTTATCTCGCGCATCGCGCGAGTCTACTTCTAGTATATATATATAGTAAGGATAATAAAAGACAAAATCCTCTATATTTAAATTTTGTATGAAGATTTCACAAATATTTCATAAATAGTGATAAAATCATATATATTAATGGTATATTGATTTTTTGCCATTATATTGTTTTGGTTCAATTGCCATTGTAGATAAATGTTATACATAGGATTACCAGCAAACTTTTAATCCGTTGGTAAATTTTTCACAGAATGGTTTTATCAAAAACTTTTCTAAAGTTCTGTTGAAAATATTTTGACAGGCTAAGACCGTAAAAAAATTATTGTCAGTTTCTCAATTTCCAAATTTTCCAATTTCATCAAAATAATTTCAACAGTCAAAAGTTAAACTCTTTTCCCAACTGATGGGTCGTCGGAAAATTTCCAATGGTATGAATTCACATGTGTAGCTCCACTCTCAATTTTCTTTCTTTTGTTAAAGAGCTTATTCCACTCTCAGTTTTCACATGAGAAGATATATGAAAACCGAAGAAAATAAACTTATACATGTTTTCTAGTATCTATACTTCACAAGGATGGATTTATATATTAGAGTTGATGTATTATAACAACCTAGTGTTATAGAAATCGGGAACTCAGCAATTTGAAGATCTTCTCATTTTTTTATTTTTCTACTCGAATTTAGTTAAGCTGTAAGATAGGGACATGATGCACTTGTTCTTGTTGTAACAAAAAGTAATAAATTTTATATAATTGTTGATTCTATATAAAACAGCAACACTTAACCAAACTTTTCTCTTCCACGTTAAAATCATTTTGGCGTTTACTCAAATTCCATTCTTCGCTACCTGGTAACATTTCAAAACCTTAATAAAAGTCATGGTCTAAAATCCTTATGTAAGAGTGGGTTACTACAAAAGCTAGTCTGGATCACAAGCAAGCAATCTAGTGGCGAAAACTTATATGTTAGAGAAACTCTAACGGGGACGGCAAAACATCAATTATAGTGTTAATTCACTTCAATGGAACTGCAAAACAAACACTATCTCTATTTTTTTAGTGTTTTGTGAATAGTGTTACATCAAATATAGTGTAACAATATTCACAAAACACTAAACAAATATATCTTATTTCATTCATGTTTTTTATTTAAAATATATTTAAATTATTGTTTATCAACTAAACGTGCATTTGGAGTATTGCAGTTAAGATTGGCAATTGTGGCTGGACCTGCACATTTTTTGAGTAAGAAAATGTTACATGATATAATGAACATTTGTATCATAATGCATAATATAATTATAGAGGATGAACATGATGTTGACGCAACTATTGAAGAAAGAGTCGAGCAACGATGATGCTCAATTTCAAGAATTTTTAGCTCGACACAGACAAATTAAAAATCGCGAAGCACATATTGAACTTTGAAATGTATTAATTGAGCATTTGTGGTCCGAATTTACTAATTCTGAAAATTAGTAAAATGTAATTTATTTCTTAATTTTAAAAAGTATTTTAATTTATTGATTGTAATTTTATATTAAGTACTGAATTGAAATAAATCGTTTATATAAATATTGATTTGTATTAAACTATTAGAAAAAGAATTTTATTTAATAATATAATAAATAAAAGTTTTGTTTTTAGTGTAAAATTTGGTGTTGTGGTTGGAGATGTAAAACTTTTTAGAACACCGAAACACAAAATTTAGTGTCAAAATTTGATGTTTTGGTGTTTTATGGTTGGAGTTCTCTTAATCCCGTGTATAATTTCATAATTGTAGCCATGAATGATGGTGAAAAGTGGGATACTTTTCATAGATAATTTCATACAAAAGTAAAAAGTGGAATAATCATAACTGAATGTACAAAGAGGCCAATTGGTGAAGAGTATATGTTAGTCCAGTGGATAATTTCAGCCTAATTTTCATAGAGGTGATGTAACGTTCGCTAAGGATAATTTAGTTAGTTCAGTTTTTTTAAAAAATTTATTTGACAAAAAAAGTTTCGAGTTTGATGCATACGATATCAGGGTGTCGTGTTTCTTTTTAGTTATGTGAGAATTGGAATTATTTGGAAATTTGTACGAAACTGATGTGTTTTTTAGTGTTTCATTTCATTTAAAATTAATGTCGTGAGGTGATGAAATACACTAGGAGGACAATTTTTTATTTAACATTTTTTTTTAAAAATACGATCATTTAATTCGGATGAAACAAAAAATAAGTTACCAAAAGAAAGAGTACATTCAAATTAAAATACGGCATATAGATAAAGTAAAAATAAATAAATCCTACAAACAAACCCATCAAACTGACGATTTTATTACATAATGGTACAAGTGTTGGGGTTCTCGTCACTGAATATCTGTGGTGGATAAGCAAACATCTCCACGGGGTACCTTGGTGGCTGGTACTGATACTCATTCTTCTTCAGGTCTACCACTATGTTCCCCTCCACGGCCGCACCACCATCGCCTTTGGCACCACCGTCCTCCTTGGCCTCTTTTCCTTCTTTGGGTTGCCCATCTTCCTTTTTCTTCTCCTCCTTGTCTTTGGTTTCTTTTTCTTTTTCCGGAGGTTTTGGCGGCGGATCTTGCTTGACTACCGCGGCGTGCTTCCCGACCCTCTTGTAAACGAACTCAACTAGCTTTTCCGGGGTAAAAACTCCTTTGACGCTCACTTGTGATGCTTTAAAATCTGGTTCCACAGACTCGACTCCTATATAAAAACATGTTTTGGCTTTAAAATTGGTTAATTTTGCTAACATTCCAATAAATTTCTACCTATCATAGTTAACAACAATGTCCTGAAACAAAACACTTGTACAACTTATTTATAGAGGATATATTTAACATTACAACTAAAGAAAAAAAAAAAAAAAATCAGAGTGTATAGAACTTTGGGATTCTTGGGGAATAGGTAAAGTAAAAGTAAAACTAACGTAGTTGACTTAAGTTAAGACTCGACTCAACCCTACTCGAATTATGTAATCTTGAATAATTTAAAATAAGCAAAAACTATTTGTAAAGAAGAAAGAGTTGAAGCTATATGATTATAATAACAAAACTTAGGTGAATGGGTTTCATTTTCTAATGAAAGATTCACTAAACACATGCTCTTTCAAATTGCTATCTTTAAAAAAAGGACCTACATAGTACACACTTACAGTTTCAATTACAATAAAGAAATGGAATCATTTTATGACATACAGAAGAGTCCAAAACTTGATGTCCCAATTAAGTGTAGTCCCACAAATTCAGAATTAAAACTCAGATTTAATAGGAATTGTACCCAATTCAGAATATTTTAATTAAAAAATTTAAACAAGAAGAGTGAAAAAAAAAAAATACAAACCTTTCATTCTCATGATTCTCTTTTGAATCTCCATGGCACATGCTTCACAATGCATGTGAACACTAAGCACCACTGTCACTACCTGTTTTTTTTTTCTCAGTGCCCACAAAACATTATTGTTAATTTACACAGAACCAATCAACTCTCCTTCAAATTACAAATCAAACCCCTAAAATCTTACAAATATTAAAAACAATACCTCTTCTTTTTTCTCCTCAGGTTTAGGCTTCTCCTCCTCCTTTTTCTCCGGTTCGTTCGGAACCGGTTTAGGCTCCGGAACCGGCGAGAGAAGCTCCACTTGACGGTGGCTCTTCCTCTGTAGCCTTTCCAACACTTTTAATGGATCTGCCTTCTCTCCTTTCACCACAACTTTACTAGTTTTACAATCAGTTGTTACATCCTCCACTCCTATATATATCACATTTTCCCATTAGACCAAAACTTAGCTTAAAAATTTTTAAGTACTAAAAACTAAAGAAGCACTGTAATGAGTAATAGTGATACCTTCAAAGCCTTTAAGGCATCTATGGATCTTTTTAGCACAACCTTCACAATGCATAAAAATCTTAAGAACTATATCTTGAGGCTCTTTCTTCTTCTCTTCTTCTTCAGGTTTCTTATCCTCTGGTTTCAGTTGTGGCTCTTCAGCTTTCTTCTCCTCCATTTTCTTATCTTCCTGAAAATGGCAAAAATAAGGAGTAGTGAATTTGAGAAGTCAATAGTGTTTGTCTATGTAAAATTTCGAAAAAGTTTGAAAAAAACACACTAACCTCTCCCATTGAATTTAGTGTCAGTGTTGAGACTTGAGAGTTGAGTGGCACAATTATTTAAGCTTTTTTCTTCTTTCTTTCTTTCTTTCTTTCTATGGACCGTCAGATTTGGTGCTTTTGATCTGTTTATATATTACACACACACCACATATATGTTTTTTTCTTTTACCCCACAGAGACAGAGCGCATTTACTACCAATTTCGTATTTCGTATTGAAATAATGTATTTTTACTACTATCTTTTTTGTCCCATTCAATTACTATTATTCATAGATTTTGTTGTTGTTGTCATTGCTTTGAATGTGTTGTACTTTTGTTGTTTGTTAATGCTGGACTTGAATGTTTGCATCACATAAAAAATAATAATTAATGGTGGTAAAATACGTTATTTGAAAGGGATTTGAAACACAGAGAAAATGTGATGAAGAAAAAGTTCAAAATTTTCTAGACGTTGTGTCATTTTCGAAACCTCTTATAATTGACACGAAAATCTCGTGAAAGGGGGAACAAATACTTGACTATATATTGAAAAATCTAGTCAAAAAGTACAACTATTTACTTGAGAATGGTTTATTGAATTCTGCCAAAAAGAAATTAAACTCCTCTAATAATTTATCCACTATTTCGCACAACCTAGACTTTGATTAAGTAACAAATAAAATGTATTATTGCAAATGGCATACCACAAAATAGGTAGAAATTCACATGGGGGGTGTAAATACTAAGTCCTGGCAGAAAGACTTGGAATTTTATAAGAAGACATGTTGTATCCATGACAAATTATATTCTTTCGATGTCAGAAAACGCCTTAGTTTGACAGTTTCCCGTTGAGATATTAGAGAAGTCTTAATGTGTACATATTTATGAATCCTAATTGAACCTGTCAATTGTATTAACAAAAAAAAAAGAATAAACGTACAAAAAAAATACACAAATTTAGATGAGATATATAACTTTATCTTCACATACATAGCCGACATTTCGAATATTTAAGGAGCGCTAAAGGAGTGACGGGGCTAAACCGGCTAAGAAGCTCCCGCCTACGTAGACCAACAAGAGGCCATGCATAAATTAATAAGTACTACTATTCTTTTTATCGAGAAGTGAAATATTATAACAATAATTTTTTTTTTGCGATAATTTGTTATAATGGCACGATGTTTTTGAATCTAGAGAGTCTCGTCATGTGTTTCAGTTTGGTTCCTTCCATCTCTCTCTCCTTTAAACTATTACTTGTCCCATTTATTGGATGGTTGGTGTTTTTAGTTGCAAATACCAACCGATTCTATCTTTGCTAGTATTTGGCAAGGCTTTACTAAAAAGTATGTAAAAGCCTTCTCTTTTGTACTAGACTTTGAAGAAAATATTCCATCAGGATATATTGCTATATATGGTATTATAAATTTATAATGAAACGTTTTTTACCTAAACAATGAACTTAGTGGGCTTCCTTAAGTCCAGTAGTAGTTAAGGAAGACGACTATATAGATCATCTAATCTTGTGATACGGGAACAATCAAATTCTTTTCTTTCTATTTTTTGGCAAAGATATGTTCATTAATTAATTAAAGGAGTCTCGTACAAACAGGAGGATCGTTTAAGATCACTTTTACTAAAGCATCAGCTTTCTTATTTTGCTCTCTCGGAATGTATTGAAAAGAAAGCTCTAGAAAAGTAGAAAAGATAGTGCGGATATCATGTATAATCCCATGGAGCTCTTTGTGAGAAATCTCCGATTTGATGACTTCGATCAATTGAGTCGAATCCGAAGCTAAAGAGAGTTTTGAAAAACCTAGATCTGATGCCTGTGTCAAGGCTTTGAGTAGGGCAAGTCCTTCTGCTAGAAGCGGTGAACCAACATGAGTCATCCTGAGGGCGTCAGAGCGTTGAGAGTTCGTGGCTCGATTCGAGAAGTGCCATCCCAGTCCTGCAGATCTCGATGTTCGATCCTAGGCAGCGTCGGAGAAACCAAGTGTTACATCTGGTGGTGGAGGTTGTTGTCTCTGGTTTCTTTGCTTGACTTTCCGATCTTCCTCTAGTAATTGAGCCTCTTGCCATTCCCGAGCTAAGGTGACTGCCACTCGTACTGTCTCGATTGGAGGGTCATGGCTTTTCTCAAAAATCTGATGATTGCGAGCAGTCCAGATTTTCCAAAGGATCCAGGGGTAGAGGGGGCCTTGTCCAACCCCGGTTGGCGGTAAGCATATACTCTTTTGGAGAGCTTCAAAAGCCTCTATATTTGTGGTGAAGAGGTTTGATTTGATTTGATGTTGTACCGGGGTCTGTTCCCAAACCTGTTTTGCGTAGGTGCAGGTGAAGAATAGGTGGGTTGCGGTTTCTTTGTTGGCACAGAAAGGGCAGCAAACCGTCAAATTGACCTGTCGTGCCTTGAGGTTCTCTCCCACAGGTAAAGCTTCCCGCATTAATTTCCATAGAAAGAATTTGATTTTCGGGGATGTTTTTATATTCCAAATATGCTCTTTCCACTTGAAGTCTTTGACCGTATCCTGCAACAGGGTAGGTGTCGGGTGTTGAACAATGCTCTCATAGTAGCCAGAATTTGTGGAGTAGGTTCCCGAGGTTGTGGATAGCCAAGCATAACTATCCTTCCCACCCCATTTACTTAGTTTGATCTCCAGGATTTGATCAGCAAATCCTGGGAGAATTTGCATTACTTTTTCTTTGTCCCAATCCAG
The DNA here is from genome assembly GCF_000633955.1 of Camelina sativa. Taxonomy (NCBI): domain Eukaryota; kingdom Viridiplantae; phylum Streptophyta; class Magnoliopsida; order Brassicales; family Brassicaceae; genus Camelina; species Camelina sativa. The sequence goes on from NC_025695.1 coordinate 39,203,248, forward strand.
CGTCTCCGGAGATATCAGGTGGTGGACATTCAGGTTAGCCGTGTCCTGAGGAGCTGGTCCCATTGGCACCGTTGGGGAGGTAAGAGAGATCCAAGGATCTTTCCAGATAAGGGTATCAAACCATTACCAATTACTCTTCCCAACTGTGTTTTCAGGAGCTCTTTACCAATAAGGATGCCTCTTCAGCCATGGGAGGTCGAGGTCGGGGGATTGCTTTCTAGAAAAGGGGTTTTGTAGCAGTATTTACCGAGGAGGACTCTAGCTAAAAAGCAGTTGGGTTTTGTCAAAATTCTCCAGCTTATTTTGGCCAGGAGTGCATCATTGAAGCATTGTAAGTCGCGGAAACCTAGGCCTCCTTCCCCTTTTGCTCTTGCTAGTTTCTCCCAGGAAACCCAACACATTTTATTTTTCTCCATACTCGAGTCCCACCAGAAACGAGTTAGAACTGATTGTATATGCTTGTACAGGGAGCAGGGGAGCTTAAAGCAGGACATGGAGTAAGTTGGCATTGCAGCTAGTACCGATTTTAGCATTGTCATTTTCCCCGCAACTGTGAGGTGTCGAGAGGACCAACTGCAAGCTCTCTGGCGGATTCTATCCACTATTGCTGTAAAGAGGTCCTTCTTTTACCTGCCAAACAGCTCAGGAAGCCCCAAATATTTACCAAGTCCTCCCTCCTTATGGATCCCCAGATGAGATTTGATTCTGTCTTTTGTTTCAGGGGGCGTTTTAGCAGAGATTGTGATCGCAGACGTGGCTGCGTTTATCATTTGTCCTGAGGCTCTTCCATACTCGTGAAGGATTCGTTGCAGAGTGTTGCAGTTTTGTTGATCCATCTTGCAGAAGAACATGGTGTCGTCTGCGAAGAGTAAGTGGCTGAGTCTTGGACTATGTTTTCTAACTTTGATTCCTGTAAGCTTTTTCTCATCCTGAGCTTTCTTGCATAGGCCTGTCAGCACTTCACTGCAAAGGATAAATAGATAGGGGGGTAGCGGGTTTCTCTGTCTGATACCGCGCTTGGGGGTTACCAGTCCTTGTGCTGATTCATTTAGGAGATAGGAGTAGCTCACGGTGGTAACACATTGCATGATCCAGCTTGTCCAGGTAGGGTGAAATCCTAGTCGTTCCAGTACCTTGGATATAAAATCCCATTCAATCCTGTCATATGCCTTGCTCATGTCAGTTTTAACTGCCATATACCATCTTTGTTTTGCTGTGGAGGAATGCAGGTAATGGAGAACTTCATGCGTTATGAGCACATTGTCTGAGATGGCTCTCTCCTGTACAAATGCATTGGTTCTCTGACACAATCGTGTGCAGGATGGGTTGCAGCCTTCTGGTAAGGATTTTTGAAATGATTTTATAATACACGGTGCATAGGGCAATGGGCCTATAGTCTGATATTTTCTTTGGATTTGTGATTTTAGGGATCAAACGGACATAGGTCTTGTTTATATTATTTGGTAGGATAGCCGTGGAGAAGAAGCTCTGGACTTCAGTGATGATCTGAGTTCCCACAGTTTGCCAGTTCGATTGAAAGAAACTGGCTGAGAAACCATCTGGCCCCAGGGCTTTGTCAGCATGAATGGAGAATCAAGCCGCTTTGATTTCTTCTTGTGATGGTAGAGAGATCAGCTTTCGGTTTGTATCCTCGGAAATCCATGGAGACAAAGCCTCATGCACCGTTGTGGAGTCATACAAACCTACAGATTGAAAAAGGTTATTGTAGTAGTTTGTTATGAATTGCAGGATCTTGTTCTCTTCGTACCAAGCTTGTCCATTATCATCTTCTAACACAGCAAGTTTATTGATTGTTTTCCTTCCCTTGGTGATAGCATGAAAATACCCAGTATTTTTGTCTCCTAGAGTCAGCCACAGCTGTTGACTTCTCTGCTTCCAAAATGCCTCTTCATCACTGTAAGCTTGTTTTAACTCATCATTTATTACCGCTATCATCATGGTGTTAGCTGAAGAAGTTGACATTGAAATGTCTAGTTTTTGGCGAGCCTCCTCTATTCTCTTCTGACTATTGAAATGATGTTGCTTTGTCCACCGGATAAGGGCAGTTCTGCACTTGTTAATTTTCTGTTCAACTTGCTCTTCTTCCTCTGGCCTCTAGTTTTCCTTAATGAGATGTGTGACTTCCTTGTTGCGTTTTAGTCTTTTTGTTGTGTAGATCAAAGAAAGTCATGAGAGGTCGGTGATCAGAGCCTTCAAATTCGAGATACTGGGAACGACCTGAAGGATAGGCCTTAGCCCAGGAGGTATTCGACATTGTCCTATCTAATCTGCACTGCACTAAGTGATTATAATGTCGACCTTGCCAAAATAAGAAGTTCCCGGAGTGTTGCAGATCGAAAAGATCAAGTTCTGACATCATTGTGCGCAAGTCAATGAAAGATCCCTCTGGTCTGGCTGGGCCCCCTTGTTTCTCAGATGAGTCTATCATGTCATTGAAATCACATGTTAATAGCCATGGATCACTTTGCATTTTGCTTATATCAGTTATCTGATCCCACACTAATTTTCTCTTTGCCTTCTCAGGTTCGCCATAGATGAAGGTAGCGAAAAAGCTTTTTCCCTCTGCTTTGATGGATGTATCTATGAAGTTTGAGCTTTCCTGCAGTACCTCGAGTTCGATATGATTTTTCCAGAGTAGAGCAAGACCCCCACCTCCCTGGCCATGAGGTGAGACAAGTTTAATTGCTGAATAATTTAGACATTGGAGTTTAGTGAGAACAAAGTCATCAGCATTCTTTGTCTCCATGAGGAAGATTATGTCTGGGGAGAAACGTTTGTGTATCTCCCGAAGTCTGCAAACTGTCATGGGATTCCCCAAACCACAACAGTTCAAGCTCAGAGTTCTTAAGGAAGAGGTTGTGGAGGATCCCAAAAACCCTCCTTGGTCTTTACAATGGATGGTATGATGGTAGCTTGTGGTGGGACTCTACTAGTAGACGGTCTGTTATCAGCTTGTCTTGAAAAATTTTGGTGACTTTGTCTATTCTGTCCCCCAGTGCCGTTGTTCACAGTGTTCTCTCCACCATGGGATGTATGGTTCTCAGGATTGGTTCTTCGCTTTGGGGAATTTTGAATGAGCACCTTGTTTCTCTTGCTAGATTTGGCACCTAACAAATGTGTTGGTCCTTTGCTTGCAGCTTTATTGATTGGAGGGCGGCCTCGTTTTTTCTTTTTTGTCCCCTCTCTACCCTCAGCATTTAGAGCCGGATGTTGCGGGAGATCATGGCTCATATCAGGTTGGCTCTCTTCAAACTCCCTGTTTGCGATTGTAGCATTTGTAATAATTTGGGAGGCTGTCTCCACCATGCGATTGTAGCATTTGTAATAATTTGGGAGGCTGTCTCCACCATTAGATTTCGAGCCTCCCCTTGGATGACTCTTTGTTTTCTGGCGGCTTGTTCCGTAGGGTCAGGAACACTTACATATTGGATGGTGACATCACGGAGCTCTCCCATTACTTCTTCTCGTGAAGGTACCACAGGGGGGAGGGGGAAGTGTATTATGGGGAGGTGTGACCTCTGGTTCAGTATCTCGTTCAAGAGGGGGACGTCGGGGGCGTGAGGTTTCAGAGAAGTCCATAGGTATGTTTGTACTTCTTTCTTTACTTTGTGTTTTTCCCTCCATTGCCAGTACTGAGGTCGACGTTCAGGGAACAGTTGTCTTGGGTGATGTCTGGAGGGATTCTCTCTAGAGTAACTTTGTGGTTGTCTATCCAATCTTGCAGGGAGTACTGGGGGTTGGTGTCTCGCTCTTGGCGCCGAGTAAGCTCTGAGACTTAGAAGTCTATCCTCCGGGTATCTTCCTTGAGATTGGGGTGGTCCTGATGAACCCGTTTGGCGGGGTAGTGGTTTTGGATGGGATGATGAGAGGAGGCATTGCGTCCTGAGGAGGGTGAGCTTATTTTTTGAGATGGGGGCTGGTTTGTTGTAATTTCCCTCGATCTTTCTCTGGTTGTTTTAACTAGTCCCAGGCAATCTTTCTTTTCATGCGACAGTCTACTGCAGTGAGAGCAGTGATTTTTCAGTCCCTTGTATTCCAGGGAGATGAGGGCTTCACTGCCATCATGGAACTCCACTATTGTATCCTTAATGAGAGGTTGGAGACCATCTATCAAAATGCGCATTTTAATCATGGTGGAGGTGATTTCCTGGTCTAGGAGCTCGCCAACTCCCTCCCCAATGGATTCAATCATTTCGAGTTTCCAGTAATGTTTTGGTAGCCCTTTGATGTCAATCCAAAATGGGATTTTGGATGGAAAGGATGGGGAGATGATAGGCTCACACTTCTGGAGTATGACCATCCATCTATCGAAATGGTAAGGTCTGTTGGCTAGGACCTTGATCATATCTTCTTCATATTCGAAGAGAAACTGGAAACAACCATTTCCTAAGTCAGATCCAGTAGCTTTACCCCGGAGATTCCATCTGTTAGATAGGAAAGGTATGAGTGACCATAGTCTCTGTTGAGCAGGATTGGTGAGTCGTCCTATCAGTGTGAGAGCGTTTTCCTCTATAAGGTCCATGTTGTCAAGATCTGGTGCTCTGACTCTTCTGCGGACAGGTGGAGCAAACTCATCTTGCTTTTCTTTGCCTTTCAGGTGGTAGGGGATACTTTTCTCCATAGTGAAGAGAGTCGAAAGAAGCTCGTGGTCTCCTTGTTTGGAGTTAGGATTCTTCACACTAAGTTGAGAGTTTTCTTGCCGTTAAAGCTGAGGTTTCTTGCTTTAAAAGCTGAGAGTTAACTTGCGAGTAATAATAAATGCAGGTGGAAATACAGTTCTTCATACTGAGGTGAGGGAGTTCAAGATATTTAAGGGAAGTCTTAAATGATAGAGAGTCGAGAGGTTACTATAGTGGGGTTTGAAGTACTCTGTTCATATTCCTTACCAACCATGGCAGGCGAGGGTTAATGCTTGAGTATAGGTGATGGGGCGTCTCCTTGGTTACAAAAGCAGACGGCCAGACATGAGGGGCGTCTCCTGCGCCGGACTCATTCCGGAAGGGCATCGGTCGTGACCAAAGTCCGGCGAAAAATGTTTGAAAATCGGAGAAATTACTAGAAAAAGAAGTAAAAAGTGGGTAAAATCTGTTTTTTTTTAACTTTGTTTACTTCTTTTCGCTCCTTTTGGAAAAGGACTAAAGAGAAAACCCTTTTGTAGTTATATCAAATTCCTTTCTAGAAGTTATTTTCGGTTTATCTACACGACAAAATTAGTTTACCTTTTAATGAATTTATCAGAAGAATCCCATGTGGGATGGTTGTAATGTGAGTTTTCGATCTAATACAATGAGTTAGCGGACCTAAAAAATATTTACGTTCTCTTTTTCTTGAAAAAAAAGAAATTATGTTCACAATTTTTAGTTAATCTCTCTTCTTCAGAACTAAAAGTGTATATGTTTTACACAAGAATATTTCTTCTCTCTAGTAGTGTCGAGAATAATTGAAAACATATGACATGATTGAATAGTGTGGTTCAACAATCGTTCAACGATTTATCAAAAAAAAACAATAAAAAAAAAAAAAAACAATTGTTCAACGAATCAACTGAACGGTCGTCCATTAAGTCTACAATTTCCAACTTTTAAGCTATTGTTGTTCCACTTAATTCAGAAATTCCAAATCAGTATCTAAATGTCTTTTTCTTTTTTTCTTTCATTAACTAGTAAAGAAAGGTACAATAAAGGCAGTTTTTCATCTGTTGGTTTATCTAAAGAAATTTATTTCGTATAGGTTACTGATAAGCAAGTTAGGTAGCTTCCGATCCGTCTTTTGATATTTGGTTAATAGCTAAATTGTATATATACTCAAAAAAATATTTGATGTTCTGTTTAGAAACATCTATGTTTTTTAAGCAATAGGACAAAAGGTGGAATATTTTATATTAAGTAGACTATATAGTTTAGAGCATTTAAAATGAACGTCGTCCTCTATCTTCTCGATAACGAGATTTAACCTATATAATTCCTAGTGATCGCAATATTCAAACAACCACGATTATGAAGGAAATGTAGTTGATCATCAATTCACTTTTTTATAAAGGAATTTGAGAACCGTTATATAAATCTCAAGCCATTCCCCTTAAGAACAATCACCTCATACACAGAGCTAATTATGAAATATGGGATTTCACTAAGCCAATTCTTATGAAATCTCAAATCAAACCCTTTGTACTTACTTCAACAAAGAAAGCACGGACCTCTTGGAGGGAAGAATTTTTTTTATCTTGGTCCCAATTCAAGACTTAACTCTCTTAAGTACCAAAAATGGCTGGCTACAACCTCGAAGCGGCACCTTTAAAGGACGATGTGGATATTGTGATCCCAACCATTAGAAGCCTCGACTTTCTTGAACAATGGAGACCATTTTTGCAGCATTACCACTTGATCATTGTCCAAGATGGAGACCCTTCGATCAATATCCGAGTTCCTGATGGTTATGACTACGAGCTCTACAACCGCAATGATATCAACAGGATCCTTGGTCCAAGAGCTAGTTGTATCTCCTACAAGGATGGTGGTTGTCGTTGCTTTGGCTTCATGGTGTCCAAAAAGAAGTATATCTACACCATTGATGATGATTGCTTTGTAAGTCTCTTTTCCATTTATATTCGTTACACGTTTTGATAGTATTATATTCATGCAACTTTATACATTTTTTCTTTTTGAAAACAAAAAAAAAAGGTGGCAAAGGATCCAAGTGGGAAAGAGATCAATGTGATAGCTCAGCACATAAAGAACCTTGAAACACCTTCAACACCACACTACTTCAACACTCTCTATGACCCTTTTAGAGATGGAACTGATTTCGTCAGAGGGTATCCTTTCAGTTTAAGGGAAGGTGTCCAAACCGCCATATCTCATGGCCTTTGGCTCAACATCCCTGATTACGATGCTCCAACCCAACTCGTAAAGCCCCGCGAACGTAACACCAGGTCATAATATAAAAATTTCAACATCCTTTCCAGCGTTATATTTGGGTTGGTTGTAGATTCTCGGTTTGGATAGGATGAAATAATTGACAACTAATACTTAAAAAAAAAAAAAACTTTTAATAAAATTTTAACCAGTTTCGTATATTAAATTATCAACTTGTTTCAATTCGGTAGGATGAAATTTGTGTGATTCCTATTTTTTTCAAGTCTAAAGATATTTTACCAATTCTCAATGTTAAAAAAATAATTCATTTGGTTTGATATGTTTTGCCACCGTCCCTCATCTGTATTTTTCTTTAATGGTTAATATTAAAGAAAATGGTTTTTTTTTTTAAAACAAAGAATTTGTTTAGCCAAGAAACTGTTAGAGGATTTTTTTTTGGTATTTACAGGTATGTTGATGCAGTAATGACAATCCCAAAAGGAGTATTGTACCCAATGTGTGGCATGAATCTTGCTTTCAACAGAGAGCTTATTGGACCTGCTATGTACTTCGGCCTTATGGGTGAAGGCCAGCCCATTTCCCGGTATGATGACATGTGGGCTGGTTGGGCAGCCAAGGTGGTGTGTGACCACTTGGGCTTTGGGGTCAAGACCGGTTTGCCGTATCTATGGCACAGCAAAGCCAGTAACCCGTTCGTAAACCTGAAGAAAGAGCACAAGGGACTCCACTGGCAAGAAGAAATGGTTCCTTTCTTCCAAAACCTTCGTCTCTCCAAAGAATCTGACACCGCAACTAAGTGCTATATGGAACTTTCGAAGATGACAAAAGAAAATCTCACTAAAGTGGATCCTTACTTTGAAAACTTGGCAGATGCAATGGTCACTTGGATTGAGGCGTGGGATGAGCTTAACCCGCCGGTTAAGAATGAGGCGTGCGATGAGGAGCTTAACCCGCCGGTTAAGAAGGGCACTATCAAAGATGTCAAGGCCAAATGATGAAGATTATAGTGTGTGATGCTATTGTTGCTACATGTATAAGTAATGTTTTGTTTTGAATAAGTAATGATGTGAGTTTATTATATGATATTGTACTTTACTTTTCTCCGTTTTGGAAGTGTGCGTGATTATGTAATAACTTGATATGTATTGAGCTCAGAGCCGACCCAAAGACCAAACCAATGAAGCAATGCTTGTGGCTCTATAGAAAATTCTATATTTTATAGCCAATTTTCGGCCTTTTTTTCAAAAAATTTGTCTAATCTAGTGGTATTAATCTTGTATTGCATGTATTCTAGCTCGGGTTCGACTCTTATAAACGTCAAAACAGCCTTTTTATTTTTCTTTGTTTGTCGCCTTTAAATTCATAGAGCCGGCTCTTTGAGCGTGATGGGAAGAATAAGAATATCGTTATTTCTTATTTCATGGATGACTTCGTTGATGATTTTGCCGTTATCTATCAAATTTTTTGTCGTTTAACGTGAAATAAAATTTTATCTCAACAAGACGTATTGATATTGCCGTCTCTGGGAGTGTCTTTCTAAGGTAGACGTAATATGAGGTAGGCTTTTGCATGAAGTGTTTTTTTTCTCTCTTGATATAATCTGTCCAAAAGTTAATTAAAGAATTAAAAAGATGTGGAAACAATTATATTGACTTTTTTCGGGTTTTAAAGATGCACTTCATGACGGAAAAAAGAGATGCACTTCATGTTCCTAACGTACACGTGTGCTGTTTATCGTTTTCTCTTAAGACTTTTAATAGTAGTTTTTGTAATCTTATGTTATATAATAAGTTTTAAGTTGTTTGCATTTTTTTATATTCTTAGTTAGTTGTTCTTGGATCTTTTAAAACAAGGTGGAAAAAGAAATTACACACGCTCTACATGCGCTCTTTCTCTTTCTGCAAAGGTGAAAAAAAATGCGATCCAATTCCTTTTTCTTTCACCTTCGCCAATCTCGGTGTAGGCTCTCACCGGCCACCATGGCCAAAAACAAACCCAACCTCTAGTAACTCATCGGAGAGGCCCTCACTCCCACATGCGTCCAATGATGCAGCTGGTAGCTCTCCCCCCTCTCACCCTCCCAAGACGTTACCTGAGCCTTTGAAAAGCTCGACTAACAGAGAGACCTCTGACTCCCCGCACACAGGGCTCACATCGCCTCCTATAGCGGTTGCGGCAAACCCTAATCCCGTTACCCTAGCTACAGTCCCACCTCCACAAGCGGCGGCCCCTGAATCGATAACAACGGTTAGTACACCACAACATCCTCCCACGGAGAACCCACCCTCGACCACTCCGTTGAGTGCTCTCGCAACGGTCCAACCAGACTCCCCATGGAAAAATCTGGTCAATGGAAGTGCCCTCAAATTGGAAAGGAAAAGTACACCTTATACTCTAGATTCGGGTGAGGCTTGTGTTACAATCCCCAATTCGGTTATAGAGAAGAACAAAAAGGCCTCGGATTGCTTTGTTCTTTGTCAATTCTACGACGAGCCTCCTCCGCGAGGTGCAGTACAGGCCATTGTCAATGGTATCTGGAGTCGCCAACTTAGAGACATTACAGCCTCAAAGATGGAGGGTAACTCATACCTATTCAGAGTTCCCTGTCCAAATATACGACGACGCATCCTTAGCCAATGCCTCTGGCAAATCGACGGCCAAACAATGTTTATTGCTAAATGGTCCTTGGACATCACTCCTTCTAAACCTGAGCTGACCATGGTGACTGTTTGGTTGGACTTTGTGGGTGTACTGCTAGAATTCTTCAACAGAGAAGGGCTAAAGCACATCGCAGGGTTGGTGGGTCATCCTGTCTGCCTTCATCCCCAAACAGAAAATCTGATAAACATAGAAGTTGCTAAGGTCTATACTATCATCGACCCTAGGAAACCCATTCCCGAAGCTGTAAATGCCAGATTCGAACCGGGACAGACAAAGAGCATTAATGTCTCAAGCCCTTGGCTTCCATCTCTCTGCTCTCACTGCAAACAGGTAGGACACACCATCTCACGCTGCTCTAAAGCCCTGGTTACCTGTACTGTGTGTGGCTCTGTTAAGCACCCTTCGTCCCTCTGCTTAAGAGCTAAAAAGGATAAACAACAGAGCAAACAGCAAGGCAAACGGCTTGTCCCGGACCAGCTTCCAATTGTTGGCAACACAACCGAAACAACCTCCACCAAGCCACCGCCACCTTCAATCCCTGCTACCACTAGGGATACTAATCTAGGGATGATCAAGCGTAGTTCTTTTATCCCAAGCAAGGACCCCTCGTTGGTGAATATCCCTAACAATGCGCCTCAAACCAATCCCCCCCCCTAATCGCCAAGCTCCACTTGTAGTGCCCTCATTGGGTCTTGAAGAAGGTGAAATCTGCGTTGACTTGCGCTCAAGTTTATTCACTGAGGAAGCTTATCAGGGACCTGACCATGATAGAAATACGTCCCTCTCGAGCCAAGACAACCTCTCTGAAGAAGATGATAACCTTGTAACAGATGAGGATTGTTTCTTAAAAGTGGTGTCTAAGCGAATGTTGAGACAATAGTTGAGGAAAGCCCGGGCTGGAGGCCCTTCAAACCTCTAAACCATACCCTTGAGGAAATGGATGCGTAATAATCATCCTCTTTTTTGCGGTTTAATAGAAACCCATGTCAGTCCTGTGAATGCGCAGAATATAATCTCGGGTGCTCTTCCTGACTGGTCTTTTGTCGGTAATTATGAGTTCTCTGACTTAGGAAAAATTTGGATCGTCTAGCACCCATCGGTTCAAGTCTCCATCCTCAGCAAGTCACTCCAAATGATAACTTGTCTTGTTAACTTGCCTTTTGTTGCTACTGAACTGGTCATCTCTGTGGTTTATGCTTCTAGCGTCAGCAATGTAGCTAGAAAGCCACTCTGGGCAGAATTGCAAGATCTCGCATCCTCTCCTCTTGTACAAGGAAAGCCTTGGTCTGTTCTTGGGGACTTCAACCAAATCCTCTACCCCCAGAGCACTCCAACATGGACCAGAATGCACAACCAACTGGTATGTTGGACATATCTTGATGCTTCACCAACTCTGCTCTCAACGACCTGCCGTATTGTGGAAACACATTTACCTGGTCTAACAAACAAGACACCGGTCTTGTGGCTAAAAAGTTGGATCGTATTATGGTGAACGATGATTGGCTCTCATCTTTCCCCTTGTCATTGGCCGTCTTTGGGGAACCTGGTTTCTCTGACCATAGTACATGCTGTATTTTTTTTGACTCCCAAAAGCCAAAGAAAACGATACCATTCAATTTCCTCTCCTTGCTGAATCGACACCCTGACTTTGCTGCTCTGGTTAAACTATGGTGAGATGGTCTGCAATTTGAATGCTCAGAAATGTTGAAACTCTCTAAGAAGTTGAAGGAACTTAAGCTGGTAATTCGTGAATTTAGTAGGGAGAACTACTCCAACTTAGAAAAGAGGGTGAGAGAAGCTTATGATCGGCTCCTCGCGTGTCAACAAAGCTTGCTCTCTGATCCGTCTCCATCTCATGCACTGCAAGAGTCTGAAGCTCATAGAATCTGGTGTACCTTGGCTCTTGCTGAGGAACCCTTCCTTAGACAAAAATCTTGAATTTGTTGGTTAGATGAGGGTGACAAAAACTCTAGCTTCTTCCATCGTGCCGCTCAATCAAGACAAGCCCAAAATGAGATCATTTTCCTTCTTGATGACCATGACCAGATAGTAGACACCAGTCAGGGAATCAAAAACATGGCAATTAACTTCTACCGGAAGCTTCTGGGTGAACAGCAGATTCCTTCCACGGTCTCTACACAGGAAATTGCCTCTCTGGTTCCCCAACGATGTTCCCCTGAAGCAGTTAAGCTACTGTCGGCGCCTGTTACCCCCTCAGAAATCAAGGAGATTGTTTTCTCTCACCCAAAAAACAAAGCCCCAGGTCCTGACGGGTACTGTGTAGAGTTCTTCACGGCGTAGTGGGCAACAGTTGGTCAATCAGTCGTCGGTGCGGTTACAAAAATTTTCCACTCGGGTTAGCTGTTAAAACAGTGGAATGCCACAATCCTGACTTTGATCCCAAAGACACCAAATGCTCAGAGAATATCAAAGTTCAGGTCAATAGCCTGTTTGAACACAGTCTACAAGATCGTTTCTAAGATCCTGCAAACCGTCTCAAAAAGGTCTTCCCTGATCTAATTTCGAGGAATCAGTCTGCATTCATTTAAGGAAGGCTCCTGGTTGGAAATGTTCTTCTAGCAACGGAATTAGTCCAGGGTACAACCAAAAAAACATCTCTCCGCGGGGAATGTTAAAGGTGGATATGAGGAAAGCATTTGACTCTGTCCACTGGGGATTTCTCATCAATACCCTCCATGCCATGAACTTCCCACCGGCTTTCATCTCAATGATCAAAGAGTGCATCACCACCACAAGCTTTTCTATATGCATAGATGGCGAGCTTTGTGGTTACTTCAAGGGTGAAAATGGCTTGCGACAAGGCGACCCCCTCTCTCCCTATATGTTTGTTTTAGTTATGGAAGTTTCTCCAGGCTGCCCACCCTCAACTACGATAATGGCTATATTGGAGTCCATCCTAATGCTAGTGCACCAATGGTATCTCACCTGACATTTGCAGATGATATTATGGTATTCTTTGATGGGTCCAGTCGTTCTCTTTGCAACATTGCTGAGGTCTTCCAAGAATTCGCAAACCTATCGGGTCTGGCTATAAACAAGAGTAAAACTGACCTATTCTTTGCTGGGTTGAACCAAGTTGAAACCTCCCAGATCTCTTCTCTTGGTTTCAAAATTGGTTCACTTCCAATTCGCTACTTAGGCTTCCCACTAATGCACCAGAAACTCCAACTTGCAGAGTATCAACCTCTACTGGACAAACTTATCAGTCGCTTCTCCTCGTGGACTGCTAGAGCATTATCCTATGCGGGTAGAGCGCAACTCAATGCTTCGGTGACATATGGAACCCTCAACTTCTGGATGTCGGCTTTTCTCCTACCTAAAGGCTGTCTGAAAAAGATCGAAAGTTTATGTTTGAAATTCTTTTGGAGTGGAGATCCTAACAAATCAGACTCCGCAAAAGTTGCTTGGCACAGTCTCTGTCGCCCTAAAAGCGAAGGTGGGCTTGGTTTCAGAGACCTGCAAGCCTAGAACAAGACTCTTTGCCTGAAATTCATATGACGATTGTTCTCGGCGTCGGACTCTCTTTGGGCACTATGGCTAAGAAATACGAAGGTGAAAGGATGATATTTTCTGGTCCATTGATGCAAAGAAGCAAGTCTCATGAACCTGTAAAACTATCCTTAACCTAAGACCTCTTGCCCGCAACTTCATCCGCAACCATCTTGGTAATGGTGAACTGCTCACTTTTTGGTTTGACTGGTGGACTCCCTTTGATCCTCTGATCGACTTTATGGGGCCTACGGGACCGTCTCAGACAGGGATCCCGATAACCGCAACAGTCTCCAATGCATGCTCTGATCTTGGATGGACCCTTCGCCCTGCGCGATCGGCTCAAGCAGAAGAACTCCAAATCCACCTTACCTCAATCCAACTTCTGCTTGCCCCGTCCCGGATATTTATGTATGGTGTATTGAAGCAAAGGAGCTTGACCAGTTCTCTGCAAAGAGGACCTGGGAGGCTCTGCGACAAATCCCGTCTGGTTCAAAGGCCATATCCCTCGCCATGCTTTTATCATGTGGTTGATGCACTTGGATAGGTTACCAACAAGAGAGAGACTCGCAAGATGGGGAATGCAAATCGAACCACGCTGCTGCCTATGTGGGTTGTACCTGGAATCAAGAGACCATATTTTTCTCCATTGCGAAGTCAGCGAGGTTCTCTGGAGCAAAGTAACCCATCGCTTGGGCTACTCCTCATTCACCTTTCACACTTGGGTCGCTTTCTCAGTCTAGCTTGATACCAAAGATTCCATCTCCCCCCTTAGCCTACGACGTCTTGTAGCTCAGGCCACTCTTTACGCTCTATGGCAGGAACGCAACAGCAGATACCATAACAACATCTCCACTGTCGCTCTCGCTCTCTTCAAGAGACTAGACCGCCAAATCCGAGATGCTCTTCTAGCCAAACAACATCGAAAGCAGTTCAAGCAACTTCTCCCAATTTGGCTTGATTATGACTAGTTCTCTACTCAACAAAAGGCTTTGATTCGAATTCTCCTTGTTTTTTATTATTTTTTGGCAAGGATTGTTCGCTTGTGCATTACGACTCTGTATTATCTACAGCTCTTCATTTAATGATATTCACATGATTTTCAAAAAAACTCTTGCAAGGTACGTACGATCCCGGTTAAGAGTTACCAGTCTTTAAGAAATTTAGTTTCATCTAGTTTTATGAGTTTAAACCAGAATAGGTTTATAATGTATCTCTCCCAAATGGATTCTATCTTATAGGCTAAATTCCCTTGTACCGATTTTATATTTAATATACAAAAGGAGATACACTTCATACAAAATGTGGAAAACATGTCTCCTTATTTAAGTATTGTTTTTAACGGCAACCCAAAAAACTGTTGTTTGACATTCTTTTATACAGTATAAAGAATAGAGTAAATCTTTGACCATAAATTTTATAGGTTATAAAAAAAAATGCTAAACTAATCTTTCCAAGTCTATAGCAATATTTTCCTTCGAAATTTACACAACTGTCTTCGTATTCATTTAGAATCATTCAAAACCATTTATAATTTTTCATTTAGATGCTCAAATATTGAATAATAAATCCAACCGAACAGAGGACGTGTGTTCTCTCAGTAATTAAAAACAAATTAGAACACGTATTCTCGAAGGGAAAATCAGGTGGTATTCGCCTTCGTAAAGGCAACGAAATTATTTTCGTTGACCAAATTGAATGAAACAAGCATATCAAATTACCAATAATATGTTTTGAAATGATATACTAAGTGATGTCAAAATAACAAAAAAACATTTGTTTATTAAGAAATATGTTGGAGATAACTAAGATTATCAGAATACATATATATTAATAATGTAGAAGAAATAAAAAAAACTCAATTATGAGGGCATGAGTGCTTATATGGTGAAGTAAGGGTATATGCAAAAGTTAAGCCCGTCCTCATCAATTTGTCAATATCCACAAAGTAAACCCATCTATTCTTTCCCAATCAAAGGTTATCTATATATAAGAGGGACACTAGGAGCAGCCGGTAAAGTATTTAACCAAAAAAAAAAAAAAAAAA